>NC_041736.1:32719607-33022637 GCF_004115215.2 Ornithorhynchus anatinus
TAAGTATCATTAAGGGTGAAGCAGTTAATCGGGAACTTCTATATGCTGGTCATTCTACCTTAGAAGCACACGTGACACAAGGATGATTGTAACGATGATTATTGCAGCATCATCAAAGCTCGGTGGATTAAACAAGAACCTGAAGAAGGCCCAGGGCAGAGCTGTCAGGATCTTGGTTGGGAGATGCTGGCAAACAATGACAATAAGGCAAATGACACTAGAGACGTCAATAGCAACAGCAATACTGGTAATAATAACTGCTTGAATATGAGTAGTGTCTATCTTTCCCCAACTGCTCTCTCATAAATAGTCAAATTTTATCCTCACTGGACGAACCTGCCAATTAGGGAGAGGCAGGGGTGATGTACAGGAAGGAGGAGTGTTTACTTAACTTCCCCTGGGTGCAAGGCACTGTACTGAGCAGCGTGGGAGGCACAAAACTAGCGAGGGATATATTCCCTGCCTACAAGGAACTTATATTCTCGCGGGACTTACAGACATAGGCATATTTATAAGCAGATAGTCAAAATATATAACCGAATGTTCAACTGAACAACTCTGTGTGACTAAATATCTTGTCGCTTGTCTGCCGGGTGATCTGGGCAAATCGCTACTTCCCTCTTTACTTCTCTGTGCCTCGGTTACCTCGTCTGTAAAATGAGAATAGAGACTGTGAGCTCCGTGTAGGGTAGGGATTGTGTCCGCCCCGATTTGCTTGTATCTATCCCAGTGCTTACTTAGTACAGAATAAGCACCTAATAAATACCATTTTTATTATTATCATATGTGTATACATATGGAAATAGACATGTGTGGAATTTAGATAAAGATAAATACATAAGCGGGCCTGAGAGTCAGAAGGACCCGTGTTCCAGTCCCATCTCTGCCACTTGCCTGCTGTGTGACCTTGGGCAAGTCATTTCAGTTCTCTGGGTCTGAGTTACCTCATCCATAAAATGAGGATCAAGTCTGTGAGTCCCATGTGGGACACGAACTGTGTCCGACCTGATCAGCTGGTATCTACCCTAGCATTTAGAACAGTACCTGGTACGTAGTGAGTGTTCAACAAATACCATTAAAAAAGCACATAGGTACACGAGGATCCCTCAGTGACATGGTTTTGGGATGTCTCTAGACTATGAGCTCACTCTGGGCAGGAACTACTTCTTTTGTCGTAGGGTGCTCTCCCAAGTGCTTAGTACAGTGCTTTGCACACGGTAAGCACTCAATAAATACGATTGAATGAATATCATGGGCACTACAGAATGAGATAAGCTCTGTAATAGTTAGTTCCACTGTCTCTGACAGATCATTCCAGCTTGGGCTCCGTGTTCCGACTGGAAGGCAGAAACCATGGCATAAGTAAGAACTCTCTCCATAATATGTTAATATTACTACTACTACTACTACTAATTGTGGTGTGTGTTATGTACTTACTATGTGCCAGACACTGTACTAAACACAGGGGTGGATACAAGCAAATTGGGTTATTATTAATCATATTTATTGAGTGCTGGCTGTGCACAAAGCTCTGTATTAAGCGCTTGGGAGAGTGCAGTATAACATCAAACACATTCCCTGCCCACAGTCCCCATCCCACATGGGACTCACATCTTTATTCCTAGTTTACAGATGAGGTAACTGAGACCCAGAGAAGTGAAATGACTTGTCCAAGGCCATACAGCAGACAAATGACAGAGCCAAATTAGAACCCAGGTCCTTCTGACTACCAGGTCTGTGCTTTCTACACTAAGCCATCCTGCTTCTCCAAAATCTCTAGTGATTTTGCAGCTTTCCCCACTTCCAAGAGATGAAACTCAGACTGTTTGGAGTGGTCTGTAGGTGACAACTCTTTGTATATAGATAGATAGATAGATAGATAGATAGATAGATAGATAGATAGATAGATAGATGTATATATAGATATATAATGTTTAGGGACGTTTACACCTACCAAAAAAAATCTTTAATGAATCCTGCTTGAACACTTTTATTAAATTTACACTACCAGGCAACATCCTGCCTCTCCAAAAGATCCAGATGTACTATGTAGACTATCGTACCCAAAAAAAAGAGAATTATCTTTTTTGGGCTTTTCAAAATAAGATAATCCAAATAGGATCATAAGAGGTAAAAATGATACCAGCGGCAACCACATGAGTGTATCGTATCAGAATCGTTTCCCCAACCCACCCACTTGAATGCTAATAAGACTATTTACCCCGTCAGCCCTCTCAGGCGTTAAGATACCAGTATTACTCAGAGTTCTTCTCTTCCACTGATCAACAGGATCACCAACATTGTTGATGTGTAGAGACTATCAACTCTTTTTACTGATGTTCTTTATTCTTAATTCTTGTTTCCCCACCCCCGTCCTGTGTACTTTGTTTTAAGCTGATTGAGCGATTTATTGATCGTTCAGCCATATGGATTTAGAGGAGGCTATCAAAGATGCACTGCGGTTGACTTTAAAATCTACTAAATTCAGACCCCCCAAACAGTTGGAGATATTACTGGGTAGCAGTGAAGTTCACTGATTCTATTATTAACCTTTCTCTTCCCCTCCCTCTCTCGTCGGAGGAAGCCAGCCGTGATGGAATTCATCACCTCATAGCCTTGGTAGCTACTATGGTGGATGCATGTATTTGAGTGATTCTTAACATGAATTTTTTCAAAGGCTGGCCACAGTCAGTGTAGATATGGAAGATAACTTTACCCAGATTGATGTCTACCTCGTGGTGGTAATTGTCTTACGCTCTTTGTTCTTCGGCTAGCTGTCAAGCTTCTCAGATAATTAATTTACCCGGTTTTCACTCTCTTTCAGCGGCCGGTGTCTTTCTTGGTTTCACGATGCTGGGGAGTGGGCAGAGGCAAAGATGGCAAACTTCTCATCTGCCAGAGATAATTTTTTAGCCAAGAAAATCTCCATTCCTGATTATTATGAGGAATAAACCGATGAGCAAGTTAGAGTTGGCCAGGCTATAAAAGTTGGAACACCAGTGTATTTTATGTCAAACTCTACTACCGTGAATGCTGTTCATAGCGTCTCCAGGAGACAACTGCTGAGTGATCTTCATTAGGAAATGGAGAGTCAGGAGAATATCCGGTCAAACACGCTCCCTCTGTTCACCCAGACTCTAGAGCTTAGAATCAAAACCATTATTTAATTAGTTACAGGATAACAATAGATGGCCGTAGGAGGTGGTTTCACTTCAGCAAAATATGTACACAGCACCTAACTAGCCTTCCGATTGCAGCATAGAAATTCACCACAGAAATTCACCAGCAGTCCTATTTAACCAACAGAACACTGAACATTAAACCCATCTGACAAACGGAATGGCAAAACACCCTCCTTTAAATTCAGACTCTTTCCCAGAACTGTGCGCTTTCCCCTCCCTCCAGAAGCTCTTATTTCCCTGAAATGATACCAGAGGGTTTTGGTTTTTTCCTAATTGGCAGATTCATCAGTTCCAATTCTTCTCACTACTTCCAGCACTTCAGTGAGACCTTCCCTGCCAACTTTGCAGAAAGGACCTCGCTTCTCGATCCAAGCCCTTGACTGAAAAGTGGGGATTCTACCCATAGGTTCACTCATTCCCCAGCAGCTTAAAAACATCTGTACCTTCTTCTTTAACTGGGTACCCCTTGCCTTTTTCCTTAATGCTCCCTATGGTTGGCTTTTGAACACGCAGCTGAGCGCATAACCCACCACACACCATGTAACACTTGAGAAGCAGCATGGCCTAGAAGAAAGAACACACGTTTGAGAGTCAGAGGACCCTATTTCTAATCCTGGCTTGCCAGTTACTTACCATGTGACCTTGGGCAAGTCACTTAACTTCTCGGTGCCTCAGTTTCCGCAAACATAAATTGAGGATTCAATACATGTTCCCTTCCTTACTTAAATTATGAGCCTCACGTGGGATCGGGGATGTGTCTAACCTGATTAACCTGTAACTGCCCCAATGCTTAGACAGTGCTTGACACAGAGTAAGCACTTAACAAATAGAATAATAATAATAATGATGATGCCTCCAGAAGGGATCTCATCCTTATATTAATAATGCATTTCTCTTTGGGAAATGCACCCAGTTGTCGGTGGGTGACTTGTGTTCTTGGGCAAATCGCTTAAGGTCTCTGTGCTTCAGTTTCCTCGCCTATAAAATGGGGATTCAATCGATTAGACTGTAAGCCCGTCACAGGGCAGGGACTGTATCTGTTGCCGATCTGTACGTTCCAAGCGCTTAGTACAGTGCTCTGCACACAGTAAGTGCTCAGTAAATATGATTGATATTCATTCAATAGTATTTATTGAGCGCTTACTATGTGCAGAGCACTGTACTAAAAACTTGGAAGAGTACAGCCCAACAATATAATAGACACATTCCCTGCCTTTAATGAGTTTATAGTCTACAAGGAGCAGTATCTGTTCCCTCTCCCTCGTAGCCTGTGAGGCCCATGTGGGACAAGGACGGTGTCCAAGCTATCTTGTAATCTTCACCAATACTATGTACAGTGCTCAGCACAGAGCAAGTGCTAAATGGACACAACCTGTTATTCATTGTCTCCTCTGTGTGGGCTTTTTTTAAAAAAATAACATATATTAAGTGCTTACTGTGTGCTAAGCACTATACTAAACCTTCTGGGTAGATACAAGCTAATCAGGTTGGACACAGTCCACCATCAATGGGGCTCGCGGGTTTAATCCCCATTTTACATATGAGGTAACTAAGGCCCAGAGAAGTGAAGTGACTTGCCCAAGGTCACACAGCAGACAAGCGGCAGAGTTGGGATTAGAACCTAGGTCCTTCTGACTCCCAGGCCCGGGCTCTCTCCACTGGGCCACGCTGCTAATTGCTCTTGATTAATTCTCACACCCCACCCCATAGGCAATATATTCCCTTCTTGGAATATGCCACTTTAAACTCAGATCTACCGCTGCCCACGAAACGTGCTGCTGCAGCCTTGGAGTATCTTCTCAGTATGACAATAGATTCCTGATTTCCGGGACAAAAATTAGAAAATGCCATTATATTATTCACCAGACAAGTGCTTTGCTCACCTGGCTAATGTTTTCAACAGCCTGTGTGAAATGCACTATTCAAGGTTTACATTTCTGAGAAATAGACATTGGGGTCCTTTGTACTCACGGAACAACCAAACAAGCAATCAGTGGTATTTATTGAGCACGTACCATATGCAGAGCACTGTTCTATGCTTTTGAGAAAATGCACAATGCGGGAGAGTTGGTAGACATGATGCCTCTCTGTTGAATAAAATGCTAAAGCGATGGAAGAAAAGGAAACCTTTTTTTTGCAGACAGTTGCCGGAGACTAAGTTATGCTTAATCTTAACAAATGAATGTTTCATTTAAGTACTTTACAATTTGTTTGGCATTGTGGATTGCCAAGCCTATGGACACGTGGACCTGAGAACATCAGATCCTCAAAAGAATCTGTGGGATGGTGGTTATCCTACATACCATTGATTCATTCATTCATTCAGTAGTATTTATGGAGCGCTTACTATGTGCAGAGCACTGTACTAAGCGCTTGGAATGTACAAATCGGTAACAGATAGAGACAGTCCCTGCCCTTTGACGGGCTTACGGTCTAATCGACGGGCTTACAGGCTAATGGAATCTCCTCTGTTCAGTGTGCTAATCCAATCCTATTCTATTATCATGCACGCTCAAATGGGAGTGTGTACAAGATATTTTTATTAGTGTAGGAGCGATTCCACCTATTCCCCTCTCAGGGTGGCACCTGGAGAGTTTCCAGTCCTCTACCAGTCTCGACTATGGGACGGAGAGTCAAGCCGAGGCCCGTCCATTCCATTCCTAGCTTGGGCGGTGGCCAGCGAGAGGAAGGCAATTGGCTACAAGTCCCAACTCCCTTGTTTTGGGCAGCAGCAGCACTGGAGAGAGTCGAGGGCGAGGCTCAGGTTGACTGCGTGAAAGAAGGCAGTGGGAAACCACTTCTGGATTTTTACCAAGAAAACTGTACGGATCCACTACCAGAACGATGGCAGAGAAGCAGCGTGGCTCAGTGGAAAGAGCACGGGCTTTGGAGTCAGGGCTCATGAGTTCGAATCCCAGCTCTGCCACTTGTCGGCTGTGTGACTGTGGGCAAGTCACTTAACTTCTCTGTGCCTCAGTTCCCTCATCTGTAAAATGGGGATTAAGACTGTGAGCCCCACGTGGGACAACCTGATTCCCCTGTGTCTACCCCAGCGCTTAGAACAGTGCTCGGCACATAGTAAGCGCTTAACAAATACCAACATTATTATTATTATTAGATGGAGGTGGGGCGTTCTGGGAGAGATGTGTCCATGGTGTTGCTATGAGTCAGAGACGACTCGACGGCATAAGAAAAGAATTCCACTTACTGCAAGCTCACCGAGGGTCCATTACCTTTCTAGTTTTCCCTTTGCCCCCTGTATACGGTGTCAGATCTGTGACCCAAGCATATCCTCCAACCCGCATTCACTGAAGCGAAAAGCCACAATGAAGCTTAACCCCGGATGTTGCGATCTAGGATAGCCGGGCCCAGGGCTCGTTCATCTCTCGGGGCCCCTTATGGAGCCCATGATACAGATGATGTCATAGGTAACCGTGTGAGACGATGTCACTGCTCTGTCATGATCAAAGAAGCAGCGTGGCTCAGTGGAAAGAGCCCGGGCTTGGGAGTCAGAGGTCATGGGTTCGAATCCCGGCTCTGCCCCTTGTCAGCTGTGTGACTGTGGGCAAGTCACTTCACTTCTCTGGGCCTCGCTGACCTCATCTGTAAAATGGGGATTAACTGTGAGCCTCACGTGGGACGACCTGATTACCCTGTCTCTCCCCCAGCGCTTAGAACAGTGTTCCGCACACAGAAAGCGCTTAACAAACAATAATAATGTTGGTATTTGTTAAGCCCTTTCAAATACCAACATTATTATTACCAAAGGTGGCAGCAGGAATGGAAGGGAGTTGTGGACAGATTCAGTTTGCCAAGGATGCACAACGAGGAAGCTTTTGGGAGGTTTGGGGGGGAGCCGGAAAGCTGTGGCGTGTCCTCGTCTTCTCCCTTGTCTTTATAACATCCTGCAGCATAGTGGAATGACACCCTAATGCCTAAACACACATACACACAACACATTCACTCACACTCATGCAGAGGCACACTCAAGCGTCCCTTTCCAACTTCCCATTTCATCTCACACCCAACCTGCCTCTTAAACATCAAGGCCACTTTCCGTCCCCTTATTCACTATCTGCTTAGTAACTCTTCCGACCTAGAGATTCCTCCTCGGAGGCAAAGCGAAGCGCTACGGTGCAAGGGTGATGCTTAGCACCTATTTTTATAATGATGCTTAAAAAAGTGCATTTATGGATTTTTGTAGGGGAATGGCATCCTCTTCACGGACCGTGAAATATTGGACATTTAAATGCTTCTCGATGAAACTGCTGTTTCGTATTTTGTACGTGAAATGTATGCACACGGTTCGGATCCAATTTTTACAAAACGAAACAGGCCCTGAAAAATGAGGATTTATGATGATAAATTATCACATAATTATATAACCAAAAGGGGTAGACAATACATTAAGCCCAGAAGGAGAACATTAGTTATATGGAGCTGCGTTGAATTTTGAAAGGGAAAACAGTTAAAGTAGTGGAACATAAGGTTAATATAACTTTCTTTGTTGTTACTATGACAGAAGGATTGAGGACATCAGGCAAGATAGAAATATGGGATTTATAATAGACTAAGAATAGTCGCAGCTGCAGACACTAGAATTACAAAAACAATGCTATCTTCCTTTTCGAGAATATGAATGCTGTAAGCAGAATTGTTAATAACCGTGGTTTGTAAGAAAGTTGAAACTTTATGCAAATGCCATTATCATCTACATCCGCATATTTAAGATACGACTAAATGAAGCAACATCATTCGTGGGTCATTATAATTGTAGATCTCCGCTGGGTGGGATGAAAGGGAGGAAATTCCCTGAAAGTCAGTGAAGCAAATTCAATTTCACATCTTAAAGAAGCCCTATTATTTATGTATTCTAAATCGTGTCTTCTCTTCTGATATTTTAAAAGTTGACAGATATCTTTTTTTTTCTGTTGAATGTTGCGATGGAATGGTGTGGTGGGCTAGCTTAGTTTGTAGTGAGTACATAATGTGTACACTGTCAGATAGTCTTTTGTCTAGAGGAAGGGGAAGGAGGCTAATTGGTTGTCAGGATGAGAAGAAGTTGGAATGTGGTCTGGTGGTTCTCAGAAATAATTTCCCTTAGACACATTTTAGTGACTAAACCTTTTTTATAATGATAATGATGGCATTTGTTAAGCGCTTACTAGGTGCCAAGCACTGTTCAAAGCGCTGGGGGGGATACGAGGTAATCAGCTTGTCCCACGTGGGGCTCACCGTCTTAATCCCCATTTCAGATGAGGTAACTGAGGCACAGAGAAGTGACGTGACTTGCCCAAAGTCACACAGCTGACAAGTGACGGAGCCGGGATTAGAACCCACGACCCCTGACTCCCGAGCCCGGGCTCTTTCCACTGAGCCAAGCGGCCGCTTCTCACGGTGCTTGTATATCATTCAGATGCTAGTAAGTGTACCAAGTACTGATTTAAGCATCAGGCAGATACAAATTAGTCAGATTGGACACAGTTCTTATCCCACATGGGGCTCACGATCTAAGTAAGAAGGTACTGAATCGATATTTATCCCCCATTTTCCTGAGGTGCAGAAAACCATCAAGGCTTAGTGGTTAGACCATGGGCCTGGGAGTCAGGAGAATCTGAGTTCTTATTCCAGCTCTGTGATATGTCTTCTGTGTGACCTTGGGAAAGTCTTTTAACTTCTCTGTGTCTCAGTTTCCTCATCGGTAAAATGGGGGTTAAGACTGCGAGCCCCATATGGGACATGGACTGTGTTCAATCTGATTAGCTTGGATCTATTCCAGAGCTTAGCACATTGTTTGGCACTTCGTAAACCTTTAATGATTACCACAAAAAATGTGAAGTTGGTATTTGTTTAGCGCTTACTATGTGCAGAGCACTGTTCTAAGCGCTGGGGTAGACACAAGGGAATCAGGTTGTCCCACGTGGGGCTCACAGTCTTAATCCCCATTTTACAGATGAGGTAACTGAGGCACAGAGAAGTGAAGTGACTCGCCCACAGTCACACAGCTGACAAGTGGCAGAGCCGGGATAGTGAGTTGCCCACGGTCACACAGAAGACAAATTTCTAATAGTCACATGTACTTTTTTATTATTAGTCTAACACACAAAATAACCCAGCCTGGACCAGTGGAAAGAGCAGTGGCCTGGAAGTCAGAGGACTGGGGTCCTAATCTCGGCCCTGCCGATTACTGCTGGGTGACCCTGGGCAAGTCACTTCATTTCTCTGTGCCTCAATTTCCTCCACGGTAAAATGGGGATAAAAAAATACCTGTTCCTCCTCCTACTTAGTTTGTGAACGTCGTGCACGACAGGGACTGTGTCCAGCCTGATTGATTTATCTCTACCCCAGACCTTAGAACAGTGTTTGACACACGGTAAGTGCTTAAAAATACCATTAAAAAAAAAAAAACAACAACTGATTCCCAGGCCTGTGCTCTTCCCACTAGGCTAAGTTGCTTCTTTTTGTTTTTGACTAATAATGAAAAAGTAGCACATGTTTATGAAACGTTCAAGGTGTAACAGTGTGCGGAAGCAGTGTGGCCTAGAAAGAAAATCACAGGCCTGGGAGTCAGAACACCTGGATTCAAACCCGAGCTCCACCAAGTCCCTGCTGTGTGACCTTGAACATGTCCTTTAACTTCTCTTTACCTTGGTTTCTCCATTGCCAAACTGAGGATTAAATACCTGTCCTCCACGCTCTCCTTATGCTGTGAGCTCCATGGAGGACAGGGATTGTGTCTGCCCTGAGTATCTACCCCAGCTGTTACTGAAGTGCTCGGTAGAAATAGTCCACACTTAAGATATACCCCCGTTATCATTATTAGAACACTCCATCTTTAACTACATGCACTTTTCTCTCTGTGTCTTTGTCTCTGTCTTTTCCTCTTTCTGTTCACTAAAGGAAAAAGAAACCAATCTTGTGTATGGACCCCTAAGACCACCAGGCTTTACTACTATCCAGGTCACCGGTTCCCAGCTGCAACGACTCTCCCTCTTTTTCCTCAAACCCACTCAACGCTCCCCAGATGTAACCCCTGCCCTCGGCATCCTCTGCTTAACCCGGCTGTTCCCAGGTGTAACCTTCCTCTCTCGTTATTTTTCATCTCAGCCACCAGTCCCTCCGTCTAACCTCTATCCTTCAACATCCTCCCCAAGAGTCCTTCCCCAAATAAGCTGTCATTTCCTCCACTCCCTCCGCCTTCCGGGGCCCCCTCGCACTGGAATTTGTATCCCGGATTCACCGGACCCGAAGTTCCACAGCACTCGTGTACCTATCTCTCGTTTATTTCCATCTCTGTCACCCCATCTAGACCGAAAGCAGTGGGTAATGAACGTGCCTATCAGCTCTGTTTTACTGTACTCTCCCAAACGCTCTGCACACAGTAGGGATTCGATAAATATAAATGATTCATTGCTTTGATTGAGAAGAGAATGGTCCACAGTGTCGAAGGCAGCCGTCGAGGAGGATTAGGGCGGAGGAGAGGCCATTAGATTTGGCAAGAAAGAGGTTACTTGTGACCTTAGAGAGATCTCGTGGAGTGAAGTGGGGAGAAGCCAGTGGGAGGAGATCGTAGGCTGCACTGGTGTTTTCAGATACACAGAGCTTCTACCATCCGATGCCCCTTCTTCAAAAATAGATATCTTCCTCCCTCCCTCCCTCCCCCGCCCCCCCCATCTTTGCCAGAGTATGACTGCAGAACTACGGAATCACTTCACTTCTCTGTTCCTCAGTTACCTCATCTGTAAAATGGGTATTAAAACTGTGGACCCGATGAGGCACAGGGACTGTGTCCAACCCAATTTGCTTGTATTCCCCTCTCAGTGCATAGTACAGTGCCTGGCACCTAGTAAGCACTTAACAAATACCACAATTGTTAGTAATAAACATTTCTGCAATAACACACATATGGCTGGATGCAGTACGACACATTTTCAGGAGAAATGGTTGTATGCCTGGGGTGAATCCAACAATCCAGCTCCTTAACAGGGGGTTCTGTAAGTATGGCATATCTAGATCACAAGCAATGACGTTCTGGAAGGCATTTAGTCTCCTAGCATACAAACTATGGTCCCTTTTACACATCCCCGGCTCTGCCACTCGTCAGCTGTGTGACTGTGGGCAAGTCGCTTCACTTCTCTGTGCCTCAGTTACCTCATCTGTAAAATGGGGATTAACCGTGAGCCTCACGTGGGACAACCTGATGACCCTGTATCTCCCCCAGCGCTTAGAACAGTGCCCTGCACATAGTAAGCGCTTAACAAATACCAACATTATTATTATCTATACTGGGTGGGACACATGAAGGGAGTGAATCAGAGCAGAATACCCAAACATTTACTGTATGGAGAGCAGAAATTGGGAAACCAAAAGGAAGACAGGCCAAGGAAAAGTGTCAAGGACATACTAAAAAAGTGCTTCAGACAATGTTCTATCACAGTCGGAAAGCAGCCTGACCTAGTGCAAGACGTTAGAACCGGGAGTCGGAGGGAACTGGAATCCAGTAGTGATTTTGTCACTTACCCGTTGTGTGACCTCAAACAAGTTGCTTCTCTGAGCCTCGATTTCATAATCCCTAAAATGGGGACTAAATATCGTTCTCCCTCTTACTTAGACTGTGAGTCTCCTGTGGGACCAGGACTGGGTCTGACCATGATTACCTTGTACCAACCCCAGTGTTTAGGATGGTGCTTACCATATTCTAGGTTCTTAACAAAAACCACGACTAGCATTATTACCGAAAACCGGGAGTCAGTTGCTGAAGATAGCCCAGTTTGGCAAGAAAGGAAGGAATGGTTCTTCTCTGTGAACGGAATTTAAGCCTGAGAGACAAAGATGCTAAAGAGAAAATAGCACCAGGAGCTGCAAACGTCAACTCGGTCAATCAGTCAATCGGTGATATCTGTTGAACGCTTACTCTGTGCACAACATCATACTAAAGGCTTAGGAGAGTCCAATATAACAGAATAGATATACACGTTCCCTGTTCCCGAGGATTTTACAGTTTCGGGAGGAGGCAGACATTACGATAAACATAAATAAAAATCACACACAATCAACACAACTAGGAATGACCTTAACGTGCTAATGGTGTGACCAGAACTGTGACTTCGTAATGACTTTTTCAGTCACACGGGTCCACAAGTTTGATTTCCACAGTTAGTAGTGTCACCTTCAAACACTAAGGACAACCGCCTACAAAATGCTATATACATCACTGGCCGCACTGTGTGTTTTCGTGTGGGTGCGAATCATAATACATGCAACAAA
Source organism: Ornithorhynchus anatinus (assembly GCF_004115215.2). NCBI lineage: Eukaryota > Metazoa > Chordata > Mammalia > Monotremata > Ornithorhynchidae > Ornithorhynchus > Ornithorhynchus anatinus. The sequence continues at coordinate 32,732,057 of NC_041736.1, forward strand.
ACACAGCCCCGAAAATTTTAGTGTAGGCAAGAGTAGAAGATATTATTCATGAAGCCTGCACGGATTACTTAGAATCTATTTATGAAGTTTCCACCAGACAACTTCATTTTCATCTAGTGTTCAGACATTCTCACTCTAAAAATATACACTTTTTCGGAGCAGCAATTATGCAATCTTAGAAAATGTGATGGGCCCAGGGATTAGTGATCTACATTTATGGCTTCATGACTTCATCCTTCCTTATTGCATACATAAGGAATGGAAGCACTCAAATGCAAGCTATATTCTGATCCCGCCGTTAGTCACTAGACTGGCAGACGGGGTAATTGAAAAATCACGAGTCTATACAAATCCACAAATATGGCAGAAAGTTTAATCTTGACATAGGAGAAAGTGTTGTAAATTAATGCCACGGAAGCTAGGCTCCTAGTTAAATCTCTGAGAAATTGAGGCTTCTAATATTCCAGAAGAACTAGGGTATTTTAAACATCTATGCCAGGAGGAAGGCACTATTGAAAAGTGTCAATTTGAGTTATCCAGCACCTAGAGAACATAGCAAAATCGTACAGAGCATATTTTGACTTTCACTCAGCTTGTTATTATTTTTTTCCCGAACAGTCACACTTTCTGAGAAAAGAAGTGGCATCAACACATGATATGTGACATATTTTTAAAAGCATATTCAAGTCATCAATCCCTCGTACAACCACAGTTTATAAAGTATCGTGAAGAAACAGGTGCTAAATTTAACTTATGTGAGAGAAGAAAATGTCCAAGTCAAAACTATAAATGATTTAAGAAATGGAATTATTAAAAAAAAAAAAATCTTTTCCTTCCAGTACAGAAGAACTCTGGAGAGATTAGATAGGATTTGATTCACAGGTAGACTTTTAGCCTGAGGATTTCCCAACTAGGATCACTACAGCTGAGATTTCAAGGAGTCGATCACTATAAAGATTTATTTTCCCCCTCACATTTTGGAGGTTTTCATTTTTTGTTGTTGTTGTTTTTGGTATTGTTGTCCAAAGATGAGAACTTTAGAAGTTTCTTCAAAATGAGTTATTACGTTTAGTCCGAGAAAAATTAATTCACCGAATGCTAAAAACTAAGTTTCACTCAGCCTATTTTCAGATGAGTAGCATCACTTGAATTTGTCTGGCTTCTAATAATAATAATGGTAATGATGGAATTTAAAAAGTGCTTACTACGTGTCAAGCTCCGTTCTAAGTGCTGGGGAAGATGCGCGTTAATCATATTGGACACAGTCCCTGTCCCTCATGGAGCTCACGCTCTTAATCTCCATTTTACAAATGACATAACTGAGACCCAGAGAAGTGAAGTAACTTGGCCAGGTCACACAGCAGACAGTGGCAAAACTGGGATTAGAACTCAGGTCCTTCTGACTTCCAGGCCGTGCCGTATCCAGGCCACTCTGCCTCTCTGCTTCCGGCGAAGCAGATCATCAGTTGAATCTGCTGCTTTAAATACATTTGAATTTCAGTTGTCAAATTTTTCATAGTCCTTAAGAGATGTCCGTGATTGGTGTTTGCGGATCTTTAGCCCCAAGCAGCAGCACAGACCTTTCACCTCAAAAGCTGCAACTTCCTCCAAATGGCAATGTCATGATGAGAAGCAGCGTGGCTCAGTGGATAGAGCCCGGGCTTGGGAGTCAGAGGCCATGAGTTCGAATCCCGCCTCTGCCACTTGTCAGCTGTGTGACTGGGGGCGAGTCGCTTCGCTTCTCTGTGCCTCAGTTACCTCATCTGTCAAATGGGGATTAACTGTGAGCCTCACGTGGGGCAACCTGATTACCCTGTATCTACCCCAGCGCTTAGAACAGTGCTCTGCACATAGCAAGCGCTTAACAAATACCAACACTATTATTATCATTTCTAAGTATTCAACCTGTTTCAGCTTTACACACAACGGTTTCCACTTTACGACACGTAGCCACCTTTTTTTTTTTTTCAGGTATTTCTCAAGTGCTTACTGTGGGCCAGGCACTGTTCTAAGCGCTGAGTTACATATGAGGTAATCAGGTTGGACACACTGCGGGTCCTTCGGGGGGCTCACAGTCTTAATCCCCATTTTACAGATAAGGTAACTGAGGCTCCGAGAAGTGAAGTCACTTGGCCAGGGCCCTACGGCAAACAAGCGATGGAGCCGGGATTGGAACCCGCGTCCTTCTGACTCCCGGGCCTGGGTTTCATCCACTGGGTCATGGGCAGCTTTATGCGTGTGCTCGTTCGCGGCCCCACCTTTAACCTCCGTGGCACTGCTTGACTGGAAATGGGTGAGGACGTATCGTCCGAGAGGATTCGGGAAGACTATTTTGAGAGATGTGATGAGAGGTTTGAAGGGAGAGGGGGATTGTTTAATAGCAATTGGGGTATTTGTTGAGTGCTCACTATGTGTCGTGCACCGTACTAAGCACTGGGGTAGATACAAGATAATCGGATCCCACATGGGACTCGGTCCAAATAGCCGGGACAACGGGAATTTTATCGACGAGGGGACTGCGGCACGGAGAAGGGAGGGTTTTTGCCCAAGGCCACACAGCAGAAAAGTGAAGGAGCTGGGATCAAAATTTCGAGGCCCTTCCTCTTTAAGGTGGATTGGGAGCTAGGGAAGGAGTGGGAAAGGATGGGTATGGGAATAAGAGGGTCTGCCTGAATGCTTGGCAGAGCGACTGGGGAGGGTCAGTGGTATTTACTGAGTGCTTTCTGTGTGCAGAGCCGTGTACTAAACGAGAGAAAACGAGTTCCCTGCCCACAAGGAGTTTACGGTCTAGATGAGCGCCAAATGCATTTCACTTTCCTGATGTGGATCCTCTCCTATGACCTACAAATATAGGAATGATAAAAATTATTATTATGGTATTTGTTAAGCACTTACTATGTGCCAAGCACTGTGCAGCAGCTACGTCGCTCATCAGTAATAATAATAATAATGATGATGGTTTGTGTTAAGCGCTTACTATGTGCCAGGCGCCGTACTAAGCACTGGGGTGGATGCAAATAAATTGGGTTAGATACAGTCTCTGTCCCTCATAGGGCCCTGGGCCACGTCCTCCCGCTGTCGTGGAACGCCCTCCCTCCTCACCTCCGCCAAACTCATTCTCTTCCCCTCTTCGAAACCCTACTTAGAGCTCACCTCCTCCGAGAGGCCTTCCCGGACTGAGCCCCCCTTTTCCCTCTGCTCCCTCTGCTGCCCCTCTACCCCCGCCTCACCTCCCCTCAGCTAAGCCCTCTTTTCCCCCCTTTCCCTCGGCTCCTCCCCCTCTCCCTTCCCCTCCCCTCAGCACTGTGCTCGTCCGCTCAGTTGTATATATCTTCATTACCCCATTTATTTTGTTAATGAGATGTACATCACCTTGATTCTATTCATTGCTATGGCTTTGAATGAGATGTTCATCCCCGATTCTATTTATTGCTATTGTTTTTGTCTGTCCGTCTCCCCCGATTAGACCGTAAGCCGTCACTGGGCAGGGACTGTCTGTTGCCGATTTGTACATTCCAAGCGCTGAGTACAATGCCCTGCGCATAGTAAGCGCTCAATAATTACTATCGAATGAGTGAATAGGGCTCCCAGGCTTAGTCCCCATTTTACAGATGAGGTAGCTGAGGCACGGAAAAGTGAAGTGACTTGCCGAAGGTCACACAGCAGACAAGTGGCAGAGCGAGGATTAAAACTCACGAACTTCCGACTTCCAGGTCCGGGCTCTATCCACTTCGCCCTGCTGCGATAATTTAGTGAGTATACATTTCTGGATAATTTTGGCAAAAATAGAGGACCTGGTCTTGATTTAGGAACCAATCCCTCATTTATCTATCAATCGGTGGTATTTACCGAGGACTTACTAATCTGCAAACCACTGTACTAACGTGCCTGGGTGAGTCCAGCGCAGCGGAGTTGGCAAAAGTCTTCCCTGCCCACAGTGAGCTTAGAGTCTAGGGGGGATTCCTATTCGAAAATTAATTTTGGCTTACAACGGTCCGACTCGAGGCACAGTTTTCGGGAACAAACTGGGAGTCCGAGGACTGTCTTTTCGATCATGCAAATTACCTTATTAATTTGCATAAATCAAATTTAAAACATTTTCCCTCGGGTTGGTAAGACCGAGTAAACAAACATTTTACATAAAGTCCATTATTCAGCTGCCGCCTAAGAAGCTGATTCAGCATACCCACCCCCGGCTTTGGTATAACAGATCAGTCCTTTGTCTTTCACATTGTTCTAATGTCTTTTGCTTCATTTCTCCTTCTGCGTGTAGGTTGCCGATTCTCCTTTCCCTCACGTAATCTCTAAATTACATTTTCCGGAGCTACACTCACCGAAAGGCAGCCTCCTCATCCTAACGGCACATATTGGGCATTCCCCATGGTTTTTTTAGGCTACATTTACGTAAGTGATTCACGGAATGGTTTTCTCCTTCCCACTTGGACTGTGAGTCCAACGAGGGACAGCGGCTAAATCCATGCCTGTATCTGCTTCGGCGCTTAGCACAGCGCTTGGCACATAATGGGCACTTAACAAATATATAATAATTATAATGGTCACTATTTATGAATTGTCTTTCAGTTAATTCACGAGGAAACTAGTATTGATGTTCCTACGTAAATCGGGGATTCAGGAAACAATGAAACGCACTTATACTGATCATTTATTTTAGGTTTTTCAGTAAATATGTAAGTCCTTCATTTTCTTCATCTCACCAAGTCAGTGAAAAAAAGCATAGCCCGAAGCAGCGTGGCTCAGTAGAAAGAGCAGGGGCTTGGGAGTCAGAGGTCATGGGTTCGAATCCCTGCTCTGCCACTTGTCAGCTGTGGGACCGTGGGCAAGTCACTTCACTGGGCCTCAGTTACCTCATCTGTAAAATGGGGATCAAACTGTGAGCCTCACGTGGGACAACCTGATTACCCTGTACCTACCCCCGGCGCTTAGAACAGTGCCCTGCACATAGTAAGCGCCTAACAAATACCAACCTCACTATTATTATCATTACCTTGGCTTTATCCTCGACTCGTCTCTCTTATTCAGCACACGTATTCGGTCCGTCACCGTATCCTATTAGTTCTACCTGTACGACTTCTCTTACTTGACTAGCGGTGTGATCTTGGGTAAGTCCCTTAACTTCTCTGTGCCTCAGTTACCTCATCTGCGAAATGGGGATTAAGACTGTGAGCCCTACTTGGGACAGGGACGGTGTCCAACCTGACTGGCGTAGTGAATAGAGCACGGGCCTGGGAGTCAAAAGGTCATGAGTTCTAGTCTCGGCTCCGCCGCTTGTCTGCTCTTTGACCTTGGGCAAGTCATTTCCCTCTGCGGACCTCAGTTACCTCATCTGTAAAATGGGGATTGAGACCGTGAGCCCCACCTGGGACAGGGACCGGGTCCAACCCGACCTGCTTGTATCCACCCCAGCGCTTAGTGCAGTGCCCGGCACATAGTTAAGCGCTTAATGAATACCATAAATGTTATCATTAGTGTTATATTTATTCATTCTCTTTATCTATTTTGATGCTGTTGATGCCTGTCGACTTGTTTTGTTTTGTTGTCTGCCTCCCCCCTTCTAGACTGCGAGCCCGTTGTTGATTAGGGATGGTCTCTATCTGTTGCCGAACTGTACTTTCCAAGCGCTTAGTGCAGTGCTCTGCACACAGTTGGCGCTCAATAAATCCGATTGAATGAATGAATCGGCTCCCGGGCCGATCCAACACTTATCATATCCCTCCTGGACTTATTATATCCCATCAGCCTCCTCACTGACTTCCCTCCTTCTTGTCTCTCCCCTCTCCGACCATCCTCACTCTGCTGCTCCGGTCAATTTTCGAAGAAAAATCATACAGTCCACATCTCCCCACCTGGTCAAAAATACCCGATAGTTGTCCATCCGACTGTGCATCAAACAGAAACTCTTTCCCGGCGGCACTCCACCGGCTCTCCCCGCCCTTCCTAATTTCACTTGTCTCCTACTCCATCCCAAACTGCACATTTCCCTTCTGTAAACCCAATTTATTCACCTTACCTTGGTCTCACCTGTCTCACCACCGCGGTGTCCTCCCTCTGGCCTGGAACTCCCTCTCCCTTCGGATCTGACAGAACATCACTCTTCCAATCGTCAGAAACTTACTGAAACCACTCTTCTCCAAAAGACCGGCCTTAATAGGGAAGCAGCGTGGCTCAGTGGAAGGAGCCCGGGCTTCGGAGTCAGAGGTCATGGGTTCCACTCCCGGTTCCGCCACTCGTCAGCCGTGGGACTGTGGGCGAGTCACTTCACTTCTCGGTGCCTCAGTCACCTCATCTGTAAAATGGGGATTAACCGTGAGCCTCACGTGGGACGACCTGACCTCCCCAGGCGCTTAGAGCAGTGCTCTGCACATAGTAAGTGCTTAACAAATACCAACGTTATCATTATTATTAAAACCCTTCATCTCCTCACCTTAGTCACCCGCTTCTCTATGTCAGAGCTGCTCCCTAATTAACTTTAATGTCTGTTTCTCCCCACTCCTCTTGGGAAGGGATTTCACCTACCAACTTTGTTGTTTAATGTTTTCTCAAATGCTTGGTGAAGTGTTCTGCAAACAGTAAGTTCTCTCTAAGTACTGTTGTTTGTTGGATTGATTACTTTGATCAGCCCCTCACCGCTTAGCACTTATCCACATAACCTGATCAACTGCCATTTAGTCTGTCTGCCCCTGGAGCGTCAGCTCTATGTGGTCAGGGATCGGATCTCCCAAATCTATTCTATCATGAACTCCCGATTGCTTAGTACACTGCCCTCAGCAGTACTGAAAGAACTCAGTAAATATCGTTAATTGTCGATTGAAGACCCCTCTCCCAAGTTACTTCTCTGGTGCTGCAAGAATCGGTCAAATCCACTATCAATCAGTCAATGGTATTTATTGGTTACTGTGTGCGGAGCACTGAGCTAAACGCTTGGGGGAGTTCAGTACAGCGGAGTTGGTAGATAGGTTCTCTATCCAACTCTGCATCAAACAGAAGAGAAGCGGCGGGGCTCAGTGGAAAGAGCCCGGGCTTGGGAGTCAGGGGTCGTGGGTTCGAATCCCGGCTCTGCCGCTTGGCAGCTGTGTGACTGTGGGCGAGTCAGTTCATTCATTCAATAGTATTTATTGAGCGCTTACTATGTGCAGAGCACTGTACTAAGCGCTTGGGATGAACAAGTCGGCAACAGATAGAGACAGTCCCTGCCGTTTGACGGGCTTACGGTCTAATCGGGGGAGACGGACGGACGAGAACGATGGCACTAAACAGCGTCAAGGGGAAGAACATCTCGTAAAAACCGATGGCAACTAAATAGAATCAAGGCGATGTACAATTCATTAACAAAATAAATAGGGTGACGAAAATATATACAGTTGAGCGGACGGGTACAGTGCTGTGGGGATGGGAAGGGAGAGGTGGAGGAGCAGAGGGAAAAGGGGAAAATGAGTTCACTTCTCTGGGCCTCAGTGACCTCGTCTGGAAAATGGGGATGAAGACTGGGAGCCTCACGTGGGACAACCCGATCACCCTGTATCTCCCCCAGCGCTTAGAACGGTGCTCTGCATAGAGTAAGCGCTTAACAAATACCAACAATATTATTAAATTTATCCACAGTGGCCTTACAGCCTAGAGGATGGACTTCACCGTCTTGTAGCGGTAATGTTATTAATTAAGGGCATATTATGTGCAGAGCACTGTGCTGCCCAATGGGAAAGAACCTCATCTGTGACCTCATCTGTAAAATGGGGATTAAGACTGTGAGCCCCACGTGGGACAACCCGATTCCCCTGTATCTCCCCCAGCGCTTAGAACAGTGCTCTGCACATAGTAAGCGCTTAACGGATACCAACGTTAAAGAATGCAAGGGGGGAAACGTAGATACAACGTCTGATCCTCAAGAAGCTTGTCGCGCACAAATAAGGATTATGGCCCTTATGGTCAATTCGTGCTTTTTCATTTATCTTGTGATTGAATGGCTTTGTATGCTGAATGATTTTTAAAGGTATTTTTTAAAGCTTTGTTGCCAGTGGCCAAACAAGAAAGAAGCAGTATGGCCTAGTAGAAAGAGCACAGACCAGGGAGTCGGGAGGACCTGGGTTCTAATCCTGGCTCCGCCACTCATCTATGCGTAACCTAGGGCGTGGCTTCTCTGTGCCTCAGTTACCCCATCTGTAAAATGGGGATTAAGACTGTGAGCCCCGTGTGGGACATGGACTATTTCCTACCTGATTAGCTTGTATCTCCTCCAGCGCTTAGTAGAGTGCTTGACAAGCACCATTTTTTTTTTAAAAAAGGGAATATATTTTGGCAGCAAGGGAATTGGTTACTTACAGTTTCAATAAAAGATATTTAAATACAATCCTAAAGTAATCTTAAAGATTCATATAGAAATGATTTGGCAGTGCAGCATGGCTCCGTGGAAAGAGCCCGGGTTTGAGAGTCAGGGGTCATGGGTTCGAATCCCAGCTCCGCCACTTGTCAGCTGGGTGACTTTGGGCGAGTCGCTTCACTTCTCTGTGCCTCAGTTACCTCATCTGTAAAATGGGGATTCAACTGTGAGCCTCACGTGGGACAACCTGATTACCCTGTACCTACCCCAGCGCTTAGAACAGTGCTCTGCACATAGTAAGTGCTTAACAAATACCAACATTATTATTATTATTATTATTATTATGATTATTTAGTCTATGACACGACGGTATTCAGTTTCAATTTACTTAATAGTTTAATTTCGGATCCTGCTTGCAAAGTATTTCCTGCATCCAACAAATCATCTTTCAAAATTGGCCAATAGTTTAAGATTTTTTTCATTAGATTCACTGATTCATTCATATACGGTCATTTCTCACTCTTTTTTTCTGATCTGACCTATAAACTCCTATTTCAAAGCGACGACTCTCCGCCATAAACCAGAAAAAAAAAAAAGCCATTACGGCTGGACAGAGTTACTTCTCCTTCTATTTCCCACTTCCTCCTAAACAGCACGCATGCAATATATCATTTCTTGCACTATCCCCACGACAGTGGAAGCTCTTGATGGGCCCAACTGACCCCGTGGGAGGCTCTTACACTTCTGAATATAGATTTGTGGGCGTTGGTTTCTCAGCTGGTTCAAGGAATGACGCATCAAGATTCCAAGCGGGATCACAGATAAAGTACCGGACTCAATCAGTCGTCCACACCGCGATCATTAGTATCACTTTACAGTTACTCACCCAGAGCACAGAGCAGAAAGTGAATATGAATATGATGCTCTTTACAATATGTAATGATGTATATCGCCTTCCGCGCTGTAGATTTAATGATTAATCATTTTACTAATTATACTTCTATAGCATATTTCTCCTCCAGGTCCTTGAATTCGGAACTAGCATTACCTTTTTCTTATGGGATTAAGAAGTCAGTAAAGTCAGCATTTTAATTGACTTATTCAGGAACACGCAACTAATTAGTGGTAGAACATTTTCCCACTCGCCAGCTATTTCTTTAACTTCAGACTGAACTTCCTCCCACTCCTCTTACCTGGTAAAAATTTTCCATTTAATGTAATAAGAGCAAGAATTCAGCTTCCCAGAAAGGAAGAGAAACAAATGACTTTACGTATGTGTCTTCTGCGGGAATGTGAGTAGGCAAATGGTGTTTTCTTTCCATATTTGCTTCTATTTCCGCTTTCCGATGGAGCTAAGATTAGCTTGCTCACAGTCAGCTCTGAGAATAAAATGCGTTCCTTCCAGAGTCTTGAGACGATTTTCACAAATCAGTCTTAGAGAGAGCAAAGACGGTAACGGGAACCATCGCTTCTTCCTGTACTGTTGCCTTGTACTCTCCCAAGTGCTTAGTGCAACGCTCTGCACACAGTAAGTGCTCAATAAATACGATCGAATTACTGACTACCGTCTTCCAGCTCCCCACCGATGGCAGGCAATTCATGGCATCTGAGGTAAAGCAAGGCTTGTAGGTGGCGTTCTGTAACTACGGCAGAAGTCCCAAGTCGTGTCTCAATATCTTAATTCACGTCTTCTAGTCATGGAGCGGGCTGGACATTGACGAACGTCGATTTTACCTGGATTTTAACGGCGTGCATATTTGCTTCCCGGTGTGTCTGTGAGGCAGGGGACGGGTCTGTGTATTGTACTCTCTGAAGTGCTCCGCACAGTGCTCCGCACACAGTAAATGCTCAATAAATATAGTTGAACGAATGAATATCAGTGTCCCCGTCTTCAAAGCCCTACTAAAATCCTCTCTTCCAAGAAGCTTTCCCTGACTAACCCTTCAGTTCCCCACTCTTTCGATCCCCCTCTCTACATTGCCGATGCATTTTGGTCGGTACCTCTTACGCACTTAAATATTCAGCCCAAAGCCAAGCCCCACGACACCTGTACCTATCGCTCTACTCTGCCGCTTCCCCTATCTGCGATTGATTTTAATATCTGTCTCCACGAGTAGACTGTAAGCTCCTAAAGGTCAAGGATTGTAGCTACCAAATTTATTGAGAAGCCGCATGGCTTAGTGGGAGGAGCACAGGCTTGCGAGTCAGAGGCCATGGGTTCTAATCCCGGCTCCGCCAGTTGTCCGCTGTGTGACTTCGGGCAAGTCGCTTCACTTCTCTGGACCTCAATCATCTCATCTGTAAAATGGGGATTAAGACCGTGAGCCCCATCTAGGACAACCTGATTACCGTCTATCTACCCCAGTGCTTAGAACAGTGTGGGCACATAGTAAGCGCTTAACAAATACCATCATTAATGTCTAATACATCCTTGATTTGTGGATGATGTATTTTGGGAACAGGGAACTGCATCAGGAGTTTGCTCCAGCATCTCCACACACTGACCTGGAATTGCTGTGCATCTAGGATGGATGCTTTTCTTGAAGGAAACAGCATGGCCTAGAGGAAAGAACCCCGGCCTGGGAGTCAGAGGGCCCGGGTTCTAATCCCAGCTCTGCCACTTGTCTGCTGAGTGACCTTGGGCAAGTCACTTAGCTTCTCTGTCGCTCAGTTACCCTATCTGGGAAATGAGGATTCAATCCTACTCCCTCCTGCTTAGACTGCGAGCCTCATGTGGGATAGGGACTGTGTCCAACCTGATTAACTTGTATCTACCTACCTCAGCGCTTAGAACAGTCCTTGGCACATAATAAGTGCTTAATAAGTCTGATAGCATTATTATGCCACTTGCCTGCTTTGTTCCTCAGTTTTGTCATCTGTAAAACGGAGATTCAGTACCTGTTCTCCCTCTCATTAAAACTGCGAACCCCATGTGGGAAAGGAACTGTGTCCAATCTGATCAGCTTGTACCTACCCCAGTGCCTGGCACTTAGTAAGCGCCTAGCAAATGCCATCATCATCATTTTATTGGAAATAGAAAATTCCTGCCATTTTTCTAGCAATTCCACAGATGTTTCCTGATTCAAATTTCTTGTATGAGTCTCAGTTTGACTTATTTTTCCTCATAAATTCACTTGTAGGCGGTCCTTGACTCCTCTGTTCTCTCTGTAGTTTGGGGGATTTACAATCCAATGAAGAAATCAGATTCGCCCAAAATGCAAAACTGCATTTAGAACGAGAGTAAGAGATTTTGATGTGATTGATAAAAGCAACAGTAGGCAATTGAGTGATGAAATGATGATACATGATGAAATGATATAGAAGGGAAAGTGGGAATTAATTAGAGAATGACTCCTGGAGGAGGTGTTTTTTAAGATACTTTGAAGATGGGTAGGAACATGGCAGATTTGAGGATGGGGAAGGACATGCTAAATGACTTGCAAGTAGGAAAGCAATGTAACCTAGTGGAAAGACCCTAGTCTGGGAGCCAGAGAACCTGGATTCTAATCCCGGCTCCACCACTTGCCTGCTGTGTGACCTTGGATAAGTCATTTTACTTGCATGTGTCTCGCATTCTTCATTTGTAAAATGGGGATTAAATCTTCCTCCCTCTTACTTAGGCACTGAACGCCATATGGGACAGGGACTGTGTCTGACATGATTCATTTATTCATTCAATTGTATTTTTTGAGTTCTTGCTGTGTGCAGAGCACTGTACTAAGTGCTTGGAAAGTACAATTCAGCAAAAAATAGAGACAATCCCTACCCAACAGTGGGCTCACAGTCTAGAAGGGGGAAGGCAGGCAACAAAACAAAGAAAACCCAAGTAGACAGGCATCAATACTAACAATATAAATGAATAGAATTGTAGATATATACATACACATCATTAATAAAATAAATAGAATAAAATACGTAAATATATACTCAAGTGCTGTGGGGCGGGGAGGGTGGCAGAGCAAAGGGAGGGAGTTGGGGAGACGGGGAGGGGAGAAGGAAAAGAGAAAAGGGGGGGGGCTCAGTCTGGGAAGGATTCCTGGTGGAGGCGAGTAGGGAGGATACCTGATTTTATCGTTCATTCGTTCTTCAATCGTATTTATTGAACGCTTACTGTTTGAGGAGCACTGTCCTAAGTGCGTGAGAGAGTAAAATACAACAATAAACATACATATTCCTGGCCCACGATGCGCTTATAGTCTAGAGTCTACCCCAGCGCTTAGTACCGTGCTCGGCATGTACTAAGTGCTTAACAAGTACCCTAAAAAAAGAAAAAAACCATTCCTATTGTGGAGAACCAGCCATATTTAGGTGGTAAATATTGGGTAGAGCAAGGAGTACAAGTTGGGGTGAAGTGAGAGAAGAGAGTTCACAAGACAACAGGTGACAATAATGAAAAGCCATAAATTCAGTGACTAGGAATTGCTCCTAGTTGTTAGAGAAATGGGAGGCCGTTGCAGAGTTTTGAGGAGGGGAACGGAAAGGATAGACTAAAGTGGGTGGAGGCCGACGAGGCTGGGAGATTCATCCGTTCATTAATCGTATTTATGGAGTGCTGACGGTGTGCGAAGCACTGTATTAAGTGCTTGGGAGAGTACGATGTAGCAATAAATAGACACATTCCCTACCCACCGCGAACTCACATTCTAGAGATGATGAGTGTGTGGAGCGGGATGGTGGCCCTGTGTACAGAGAGGAAGGAACGCTTCAAGGAAATACTGCGGAGAAAAAAGCCTCGGTATTTAGAGACACTAGACGTAATAACACGACAGGGGATTGACTCTTTTATGCGCAACATAGCCGGAGCTGTGGGTCATGGATTGCCCTTTTGAGCCACATGTGGACTCATAGATAAAGTTCATCATTAGTTGTGTCATTTTTGTCAGTTTTGAATGTGAAGGACACCTCTATATATGAAAAGCAAAGTTGCATGACCAAGAAGATTGAACAGTAATGGATAAATCAGTACTTTCCGTCTATGAGCTGGGGCAAAAAGGTGTAGCTTGATGAATTGAAACAAACAAAAATTCGATAATTATCACCTTTATCCAAGCAAGGTTAGTAAGTATCCACTTGGTTTTGTAAATGATGATAGCTAAATCAGCGTAGCCTAATTGAAATCAAGGATTGAACAATTATCTGCTTGAGTTTCCTCAGGTGTATGACCCAATCTGGTAATTTAGGCCAAAAAACTCCATTTGGGTGGGTGGAATTATTCACACAAACTGACAAACTGGAAGTAATCAACCAGGTAATTGCTTAATCCTCCACTCCACTTGGTCTGTGCCGATCCAACCATTCAGAAAGGATTTTCAGGGGAATGTTCTGTGGCATATATGTGGCCCAGTCAATTTTGCAGGGTTGGTGTTGTGAGGAAGCAGAGAAAACTCACTGAATTATAATTTTACCTAATCAGAAAAAAGTTGGGGTATAATGGCACCAACTAATAAGCACACATACTCTCCAATTTAAATTCAGTGTCATGTCAGTTAGAAATCTATTTTTTTTTCATGCCGCATTCATTTTTTAGGGCAGTAAGATACATCTGGCAAAATCATGAAAGGTTGGACAGCAGAATGAGAACGGTAGGAATGGAGAGTTGAAAGCAGAGCTTAAGGGCAGATGATGGAAACAATTTCCAACAAAGCTATGAATGACAGTTATAATAATTGCCAAATTGTACATTCGAAGTGCTTACTACAGTGATCTGCACATAGTAAGTGCTCAATAAATGCTACTGATTGAATGAATTAATAATAACGGTAATGATAGCATTTAAAAAAACATTTTCTATCTTCCAATCGCTGTCCATCGGATACAAGATAGGCAGATTAGACCCAAGCCCTGTCCCACATGGGGCTCATAGTCTGAGAGGAAGATAAAATGGGTACTTCATTCCCATTTAGATTTCATTCCCATTTTACAGGTGAGGAAACTGATGCACAGAGAGGTCGACTTGTCCAAGATCACCCAGCAGGGAAGTGGCAGAGCTGGGACTCAGTGTCTCCTGATTTCTGATCCCTTGTACTTTCCATTAGGCCATGAACTGCTGCAATGTCAGGAGTGGATTTCTCAAGGATCTCTATTGAGTCGCAGCCCAGAGTGACATACTTTGAAAGTTGACCATTTTTCTGGGGAGAAAATTACCCTAAAAATTTCTATAATAATGTACAATAGGTATGAAGCATATTTTGTTTCCTTGCACTTTGAGCTGTACAAAATAAATGAGCACAAGACACCATAGTCATTCCTCTGGCGGGGTTCTTGGTGTGACATCATCTTAATGAAAAAAAGGCACTTTGCTTCATGATAAGTGTTTTTCAGTAAATAAGTTGAGCAGAGCTCAAATAGAGGCCTTGCTGAACTACAGAGCTGTAGAGAAACATGGTAAGTAATCTCCTAGATCACATCAATTCCTTTGCGGCAAGGAATATTAGGGGTCGACCTACATATGTCTCGAGAGAATCCCACAAGACTTCTTGTATAAGTTCCTTGAAGGCAAGGATTATGCCTCCCCGGTGTTCTGCACAAACCAAATGCTCAATCAATCCCATTGATTGATTGATATGTAATAAAATACTTAATAATTTGTAATGAAAAGAGAACTTGCAAGACCCAGAGGTGTCTAGAAGTGGCAAGTAGAAAACTCCATCTCTGCCTCGTGCAGATAATATTCACTCAGACTTTGCGGCATCTAACCGACGCAGGTTCTGAAGCGATGCTCCTGATGGGGAGATTTCTAGCATGTCCTGCATCGACACATAAGCCTAATGAATGATCGATAGCCCCTTGAACGTCACGAGTATGAACAGATCATCCCACTCCTGGACTCACAATCTTCCCCAAGCTTTTTAAATTATGGCAAACGTGGTGAATTGCTAAATTCTGCAGGGAAGTGGAAAAAAAAAAGATTAAAAAAGTCGAGGATACAGCAAAACATAATTAATTTGGTATTTTCATATGAATTTGTAGTTGATTACACTGTATGATAATACATCCTACCATGGTGGCTAATGGAGTCTGATATTTCATAACTAGAATGCAACCATTAATACATTTTGGCGGAGAACTAAGCTTAGACTGCCAGGTTTTAAGTGATGCATTTTAAAAATGGAAATGATGGTGTTTGCAGACGGCGGTATGAGAATTATTGACATTCCTATGAAAATGTGTCTAACTCACTTTTACCTCACTGTGATATTTATTAAGCCTTTACTACGTGTTAAGCGCTGAAGTCCATGCGAGATTATCAAATCAGGCACGGTCTCTGTTCCATTTGGAGAGTCCCATCTAACTTTTTCCCTAATTTTAAATATGGGGTAACCGAAGCCCAGGGAAGCTAAATGGGTTACTGAAGATCATACAGCTGGTCAGTAGCAGGCTGCTCGTGCTATCCACTGGTTTGCACTCTTTCTTCTAGGTCACATTGTCTCTCTGGGTTTCTCTCCTTCACATAGTGTATTTAACTGAGTTTACAGGTGACCCTATCCCACATGACCCGTAATCCCTTCTACAGCCTATGCATCGAATGTCTCTTTCATTACTGTTGAATTTGCTAAGAACAGTACTAATTTCATTTGTCTTTTGTTCTTAGAGAGCCAGTCCATTTCTCGGGGTTCTATGCCAGGTGGATCATCGTTTCCCAACTCTGTAGAGATATACTGTATCACTACTAAACTTAAGTTCCAGTCCTAACCAGTCAAACGTATTTACTGAGCAGAGCCTGAGTACTGAGTTCTTGGGACAGTACAATATGCAATGAACAGACACATTCCTCGCCCATAAGGAACTTTCATTCATTCATTCAATAGTATTTATTGAGCGCTTACTATGTGCAGAGCACTGTACTAAGCGCTTGGAATGTACAAGTCGACAACAGATAGAGACAGTCCCTGCCCTTTGATGGGCTTACCGTCTAATCGGGGGAGACGGACAGACGAGAACGATGGCAATGAATAGAGTCGAGGGGAAGAACATCTCATAAAAACGGTGGCAAATAAATAGAATCAGGGTGATGTACATCTCATTAAACAAAATAAATAGGGTGATGAGTCTGTCCAGACATTTTGTGGCAAGCCTCTGAGCTTTCAACGTTCTTTATGGCCTTAACACAATGTTAACTTCTTCAAATTTTCAGCGACAGCCTCCCGATACGGTAGGTTACCCGAGCAGCTGCTATGGGTTGGTTCCCGAAATTGGTCTGAATAACGTTGCATTCCAACTGAAAACCGGATGCATCGGCATTCTGTCGGATATACGTTCATTCGTTCAATCAGTTGTCTTCATTGAGTGCTTACTGCGTGCAGAGCACTGTACTAAACATTTGGGAAGTACAATTCAGCAACAAATGTAGACAATCCCTGCCCACATTGTGCTCACAGTCTAGAAGGGGGAATATGTATAAATATATATACATATATATGTATATACCCATACTTATAAATCCCCCAAACATCCCTGAGTTATAAAGGCATATATGTGAAATACTTATAAAACCTATGGAAATCTTTTGGATATGTTCAGGTGTTCAGTAAATATGGGTCAACTGTCCAGCTGATGTTTTTTTCTCATTCCCTGACACAAGCGTGATCCTTTAAGATGTTTTGAAAGCACTGCTGAGTGAAGTATCATATCGGTACATTAGGATTTGAAAAGGAATTTAGAAAAATAGAAATCCTGGGAATTTTCTGAACTTGTGTTTCTCAAAGTAACAGGTAGAATGAAAGGGGTTTCTAGTACTAGGTGGGAAGAATGCGTATAGTAGAGTTTGTATATTAATACATTCCAAAACGATAATAACATTAATAATAATAATAACAGTACTCATTAAGTGCTTACCGTGTGCCAAGCACTGTTTCCAGCTCTGGGGTAGATACAAGTTAATCAGATAGGGCACAGTCCCTGTCCCACATGGGACTCACACTCTCCTGTTTTGCAGATAAGGGAACTGAGGCACAAAGAAGTGAAGTGACTTGCCCAAGGTCACACAGAAGGCTTATGGCAGAGCTGGGATTAGACCTAGGTCCTTCTGACTCCAAGCCCCGTGCTCTAACCGTTAAGCCACGTTGCTTCTCCAAAAAAATACAAGAGGTTGAGAGTACCTAAGTGCTGAGTAGATACTGAAGTTCTGGGCTGGTAATTGAGATGATGTAACCTAAGCAAAAAAACCCTGAAATGGGGAAAACCTCCTTAAGTGGGATGGATTTCCACAATGGCTTCTAAGATGGAGAGAACTTAGGTCTGGTAAAGGTAAAAGAGAAGGGAGTTTCAGGAATGAGGGAGTCACTGGGAGAAGGTTCGTTTGGAGGGATGGAGAGTGTGAGCTGAGGTGTAGAGGAGAGTGGGTGGGTAAGAAGGAAAGAGAGTTGATGGACCGTCTTAAAGCCAATCGTCAGGGATTTCTGTTTGCCGCAGAGAGCAGCGGGACCCACTGAAGCTCATAGAGGAGTGAAGACGTGCGCAGAATTTCAGTCTGACCAGGAGTGCACGTGTGTCTGAAAAATCTGTGTTATGATCTACTGCGCTGTTTCAGTGTGGGGAATCAAGCTTTAATGGGCTACTCATTCTTTCCCTTAGAGCATTTCTCTCCATGTTTAAGATTGCCCCTTGGTCAGTCTGGCTGCCGCACTGCGCTCCCAACCATCCACTGCTTATTTTGCAGTGTCATAAACTGTGCTTTAGTATGTTTAAACCATTGATTCTACTCTCCTGATTTGGATATGCCTCCTTTCAGTTTCCCATCGAGAAGCTGGCAGAGTTCCTGCCGTCATCCATTCTCCTCACATGGGCCACCAGTGGAGTTGTGGCCACTGCTTTAATGCTGGTCAATTTCCTGTTTTCTAGGATCATATTATTGGTCATCTTAACCTGTCGTTTACTGTGAGCGTGAATCTTAGGCCCAAAAGAACTACGCCTGTCTTTGCTCATTCCAGCTATCGACATTGATAAATCTTTCTGTCGAATATGTTTTGGGGAGTGGTAATTTCTTGTAGCTTTATTTCCTTAATGTTTCTATCATATCAACCAAGGGGATTTATTGAGCGCTTACTGTATGCAGAGTATTATTCTAAGTGACTGGGAGAGTACAGTAAAAAGGAGATGGCAATATATGTCATGTGTGCCTTCCAGATTTGGTTTTTATTCTGTGTTTATGCTTGGTCTGGCCTCCTTCATTAGATTGAAAACTCTTCAAGGGCAAGAAAGGCATCTTGTTTTTCCTGCGTACCACCCCTCAGCTCTTAGTACACTTGAGACTTCAATGAATCATGTTGATTAACTCTGACTGATGAATCTGCCCATCAGAATGTTTTAATTTGCATGTTAATGCAGTGATCTTTCTTTATGATTACCCAAGGATGAAACTTGTGATAGATTGCAGAAGTCTATCCTTCTTCTGATATTGTTTAGCCAGAGAGTTTAAAGAATGGTGATTTCCTTTGTGAATTATAAAGGATGCCTTCCATTATCACTCAATACACATTTGGGGGTCGGGGGGCTATCCATCTTTCCTAAGTCCCGGGTAATAAAGGAAGATATTGGAAAAATAGGTGATAGAATAATGTGACCATAAAGGATTATAAAATCGGAAACCTACTGTAGGGGACAAATTAAGCCTGAAAATGTTTTAATGGTTCCAACAAAACTATTTGATCCAAGGACATCAAATAGACCTCTTATCCATAAATATTACATTCAGATTGTCTTTAAAAAAACAGTTCAGATAATTAAAAAAATTATCTAGCCTGAAAGCCGTCTAAGAGACAAAAACTCAAGTAACAAACAATACTGTATTGATTTGGGGAGGTATCTTGCCGAGAGTTGCATATCTTAGTAGTCAGTCCAGTTTAATTAACATTTTCATTAATGATCTGGTGTAAAGGGTAAACAGAAAGTTAATTAAATGTGCAGATGATAAATAGGAAGGTGTTGCCAGCACCAGCGAGGATAAGAAATAACGTAAAGCAACAGAAAATGATTAAAAACATGGCTAGTGGGGCATAATATGAGATTCATCTTAGAAAATGTGGTTTGGTAATACTTTGGGGAAAAACACAAATGCACCATCACAATTCTGGGAAGAAATAATTAGAAATTTAGAATGAATAGAAGGATTAGGAAGTAGCCAGTGAATGATGAACAAATAGGAAAGGCTCATAGGAAAGCCAGAAAAAATGAGTAAAGAAATTGAGGAAATGAATACATAAAACAGTATTTTCAAATGAAAATTAAATACATAATGCACTGATAAATGATGACAATAATCCTGACCATTATTTTAAGGTGCTTTTTCAGCTCTCTTTCTTTCGTGTATTCATTCTCTTTCCCATTCTACTCCAGTTCATACTCTTCATCCCTTCCGGTCAATCAGCCCTCAGAGATCTAAAGGATAAAGAGTCATTAACAAGGGGAATTATTTAGCATTGGAGGAGGAAAGGTAGCAGGATTAATAGCTTGCTAGGAAAACCCAGAATAGCAAACATTAGAACAACCTTGGGCTTTCTGAAAATAAGATGTGACCCAGAAAGAATTAGTTGCAGAAACTAAGAAGAGGAGAGAAATCTAACTTCCTCTTTCTCTACAGATGTCCTACAGATAGGCTGGGTGATCATTTAGGCCACCACAAAAATCTGTGTTATTTACCTCCAGAAGAGTTTATGGTGTTTTCCTGCTGGACCGGTTCTGTACCGACCTGTTCTAGTAGAACATCCTCCTGAAGAAAGAACAGTTTCCTATGGGTATCCAGTCCTTAGGGGTGATGGGGATAATGGAAAAGCCATTTCACCCACAGGTTTTCAAATGCTGAGATTAGATTATTGCTTTCAGTCACAGATTTGGGGGCTTTGGGCACTCATTCACTCATTCAACAATGTTTATTGAGCACCTATCTGCAGACACCGATTTGAATTCTTGGAAGAGGCAAAAGAAATGATTCTGAAGTTTGTGTCCTTAAGGGTTTTAAAGTCTAATCATTCTTAGTCTAATTCCTTAAAATCTCTGACCAGCCCCAAGAGGTTCTGAAAGAGACTGAAAGGGGGCTAACAGTTACTGGATAGGACTGAAAATAAGCCACTGAAATCAGGACTTTCTGACAGTCTTATTCTACGAATTCTTCCCTTAAGTCATATTTATAGGTGCTTACTGTTTGCAGAGCACTGTACAATACCGGTAAATGGCTGCTCATTTCTCTACATATCAAGCAGAAAATCCTGACCATTATTTTAAGGTGCTTTTTCAGCTCTCTTTCTTTCGTGTATTCATTCTCTTTCCCATTCTACTCCAGTTCATACTCTTCATCCCTTCCGGTCAAACTACTTACTGCATGTCATCATTATTTCTCCTACTTCCCTTCCCCAGGCCATACTTGACTCTGCTCCCTGGATCATTTTTTGTTTAAAATACTATGCTGCACACACCCTCCATCTCCTCAAAATCATCCAGTGCTTCCCCATTCCTCTACCCACTGGGCAAAACTCATGCTCATTGGCATTAGGAAACTCGATCAGCTCTCTCCCGCCATGCTCTCCGACTGCTCCCTAACTCACATTGTTCATTCCATTCAGGTTAACCTACTCACTGGGTCTTATTTTTGTCTTTCCCATGCTGACCTCTTGCTTATGCCTTGTACCCATTTCTGGAACTCCTTTCCCTTTTAAATATGACGGATCTCAGCTTGTCCCAGCTTCAAAGCCCTTGTGAAATCACATCTTCTCCAGGAGGTCCTTTTTGATTAAGTTTTCTTCTCCCCAGGTCATATTTCACATACTGCCATCTTGAAACCACTGGACCCACTATGCTCTTTCAATCATCTGAAGCGTTTCCGTTCGTATGGATTTACATGATGTAATATTTAAGCCTTTGCACTTCCATTTTTCTCTTCTCCCATCTGTAAATTATTTTGTGACGGTATCCCCCTCTAGACTTCAAGATCCTTTAGGGCAGAGATCTTGATATTAAACTCCGATGTATCGTCCCAAGAATGTAGTTGCATACTCAATAAATGCTACTGAGTGATTGATTGCGAGAGAGCATGCAGTTTTGGTGTCCAAAGAATGCTTATGTGCTTGTTCTTGAAGAAGGTTGAGGTAAGCTTGCCGTGCAAGTTTCTTTTAATGTGGGGTTCTGCAAGAAAGCAACCATACATTATAGGAGAGATAGACAAAATTCAAAATGTACATTTGTCCATTTAATTCTTTGATCTGGTACTATACAAGGCATGCACCTACTCTTATGAAATTCCAAAACTTCCATCCGCAGAATTTGCTTGAAAATAAAATAGCCAGTTGTCAAAAAAGAAAAATCATTTCCAATATTCTGCAGTGTTGTTATTTCACTTTTTTTAAAAAAATTGCTTATGCCTGGAAAACATTTTACCGTCTGCTGTCTCTTGGCTAAATTAGGCAAGGATGTTTAAATGAAATAGTCCACATTATTCATTTTCACCAAAAAGCTATTGTTCAATTATAGGTAAAGTATCTCTTGCTAGAAGACTGGTTAGTTCACTCAAGGACTGTGTTTCCTAACAGGATTTCCTTCTAATTGGTAACAGTTGGCTAATTGGTAACAGTTCCTTCTAATTGGCTACCTACTAGTGAGGCAGCTCCACTGGATTGAGACTGGAGATAAAATTCATCCAAACTTCTGTAAAGATCAGAAAGTGCCTTATCTTAAGTAAGATTACTCTCCTGGCAGAACGAGAAGGGATAAACAACGTCCTTATGTAACTTCAGGGCCGCTGTCATCAATTTGCCTGGTATGTTACTCCGGGGATCATGCTGTTTTACCATCTTGATTGCAACGATAAATCCATCATTACGTCCAGCACCATGGAAACAGCTCAGAGACTTGCCATTTGTGGCAAATCTTTTTGGTGGCAGCCTCATAGTAAATCAGCCTAACCTGAACTGACAATGATTGATTCTCAACAAAATGTCATGAGCAGTCAAAGCCTGGGTTTCCTTACTCTTTTAGCCGGAATAGATTTAGGCCCTTAAGTTTTACCAGATCCAAAATGGAAGGCAATCAGATTTCATCAATAATTATGAAAAAATAGATTGATGTCATAGATAGAGAAGCAGCGTGGCTTAGTGAAAAGAGCACGGGCTCGGAAGTCAGAGGACGCAGGGTCTAATCCCGGCTCCGTCACTTGTCTGCTGTGTGACCACGGGCAAGCCACTTGACTTCTCTGTGCCTCAGTTCCCTCATCTGTAAAATGGGGAGTAAGACTTTGAGCCCCATGTGGGATGACCTGATTACCTTGTATCTCCCTCAGCGCTTGGCACATAGTAAGTGCTTAACAAATTCCATTATTATCATTATTTCCAATTACTCATATTAAGACCTGTTCAGGGAAGGTAACACAAATCTAGAACAAGGCTGAATTGTAGAGTGGTAGAAATCTTCCACCACACCTCCATATAGAACTAATGGAGACAAATCCAGTTGCTCTGAATGAGAATATCCATCAATCGGTGATATTTATTGAGCACTTACTGTGTGCAGAAGACAGTACTAAGTGCTTGGGAGAGTATAACAAGAGCTGGTAGACTTGGTCCCTGTCCACGAGGAGCTTAGTCTAGAGAGGATGAAATAGTATGAGGATTCATTTAGGATGCGGTGATTTTCTTAAATGGGCATTACTGCTGCAAGGCTAATGTTCCATGTACCCAATCAGAGTCTGGCATTCCTTGAAATATCAGCTTTCAAAACTTCACTTTGAAAATGCTGGCTTTTTGTTCCCCAGGAGAAAAGTGAAGAACGGCTTTTTTCCTTTTATTCAACACAGATCAAACTTGATAATGACAATAAGAATGCTGAGATAAGTCTTAGATGGAGAGAAGATCCCATTGGCAGATTATTTTCTGTTTCTCTTCTTGTTTGTTTCCATGAAACCGGAGTGTCTAGGAAGCTAACTATTCGCTTAAGTTGGCTGTCAGATGTGCATGAATCACACATCCCAGTAGAATCCACTGGGCAATCTTGGCCTTCATTTCCATTCAAGCAAGATGCCTCCGGAGAGGAAGAGAATTGAAAAAATAAAGACATAACTATCCATTGGCTTGTGGATAGTTTGATGGGGCTTCTGCTCTATTTAAAACTGTTACAATTGCTGCCCTATCCTTTCTCTTCAGTTCTCTTCTTCCTCTTACAAATTATGGAATTTCAACATAAAGATCACATTTTGGGTCATATTACCAAAAAAAAAAAAAAAAGCCCCCCAAAACTCTGTATAACTCTGTATTGCTAATTACAGTTGACCTTCAATTCTGAATGGCCCGTGATAGGCATAATTAAGCTCATTTACGCAAAGCAGCAATTTAAGAGAATAGAAGAGATTAAGCAGAAAAGGGAAGCAATTATGAAAAAAAGGACAGATCTTAAACCATGAAAAATGTCATGTTAGAATCATTATATGTAAAGGTCAGCTCTGAGATGCCAACAATTTGTAATATCAGTTGAAGACTGTTTCAACTCCCTCCCTGCCTGTTGTTATAAAAATCATTTAATCCCCAGGAAGCATTTACATAAATAGAAAGTAAATAGAAGTACCATAGCCAGCCAAAACTAAGGGGAAAAAGTACTGGTTTTCAGAATATTAAATCAGTGGTATTTTTGGAGTGCGTACTTTGTGCAGAATACTGTGGCAACTGCTTGGGAAGGGAAAATGCAGTAGGGTGGGTAGACATGAGCTTTGCCCTCCAAGAGTTTACCTGAAACAAATAGATGAATGGATGATCGACAAAACTTTTTTCATGTTCCTTCAGAGCCATTTTATTAACAGACGCTAAGACGATCTGGATTTATATCCCGTATATCATTTAAGCGAGAATGATTCGAATTTGTGTCCTGCTATTTTGAAGAATAATGAAAGCCACCTTAAAGAAAACTCAGCACCAGCAAAAAATGTTGATTAGAAGTGATCTGTAAATAAATGTAACAGAGGATTAGACTAAAGAAAAACCAAAACCAACAACTCTCCCCTACAGAAATCCATTTAAAAAACAGTAGGAGCTCTGGAGATGATCCCGGTGTTAGATCTGTGAGAATATCGTTTCATATTACCTAGGGAAAAGAATATTCTCATTCAAAATGCCTTCACTCAGCTAACGCCTCTTTTGACGTACGTAGTAAAGTATACGTTTACAAATTTACCATTAAACCTGAGGCCTTCTCCAATCGTTTTGTTTCAAATCACTATCGATAGTACATTTTCAAGAGTATCAACGAAGCCTTTGGAGGAGGTCTTGTTGGTAAGACCAAAGCATATTCTCTAAGATCAAAGATATGAACATAAAAGCATTCATTCATTCAATAGTATTTATTGAGCGCTTACTATGTGCAGAGCACTGTACTAAGCGCTTGGGATGAACAAGTCGGCCACAGATAGAGACAGTCCCTGCCGTTTGACGGGCTTACGGTCTAATCGGGGGAGACGGACGGACGAGAACGATGGCAATAAATAGAGTCAAGGGGAAGAACATCTCCTAAAAACAATGGCGACTAAATAGAATCGAGGCAATGTACAATTCATTAACAAAATAAATAGGGTAATGGAAATATATACAGTTGAGCGGACGAGTACAGTGCTGAGGGGATGGGAAGGGAGAGTAAACACAAGCAAACACAAGCAAAAGCAAACACAAGAAAATTTACCTAACCTGGTACAAAAACTGCTGAAGTGTTTGAAACACAATCTGCCTCTCTAGAATTTAGCAAGAGCGGGTTTGAAGGAGAAAAATTTCATGTTTCCATCGATAGACCAAATTCCAGTACTCCAAATCTATGCATGAAATACAAACCGCGAAATCATGTTCAGTCCATTTTCTAATGAATGACGATGGACTATTTTGTACTATAATAATAATAATGGTACTTGGTAAGCACTTACTATGTGCCAAGCACTGTTCTAGATACAAGTGAGTCAGGTTGGTCAGAGTCCCTGTCCCACATAGGGCTCACACACTTAATTCCCATTTTACGGATGAGGCAGCTGAGCCCCAGAGAAGCAAACTGACGCCGAAGGTCACACAGCGGACATGTGGAAGACCTGAGATTAGAACCTTTGACCTTCTGACTCCCAAGTCCATCCTTATCCACTGAGTAATACTGCTTCTCATAAAAGGCTGCTTCTTAATTTGAAACCACAGCTTTGAAAGATAAGGTTTGCCTACCCACTCCATTGTAATGCACTCTCCAAGTGCTTAGTACAGTGCTCTGCACATAGTAAGTGCTCAATAAATACCATTTTAAAATTGATTCATTAATTGATGGTAAAACGTAGCAAACCCCAATGTTACCATCCATCAAGCACTGACAGGATTAAGGGAGCGCTGTGTTACTCCATCAACTGCTCTGGTAACTTTCACGGGAAGGATCCTTTTCCGCACCTACCTACACTTAGGAAAGAATGGTTTCACTGAAAAGACCCTTGAGCCCTTTCTTCTCCTTCCTTCCTTCTGACATAGAAACTCCCCCAATTTATCCCAATTTCCTTTCTTTTGCATTGTCTTCCTCGGTCACTTCTTGCCTCATCTTTCTTATTCTTCTCTCTTCTTTTTCTTATCTTCTCTCCACCTTTCCTGACCGTCACTAAGCAAGTGGGGCCTAGCGGAAGGAGTATAGGCCTGGGAGTTAGAGGACTTGGACTCTTAGCTCTGCTACTTGCTTGCTGAGTGATTGTGGATACGTTGTTTAACTTTTCTGTGCCTCAGTTCTCTCATTTGTAAAATGGAGATTAAATGTCTCTGCTCCCTCTTCCTTAAACTGGGAGCCTCATGGGGGATGGTGTCCGACATGATCATCTTGAATCTACCTTAGCCCTAAGTACCACCGAGGCTCAGGCTGAGTGCTTAACAAATACCATCGTGACTGTTATTCTGAACAATCCTAGCCCAGCCAGAAACTTGCATGTAGCAAAAAACTTAGCCACTCTCTGAATCAGCTATCGGAGCACGGCAAGACTTCGAATACATTCAACTTTGGCGCAAATCCAAAGCCTGGCTCTTGGCCACACAAACCCATGGCATTCCTCCTCTCTCCAGATTCTGCTTTCCAGTGGGGTCCTCGGCTGGCTCAGGATCTACAAAAGGTAGCTGGCCATGCTTTTCTACTCTGTGTTTTCCCAAATCTAGGAAGCCCCTAGTGCTTTGAATTCAGAATGGAGAACATTGATCAATTGGTTGATGGAGAGGATGCAGGTCCTGGGAAGAATGGAGAAAAGAGGGTGAAGCAGGAGACTGGTTCATTGACTAACCACATTCTCCTTTCCCCATTTCTGTTCTAGAAGCAGCATGGCATAGTGGATAGAGCATGGGCCTGGGCGTCATGGGTTCTAATCCCGTTTCTGCCACTTGCCTGCTGTGTGTTCTGGGGCAAGTCAGTTCACTTCTCTGTGCTTCATTCCGTTCCCTCATTTGTAAAATGGGGATCGAGAATGGGAGCCCCACATGGGACAGGGTCTCCGTCCAACCCGATTTGCTTGTATCCACCCTAGTATCTAGTACAGTGCCTGGCACATAATTAGTGCTAAATGGATACCATAATTGTTAGTATTATCATTTCACCTGTTTCTCTCTTCCTTCCCAATCTGATTTCACAAGAATGAAATACAGTCTTCCCAAATAAGTTGAAAAGAAAGGAATGAAGTACAGTAGTAATGGTGAAGGACGGGAACAGAGATAGATTCTCAACCACTGAAGTTTCCTGCTCAGTGAAGGTTAAAAGTAAGGACGTGTGAGTGGTAGAGATGGAAGAAGTGGGAAGGAAGACAGGGAAAACGGATGGCAGAATGTTTCAGTGGATCACGTCTTCAGAAGTGAGGACATTCTTTTCCATCACTTATCTTAAAAAATGTATGCCCCTTTTTCACACTGCAAAAGTCAACCATAGTTCATTGGTATCACACATAGTTCAATGCTATTCCATTCCGGTATCTGTTCTAAAGAAACCTGAAAAACTTAATCCTATCACTGAGAGAAAAAAAAAGAGAAGAACAGAGAGAGCAGGTAGGAACAATCAGAAATGGAATCGCCAGGACTTAGGGAATTATTATTTTGAACATAGGTTTGTCAGAGATAATGATCAAGAGAAAATGATAGAAAGGAAATTAACTGAATTTTGTACAGCACTTTAAAAAAAAACTGACCTATATTTGAAACATGAAGATCATATCTTTTCAAGAAGAGGTAATCAGCTTTTGTGCGATGTATGTAGAAGAGCTTTTAAAAGCAGAGAAGAGCTTTGAGTAATTTAGCTTTTGAGGGAAGATGGTGTCGTGACAGAGTGATGAACCTTAATGAGCTATTTGATTTTTTTACTGATTTTTTTTCCTTTTAAATGTGGATATGAATCCGATGCTCCTGAAATGAGGGCTAAAAGCATCTCTTATTGCTAGACAAGGCGTGGCTTTTTTTTTTTTTTGGCATAAACCTTCAGGATAATAGCGACTTGAATCCTGACCAACGAGGAACCAGTTATGCCATTTAGGTAAATTGCCTTAAATTGACCTTCTTGTTTAAGGCATATATGGTCTTGCCATTTTTTTTCCCTTAGACGCCATTTGGTAAGACATTTTTGTGACATTTTTCAATGTGGTATTTCAAAGGACCCCGTTATCTACATTCTCACAGTTAAAAGTGATTTTTCATGTATGAATTTAGTATTTTTACAGTTTTCCTTTTCCTTCTTGTTCTAAGCTATTGTGAGAGATTCAATCCTGTTGCGGTGTCTGGACGATAAGGCCTAGAGGTAGCTTTTCAATAAAAGGATAGAAAAAGGGGCAGGGATTCTAAAACTTTGTAAGGGGCCCTGGAGGCTCTTGGAAATGAAAAGTGCTACCACATACAGGACGTGATTGTTATATAATTATTAATGAATTCTTCCCTTGGGTGTCTCTTTAAATCTGAAATAAAGCAGAATTGTCTCACTCAAAAAATGTCAGTGCACATACTGAGCAACTGATTTCCTAAGAAATCTCAATGAGTACATTTTGGGGTTGGCCAAGATCCTTCTTTTCAATTCTTAAAAATTAAGATGTGAATTCCCAGCTCAAAACTGGGGATTCACAGATATCCTTCCTCCATTTTTTTTTTTTCTAACGTCTCATGGACGTGCTATTTGTTTTAAGTGCTTACTCTGTTCCAGGTACTGTACTAAGCTCTGGGGTGGATACAAACTTATCAGGTTGGACACAGTCCCTGTTCCACATGGGCTTCACGGTCTTACTTTCCATTTTATCGATGAGGGAACTGAGGCACAGAGAAGCAAAGTGACTTGCCCAAGGTCACACAGCGGACAAGTGGTGGAGCCGGGGTTAGAATCCAGCTCCTTCTGACTCCCAGGCCTGTGTCCTACCCACTAAACCCCACTGCCTTTAACGGGGGAAGGAAAGCTGGAGCCCCATTGCCTGACAACACAAACCACCCCCAGCCCAGCCCACCCGCCGGCTGCCCAGGCCGGGCCACCGAGGAATCGGCTCCAGCTTCCCTGAGGAAAGCAGTAAGCGGGAGCAAATTCTCTGTTCTGTTCCAGGGTGGCAAGGCCTGGCAGGGGCAGGGAGAGGGAGGAAGAAGAGAGGCACCGTGATCTTATTCGAAGCTAACCCTGTTAGTCCCCTGTCACAGATGCCCTGGCTAGTTAGAAGTCCAAGAGGTTCACATACAACGTCTGTCTCTCCTGTTCAACTTCCCGGTACGGTAAAATTGAGTACATCAACCTGCCCATAAGATACTCAATACTCTATTATCTGACCGCTGCCAGTTCCCTCCGCTTTCTCCTGTAACTGAGCCACAGAGTATATGTCTGTGACTCCGTGCACATCAGCCGTGAAAAGTGTGACCTCTTTTGTATCTGAAAATTTTCTCAGCCATAACCTAGTTTCAGAGAAATATCCTACGGAAGCAAATGGCAAATTAAACAAGTCAAGCAAATTAGAGCAAGGAATTAGACAGAGAGGAAAATTCAAATGATTATTCACCATGAAATGAGAGTGAATACTCTTCTCTTAAAAAAAAAATCCCTTTATTTCTCCTGGTGTATCCTACCGCCAGCTCAATCTCCTCCCCTTTAGTACGTCTCCCAACCTCAATCTCTTTAGTTCATCTATCCCCTTAAATACACCCACAGAAACACCCACCCCATGTCTCCCAGCTTCCCCAACTCATTGCTTTCCCCTGGCTGGTTGAAAGCCAGCCCCACATAGTCACCTAATCCCCCCTCCTTGCCCCCGATATGGAATATGACATAATTACTCAATCAGTAAATCAATAGCATTTATTCAATCATTAGCATGTATTGAGTGCTTACTCTGTGCAAAGCACTATACAAAGCACTTGGGCAAGTATACAAGGAGTAAGCACAGTCCCTGCCATCAAGGAGTTTACAACGTACCAGGAAGACAGACATTAAAATGAATTTCAGGTGTGGGGAAGCAAGCGAATATAAAGTATATATACATAAGGGCTGCGGGAACAGAGGGTGAGATGAACGCCTGTGTTCTCAGTGGCTGAGGTTTCGATGTGTAGGTGATGCAGTAGGGAGAGAAATGGGGTGTGGGATGTAAGCATAATCAGGGAAGGCTCCCTGTAAGAGATGTGATATCTGTAGGGTTTGAAGACAGGAGAGTCCTGATCTACCGGATGTGAATGGGGAGGCAATTCCACGCAGAAGGGAGGACGTGAGTGCTTACTGCGCGCGGAACTCCATACTAAGTCCTCGGGAGAGTTCACTAGGCATAGTAAATATGATACCTGCCCTCAAAAAAATTGAAGAGCCAATTGCTCTCTGAGACCCTTATCTGGAACAGAGTCAATTAGAGGGAAAGAAGAGAGGAGAGAGGAAGAGAAGAAAGTAATAGTATTTGTTAAGGGCTTACTAAGTGCCAAGCACTCTTCTATGCACTGGGGTAGATCATCCCCCTTTTACAGATGAGGTAACTGAAGCACAGAGAAGTTAAGTGACTTGTCCAAGATCACACGGCAGACAAGTGGTGGAGCAACCATTAGAACCCATGACCTTCTCAAGCCCAGGCCCATTCCCTAAACCACCCTGCCCTGCTGCTCTTAGGGTAAGTCCTTTATTCTAACCAAATTTCTGTTCTCTCCATGTGTTTTGTTGAAGTTAAATCACCTCATTTGACTACTTATTCAGGTTCACCTGAAGCTAATTGAAAACTGGTACGCAGCCACAGCCCCTGGAGGTTAAATGAGAAGAGGGGGAGGTGCTTAGTCTTATGTGTCTGGCTTGACTGAGATACTTTGATCCCAGAGCTTAGAACAGTGCTTTACGTGGTAAGTGTTTAACATATACCACAATTCTATCGTTTTAAATGTTATTATTGTTATTATTACATCCAGCAGAAGCTCATGGCTGAAAGGCAAAAAAGGGAAGAGGAAGAGAAATTTCTCAGGCCTCCAGTGACCAGGTTCTGGAAGCAGGACGGTAACTTAGCCTGGTGTGGGCAGGGATTATATTCCTTTATTGCTGAGTTGTGCTTTCTAAGTGTTTAGTACTGTGCTCTGCACACAGGAGGTTCTCAATAATTGATTGATGGTGCTCAATGACTGAATGAACTTAGAGAAGCAGTGCGGCCTAGTGAACAGAGCATGAGCCTGAGAGTCAGGGGACTTGAGTTCTAATACTGGCTCTGTCATGGGTCTGCTGTGTGATCTTGGGGAAGTCACCTGACTTCTCTGTGCCTCAGCTCATTTATAAAATGGGGAGTAAATCGTACTCCATTCTACCTAGATTGTGAACCCCGTTTGGGGCAGGAACTGGGTTCAACCTGATTATTTTTTATCTACCTTAGTAGTTTATATGGGTTCATCAGGCAGAGGTGTGTCTTTGAGAAATGATGTTTCAAAAACAAACCAAAAAAATAATAATTATGGTTTTTGTTAAGCGCTTACTATGTGCAGAACACTGTTCTGAGCACTGGGGTGGATACAGGGTAATCAGATGGGGCTCCATTTGGGGCAGGAACTGGGTTCAACCTCATTATTTTTTTATCTACCTTAGTAGTTTATATGGGTTCATCAGGCAGAAGTGTGTCTTTTGAGAAACGATGTTTCAAAAACAAACCAAAAAAATAATAATGGTATTTGTTAAGCGCTTTCTATGTGCAGAGCACTGTTCTACGCGCTGGGGTGGATACAGGGTAATCAGATTGTCTCACATGGGGCTCACATTTTTTAATCCCCATTTTTACAGATGAGGTAACTGAGGCACAGTGAAGTGACTTGCCCAGGGTCACACAGCAGACAAGTGGCGGAGTCGGGATTAGAACCCACGACCTCTGACTCCCAAGCCCGGGCTTTTTCCACCAAGCCATTATTTGTTGAACCCAAGTAAAGAAATGGGGTGAACTGAAAATTGAGTAGACATTGGTTTCAAACAAAAATGACTGGATTAATGTAATGCAGAAAAATCTCTAGCAAACCCCTGATGGAGCTTGTAGGTTGGTAGTGAAATAGCTCCGAAGGAATGCAAGGAACAAGAGGGAGTTAAAGAACTGTTCCCTGCCTCAGGGAGCGTGCATTCTGAGGCAAAGAAAAATCATAAATATGCCAAGAAAGTGGGCCCTAGCAAAGTCTGACTACCTTTCTACACTGTAAGCTGGTGTGTGCGGGGAATGTTTCTGTTGATGTACTGTGTTCTGGACACAGCAAGCGCTCAATGAATACGATTGACTGAGTTAGTAAAATGCTTAGCACATAGGAAATGCTTAACAAGGACCATTACAAAGAACGAAACGAAATGGCAGGATGAGCTAGCTAGAGCACAGGCCATTCCCTTTGGGGTAGGTAGCCAAGGGATGGTTGGCAGGTAATTCAGGGGTGAATAGTTTGGGCTATTCTAAATAGAGCCCTAAAAACTTGCCTATAATCCAGGAAATAACAAAACAATAGTTTTATGAAGCTGAGGTCACCTCCAAACACCCGTCTCTCTTTGGAATGGCTTTGTGCCAATTTCAGCTATGCAGATGGAAGACCAGTGTGGACTAATGGATAGAAAATGTTCCTAGAACATGGAGTCAGAACTGAGTTCTAATCCCAGCTCCACCACTTGTCTGCTGCGTGACCTTGGACAAGTCACTTAACTCCTCTGGGCTTCAGTTACCTCATCTGTCAAAGGGGGATTGAGACCTGATTACCTTGTATCTATTAAGCAACTGAAAAATACCACAAAAAAACAAAGATCTAGGCTGTTATAGCTTTCCTTCATATTTGAAGAAGATGTCCCCGATGGCGCACTTTGCTTACCAGAAATACATGACCTACAATCCTAGCCTTAAGAAGTTGTCCCTTGTGGCTTTCGTGGAATGTTTACAGAGCCTCGTGCTGTTTTCTCTTTTTTTTTCCCTCCTGTTTTCTCATTCCTTGAAAGGAGCCACTCCTTTCTTCATATTAATTTGCCCTGCCTGCGTATCCTCAACAACAGTCTCCCAGTTCTCAGCCGGGATAGGCTTTGCCTGAAGCGTCGGTTTACTGGTTCCTAAAATATTTTCTTTGCCTTCCCTGCTTTTGGTTTCCCAATTTCAGCTCCCGTTTGGCATTTGATCGGGCGTACTGCTGTCCCTCACTCTCTGTAAATGTCCCACTACCCGACTTGTTGGTCGTCTTCCTTTTGTCCTTTGATATTGAATATGGCCCTTAATGCTGAAGAGGTCAGAGGACAGTTACGCTCTAATTGTCGCAGTCAAAAAGAAGGTTGGACAACATTAAAGCTCTGTAGACTTTTTAGTTTTGGTCTCGAGCCTGAGGAATTTCTACCACCACACTGCTTGATGGTCTCTGAAGGATGTACTGGACTTCTCGTGTCCATTTTGTACTTCCTTGTCGATCATCGCATCGTTGGTTAGTGGACTGCCTAGATCACAGAATGCAGTGGCAGGGCTTAGTTTCATGTCACTGATAGAAAGTTTGGGTTGCATGAATGACTTCGCTGAGCGTAGGATTAGATATGAAGGCGTTTTTCTTGGTTTTTTTTCTTCTTTCCCTTGGGGAGCTAAAAGTTTATGAGGTTGGACACAGACCCTGTCCCATGTCGGTCTCACGGTTGAATGGAAGAGGATTTGATCTTCACTTCTCAGAGGAGGTAACTGAGGCCCAGAGAAGTTAAGGGAAGCCTTGTGTCATAGTGGAAAGGGCCTGAGTCTGAAGGTCATGGGTTCTAATCCTGGCTCTGCCACTTGTCTGCTGGGTGACCTTGGGCAAGTCACAACTTCTCTGTGCCTCAGTTCCTTCATCTGTAAAATGGGGATTAAGATGGTGATCCCCACATGGGGCAACCTGATTACCCTGTGTCTACCCCAGTGCTTGGCACATAGTAAGTGCTTAACAAATATTATTATTATCGAGTGACTTGCTCAAGGAGACGTAGCAGGCAGGTGGTATAGCCAGATTAGAACCCAGGTCCCCTGATTACCAGTCCCGTGCTCTTTCTACTAGGCCATGCTGCTTCTCTAAACTTACCTCGGGTCCCTTCTCATGTGCCTTTTTTTTTTTTTCAATGGGATTTGTTAAGTGTTTACTATGTGCCAAACACTGTATTAAACATTAGGGTAGGCACAAGGCAATCTGATTAGTCTTAGTCCCTGTTCCGTAAGGGACTCACCTGTCTAGCAGGAAGAGAAAACAGGTTTTGAATCCCCAGCTTATAGATGAGGAAAGAGTCACAAAAGTCAAGTGACTTGTCTAAGGTCATACAGCGGGCAAGTGATGGAACTGGGATTAGAATTTAGGTCCATGCTCTTTTCACAAGATCACCCTACTTCTCCTGCATCATAATCCCAGATTTTTTCTCCCACATCCGTGTTTTGGGCATCGTCTTTCTTTAAACGTCCCCTGGAACTCCTGTGCTTGCGGAATGTTTTTTATGCCCCATTTGAACACAGAATCTTACTGTGTGTGTTTCTCCGCCCCTAAATTCCAAATCAGTTCCACGGGAAATGATTGAATATTCTCCCAGCTGCTTAGTACAGTGGTCTGTGTTCAATAAATATCCTTGAGTTGATCAACTGATACGTGGCTCAGTGGAAAGAGCCCGGGCTTGGGAATCAGAGGTCATGGGTTCGAATCCTGACGCTGCCACTGGTCAGCTGTGTGACTGTGGGCAAGTCACTTCACTTCTCTGTGCCTTGGTTACCTCATCTGTAAAATGGGGATTAACTGTGAGCCTCACGTGGGACGACCTGATTACCCTGTATCTACCCCAGCACTTAGAACAGCGCTCTGCACATAGTAAGCGCTTAACAAATACCAACATTATTATTATTATTACTATTATTAAAAAGACTGGATGCTGCACTGAGGGATGCTAGTGTAATTGAAATGGTAATCTGACTTCCACGCGTAGCTTTTCACACCCTCTGAAATTGCCCTCAGGGCACCCAGAGCTGCGGTTGTTGCAAGCACATTTTCAGGTTGAGAATTTTGTGAGTAAAGCAGAATCATGTTTATATTTTCCCTTTTGCAGTGCCTTTTTGTTTTCTTAAAGGCAGTAGCAATCATGATGCCTACTGACACTCCCACAAACCATTAGAAAAACTAAACCTCACAGAGGAAAACCAATTCCTTTCGACAGTAGATCACACTTGAGTCCTCTGGAAACCTTTTCAGGATAGAAGGGCAACGATTTCTGTGGAAGACATTAGCGTATGATTTCAGGTCTGAATGACTGGTCAGAATGTATATCGTGAGGATGGAGATACTAACCAAGTGAGTACCTCGCTATTCTTTATGGACTCACGGAAGCACAATAATTAATCCGGAAGGGGAATCTTACATGATGTATTTCTTCTGTTGGAGAAAGCCCCACACTGGCATTTTGGAAAATCGTTCTTGACATTTATCCAGTTCTTCTATGAGCTTCCTCAAGGGGCAAAAATAGCCAGTCGTTATTCAAAATCTATATAACAAACTCTAATTACAAAATGGGTGGTGTTTTTTTTTTTTTTAAGGAAAGATTATAATTTATTTTTAAAAAACCATCCAGGAATGACTCCCTTGCTGAAATTGTTTTGTCTTGGAAAACTGCACAGTTGCCAAACTACACAACTTGCATTAAGATTGCCAAAAAAATATGGGCAGGCAAAGGGGCTTCATGTTTTTATAGGATTTTTTTTTTATAGGTCTGTAACAGGGATGGAATTTAAGTGGTGTGAAATGGAAGAAAACTGCATTTTCACTCACTATTCTAGAGCTTCTACCAAAATTTCCATCAAACCAATTTTAATTCAGTTCTGTTCATGTTGGAACACTTTACCAGAAGCACAACTGAAGCCTCACAAAGCCACAATGTTCCTGGCACTGTAGCATCCTCATGAGAGAGGTGGATTAAAATAGAAATTCATTTTCTGCAAGGCAAGTACATCTAATCTGATCAAACTGGCTTCCTGAATGACAGATTAGGAGACTGGAACAAGGGGGAAAGTTGATTTTAGGTCATCAACTGCTGACAGACGAGAAGTGCTATTTGTATAGAAAATTAGCGGTAGGCACCAAGGCCGAGAGCGGAGGAGTAGGTTTGGAAGAAAGAGGATTTATAAACTTGATTCAGGGACAATAGAAAGACGCTGTAATTTGGAGGCATAGAGTAGTTCAACTGGACTGAAGAGTGAAGTGGAAGACGTAGAAAAAAATAGGATTAAATAACCCCACAGAAAAAGGAATGGAGTGGAAATCATGTTCTGAATTAGATCTCTAGCCTTTCTTCTGACCTACCGTGAGAAAAATAGTGTAAGTCTTCTGCGAAGGAGCATTGTACACACATCTTCGTGTATCTTCAAGGCAGCGGAGCCTACGTTTCCACAGAGAGAATGGTCTCAGATGCAGCTCGAGCCTCTGATTTGCAAGTTCCTTATGGGCGGGGAACCCGTCTGCTAATTCTGTTGTAGTATACTCTCCCAAGTGCTTAGTATAGTGCTCTGCACCTAGTGAGTGCTCAATAAATACCTTTGATTAACCGATTGATTACCTTCCACGTAGAGAGACAGATTGCTTCACAATGACCACAAGTCAAAAATAAACCCAGGTTTATTTTCCCAGAAGGGATATAGTTCAGGACGCATAGTTACAGGAAGCACAGGGTACGACTGGAAATGATTCATCTAGAAAATGAGATCATTAATGGTTTCTTTTAAGTGTTTACTAAGGACTGGGGTAGATATGGGAAAATCAGACCAAACTCGGGGCTGAGGGGTAGTCCTCCAGGACGCCATTGCCGTTTTGACTGTCCTAGATCGATCTTCAGCAGTGAACTCAAATAGCTGGGCTGTTTTCCTGGCTTCGGAGCAGTCAGAGGATGCAGGGGTTAATGGAGGAGGCTTCTCTTCTCTCCAAATCTGTGCAGATGCAAAAGTAGGGTGGAGGAATTGCGGTGAATGTGTTTGGGTGTCAACTGTTGAATCTCAAAAAATATCACAGTTCAAGCCAGGCTGCCTGCCTGTGAGACACAGGTGAAATGGATACCAACATTGTCCTCTTCTGATTCGTCTCCTAACTCCTTGGCTGCTGCTTCTGAGTCTTTTTTGTTGTTGTTGTTGTTGTCTTTCAGGCTCCAACTCTGCCCCCGAACCCCTAACTGTGGAAATGGCGCAAGGCTTACTTATGCAGTCCTTTCGATTTTGCCATCTACAACCATTCACTTGAACTCATTAATTTCCACACTTTCAACTAACATCTGTATGCAGATGATTTCCAAATCTGCCTCGACCTCTCTCCTTCTCTGCAATCTCATACATCCTCCTTCCTTCAGCACATCACTACCTAGATATCCTAGCAACACAAATTTAACATACCCAAAACAGAACTCCTCATGTTCCCACCCAAACTTTGTCCTCTTGCCAACTTTCCCACCACTAAAGATAACCCCCACCTTTATCCCTGTCTCCCAAATCCATGAAATGGGCAGTATTCTCAATTCACCTCTCTATTCAATCTACACAGTCAATTTGTTGTGTGATCCTGTTCTACCTTCACAGCATTTCTAGAATCTGCCCTTTCTGCTCCGTCCCAATTTGTTACCTCGCTGATCCAGGCTCTTAGAGAAGCAGCATGGCGGAGTGGTAATAATAATAATACTTCTGGCATTCGTTAAGCATTTACTATGTGCCAGGCACTGTTGCAAACCCTGGGGTGGATACGAGCAAATCAGGGCGGACACAGTCCCTCACCCACGTGCGCCTCACGGTCTCCATCCCCATTTTACAGATGATGGAACTGAGGCCCAGAGAAGTAAAGTGACTTGCCCAAGGTCACATAGCAGACAAGGGACTGTGTCCAACCCAATTTTACTTGTACCCACCCCAGGGCTTAATATAGTGCCTGACACGGAGTAAGCAATTAACAAATCCCCCAATTATTACCATTTCCCAACTTGATGAGCACCTCAGCCTCCCTGCTTGACCTTTCTGTCTCCAGGCTCTCCCGATTCTAGTCCACATTCACTCACCTGCCTGCATGCCTTTCCCTCACCCCCTCGCCCCCCAGAAATACTTCTGTATACTTCTCCCCAGACTTCAAAAGCTGCCAATAGTTGCCCATTCATCTCCTCATCAAACACAAAATTCTTACCATCAACTTTAAAATTCAATAGTATTTACTGAGCGTATTCAATCAGCTCTCTCTGTCCTCACTAACCTTGCTTCTCAGCCAGTACAAACCAGCCCACACACTTCTTCCTCTAACTCCAACCTACTTACTTTACCTCGATCTCATCTCTCCCGCTATAGACGCCCTCCTCTCACCCTCTTCCCCTTCATATCTGACAGATCATCGCTTTCCTAAAATCTTATCTCTTCCAAGAGGCCTTAACAATAATAATAATAATGTTGGTATTTAAGCGCTTACTATGTGCAGAGCACTGTTCTAAGGGCTGGGGGTAGATACAGGGTAATCAGGTCATCCCACATGAGGCTCACAGTCTTCATCCCCATTTTCCAGATGAGGTAACTGAGGCACAGAGAAGTGAAGTGACTTGCCCACAGTCACACAGCTGACAAGTGGCAGAGTCGGGATTCGAACCCATGAGTATGCTGCTTCTCCGACTAGCCTCTTATTTCTCTACCCTATTCTCCCTCCTTTCTGTCACCTGTTCACTTAGTTACACTTGGGTCTGTAGTCACTAAGCTATTTGATCCTCCTCCCCGAAACCCACAACACTTATGTACTTAGCCTTAAACAGCACTGTTTCCCCCATCTGTAATTTTATTTTAATGTCTGCTTCTCCAAATAGATTGTAAGTTCTGGAGGGCCGTGATGATAACTTTTTGTGTTTACCCAAGTGCTCTGCGTATAGTAAACACTCAGTAAATACCATTGATGATCCGCAAACAGTAGGTGCTCAGTAAATGCCATCAACTGATGGATCAATTGGTTTGAAAGGATGTGTGAAGACCAGCAGGCATATCTAGCCTCTATTTAGAATAGAAGGCTCTCTCTGGTCAAACTGCCATAAATCCTGGCATTTTTTTTCCTGCTTATTTCACCCATCTTTCAGCACCTTTTAAATGATATTAATCTCTTTTCTGCATTATTATAGCAGCTCCTGGATGGACTTCCCTGCCTTCAGTCTACCTTAAAAATAGCTGCACAAGTTGAGCTACCCCACTCCCTTCCTCAGAACCTCCTGTCACCGTCGGCGTTTCACACAGTGAACATCGGCCATTGATTTCAAGACTTTTCAGTCAATGGCTTCCTCTTCTGTGACTCCCAGGAAATCTATCTGAACCTTGCAAACTCATCTCTCCACTGTCTTTGCTCTGAACTCTCCGTCCTGTGATCGCTTTGGGAGGTAGCGGCAATACAGGTCACTAGCTAGGCATAAACCTTTCAGCCTACCCACATAAAACTCATGAATTTGCCAAGCTTAAACTTTGAATACAAAGGACACAAAATCCACACACAGACACACATTCCAAACCTCCTTCCATCCTTCTTATCACTATTTCTTCCTCACCCCCGTGTCCCCCAACCTCCAGTGTCCCTTGATGGGGGGGAAAACTAAATGATCAGGAATTTAGAGTGTTGTACTCTTGGTCTGTCCATGATTGCGGGCTAAAAGGAAGGCTAGCCTAGTTTTTCCTTAGTTGGACCTTCAGGGACAGCTATAAAGAGGGGGAAAAATATAACCTTCGGA
Organism: Ornithorhynchus anatinus; assembly: GCF_004115215.2. NCBI lineage: Eukaryota > Metazoa > Chordata > Mammalia > Monotremata > Ornithorhynchidae > Ornithorhynchus > Ornithorhynchus anatinus. The sequence continues at coordinate 32,771,520 of NC_041736.1, forward strand.
TCCAAAAAAGGACAGAGAAAGAATGGGTAAGAGATTAAAAATGGGTAAAGAGATTAAACTGAAAAGTTTATGAATATTTCACTCCATGACTTTAATCGTGATAATAAATAAGATCTATGTTACAGTCTAACTACATTCCAATCATACATCTAGGCAGTAACAAAATTTAAGTTGCAGAGTGTAGCCGTCCTTGAAGTTCATGACGCCGTATTTCACATTTAGATTGTGAGCCCCATGTGGATCAGGGACTGTGTTTAATTGCCGCCTGTCCATTCTCTCCCATCGTTTAGTACAGTGTACTGCACACAAAGTGCTTAATATATACTCTTGCTACTACTCGTCATATATGTTTAAGATGTCCCTGAGGGATGATTTTCCCCAAGGCCTTCACTGCCCCTGTTAACAACTTTGCTCAGAAGCCCGCATGTGCCCTGACATTGACGCCATTCAGATTGATGTGGACACAAGATGATCGGTGTCTTCCGATTTTAGTAGAATTATATCAAGAGAAACGGAGAGACAGAGTGTGTGCGTGAGCGAAGGGAGCTGGTAGCATCCTGGCATGAAGACAGGTTGAAGTGAGGTGTTTTTTTGGTATATATTTTAGAAGGAGAGCTTTATCTTGTTGAATATTTCTATTTTCAGTACTAGCAGGAGCACCTCTCAGGGTAGGGTCTCCAGGACTCTATCAGTCTCGACTACGGGAGGGAGAGTCGAGCGGAGGCCTACCCTTCCATTCCTAGCTTGGGCAGTGACCTGCGAGTGGAAGTCAATCTGCTACAGGTCAGAACTCCCCTGTGCTGGGCAGCAGCAGCATGGGAGGGAGTCAAGGGCGGAAACTCAGGCTTACTGTGTGGAAGGAAGCGACGTTAAGTCACTTCTGTATTTTTACCAAGAAAACTCTGGTGGAAAACACTACCAGATTGCAGATGGAGGTGGGGCGTTCTGGGAGAGCTGGGACCATGACGTCACTATGGGTCGGACACAACCCCTTCAGCATAAGACAACAGCAGCTTACAGAAGTCAGGCGGAAAATAAGTGACCAGGTAAATTGTCATTTCTTTGGTATCAATGATCCTTCACCCTTCTCCTCCTGAGGCAGCCGGAGAGAGTCGTAGAGCAAACGTGCTGTAGACAACTCCCCATCAGAGATTCTGATCCAATTTCCTGGAAGAAATAATTTCATTTAATTCAACAAATAACCCACACTGTCCTTTTCAACCACATACTTATAGTACTGCTTGATTGGTTGTGTAGGAAGGAAAGTGTGTGTGTGAGTGATGATAATGGAATCTGTTTCAGAAACAGTGTATAAGCCTTGGACCTGAGAAGTCCCAACTAAAAACTTACACAGAGGAAGCAGATACAGTGCTAGTCCCTTGTTTAGCGCTCACTCAGATCTGCCGGTCTTCTTCACGCTGGGGCACGAGTAAAATGATTTAAGTAGGAAAGAGTAACTCATTGTCTGTGTGACGTCTTGGCACCTGTTAGTTAGCTCCAGACTAAAACCCAGGTCCTCTGATCTCCAGAGCAGAGCTCTTTTTTTCTACTGGACCAGCATACAGATACAATTAATTAATAAATAATGATAATCACTGTGGTATTTAAGTGCTCGCGTATGCCAAGCACTGTAATAAATGCTGGAGTAGGTTGCTTTGGGGGCTATAAGTCCCGTTCTGACTCCTACCTCCATATTTTTCATTGTAGAAGCAGCATAGCTGAGTGGATAGAACACAGGCCCGGGAGTTGGAAGGTCCTGGGTTCTAATCCCAGCTCCACCACTTTTCTGTTTTGTCACCTTGGGTGAGTCACGTAACTTCTCTGTGCCTCAGCTGCCTCACCTTTAAAATAAGGATTAGGAGTGTGAGCCCCATGTGGGACAGGGATCGCCTCCAGCCTGATGTATGTGTACAAATAATTGTGTCAAGTACTTACTGTGTGCCAGGCACTGTTCTTGTCCAACAAGCTAATCGTGTTGGACGCAGCCCCTGCCCCATAAAGGGCTCGCAGTCTCAATGCCATTTTATAGATAAGGTAACTGAGGCCCAGAGAAGAGAAATGACTTGCCCAAAGTTCACACAGCAGATATGTGGCGGAGTCGGTATTAGAACTCGCGACCTTCTGACTCCTGGGCCTGGGCTATATCAACTGCAACCTGCTGTTTCTCTATCTACCACAGTGCTTGGCACATAATAAGCACTTAATTATGATAATTATCTGCCAAGTAAGGTGTCATCAAAGACAAGAGACCCTGGGTTAACACTCTTAATTGCTTCCATGAAAAGAGTGTTCAAAGAGAATGAAAGAAGGGCATCTATATAGAGTAGAACAGGATCTACATACAGTCCAGCTTCACTCCCACCATGAGATCAATCATTTACTGAGCGCTTACTGTGTGCAGAGTACTGTACTAAGCACTTGGAAGCATAAACTAGAACAAAGTTGATAGACCAGGTCTCTGCCCACATCAAACGTACAGTCTAGAGGGAGTTAGATGGAGAGAAATGCTAAGAGAGAGGCCTTTCGATTCTGAAAAAGACCGATGAACCTAAGTATCTTGGACCTGAGTATCTTGGAGAATTTCCCAGGGCTGCCAGATTTGTTCTGCAGTTGTCAGAGCTGTGGTTTGTTGACCAATAGAATCAATGGATTTAATTGAGTGCTTACACTATGCAGAGCACTGTACCAAGCAGTTGGGAGAGTCCAGTACAGTAGGTAGTCAGAATCCCTGCCCTTAAGGGGTTTGCAGTCGATTGAGACGTTGGTTTTGTTGTTGATGGATTTTAAGATCTGGATAAAAACGGATAGAGTGTTTAGCGTTCTCCGTCGGGCTTTCCCTATATCTATCTCACTGCAAGGGTCATCTGAAGGCACATTGCAATTTTGGTATTGCACAGTTGCTGGCAATATAAAGCGCTAAAATATAGTCTCTTAACAGTCTGGCTCTTCCTTTTCCAGTTTCTCCTCAGATCTTATTGGTAAGAAGAAACTTCTGCCCAAATCCCCCTTTGAGTTCCTGAAACTCACAAGCCGGCAACCTTGCCAAAAGACAGAAATATATTCCCATATGTTCGAGGAGGCATATTCACCAAGTATCTTTTTTTAAAAATAAACTTATTTGCCATTGTTTCTACTATCTCTCTCTCTCTCTCTCTGGTGGGTAAGGCTTGAATGATAATGTCGGTATTTGGTATCTGTTAAGCGCTTACTATGGGCCGAGCACTGTTCTAAGCGCTGGGGTAGACACAGGGGAATCAGGTTGTCCCACGTGGGGCTCACAGTCTTAATCCCCATTTTCCAGATGAGGGAACTGAGTCACCGAGAGGTGAAGTGACTTGCCCAAAGTCACACAGCTGACAAGTGGCCGAGCCGGAATTCGAACCCATGACCTCTGACTCCAAAGCCCTTGCTCTTTCCACTGAGCCACGCTGCTTCTCATTGAATGGCAATGAATCCGGGGTATCTGTTGAGTGCTTACTGTGTTCTATACTGGCCTAAATGCTTGGAAAAATCCAGTACAACAAAGTTAGTTGACATGAGCCCCGCCCAAGAAGCAGCGTGGCTCAGTGGAAAGAGCCGGGGTTGGGAATCAGAGGTCATGGGTTCGAATGCCGGCTCTACCACTTGTCAGGTGTGTGACTTTAGGCAAGCCACTTAACTTCTCAGTGCCTCAGTTACCTCATCTGGAAAATGGGGATTAAGACTGTGAGCCCCATGTGGGACAAGGTGATAACCCTGTATCTACTCCAGTGCTGTGAACAGTGTTTGGCCCATAGTGCTTACCAAATACCATTATTATTACAAGGGGAGAAAGGCATTAAGACTGATAAAGGAAATAGTAGAGTATAAGAATATTTACTCGAGTGCTGTGATCCTGGGGTGAGTGTCAAAGTGATTATGGGCTACAAGACCAAGTACACAGTTGACACAGTCAGTCATGTGCATTTATGGAGCACTTACTGTATGCAGAACACTGTACTAAGTACTTGGTAGAGTACAGTATTGCAATCAAACAGACACATTCCCTCCCATAATGAGCTTACAGTCCAGAGGGGGAAGGGGAGAATGAAGGGAAGGCCTCTTGGACGAGACGTGATTTTTAGGAGGGTTTTGAAGGTGGGGAGAGCGTGGACTGTCAGATATAAAGGAAGAGGGAATTCCCAGGCCCGAGGAGAGAATGTAAGCAAGGGGTCGGCAGCGGGACAGACGAGATCAAGGTGCAGAGGATAGGTTGGTGTTGGAACCGAGTGTGCGGGTTGGGTTGGAGGCTTAGAAAAGCTTTCTATTTAACCATATGTCACTTATAATAATAATAATAATGTTGGTATTAAGCGCTTACTATGTGCAGAGCACTGTTCTAAGCGCTGGGGGAGATACAGTCATCAGGTTGTCCCACGTGAGGCTCACAGTTAATCCCCATTTTACAGATGAGGTAACTGAAGCAGAGAGAAGTGAAGGGACTCGCCCACAGTCACACAGCTGACAGGTGGCAGAGCTAGGAGTCGAACCCATGACCTCTGACTCCGAAGCCCAGACTCTTTCCCCTGAGCCACGCTACTTATTTGAGAACAGAAGTAGAATTTCTGGCTCCACGACATAAAGAAGTGGGGCAAGTGGGCGTTATTCATTTATTTGGGTTAACTGTGAGGAGCAATGTGAGTAATGACTGGTTGAAGCAACGTGGCTTAGTGGATAGAGCACGGGTGTGGGTCAGAAGGACCTGGGTTCTAATTCTGCCTCTGCCACACGTCTGCTGTGTGACCTTGGCCAAGTCGCTTCACTTCTCTGTACCTCAAGTCTCTCAACTGGAAAATAGGGATAAGTGTGAGAGGCCAATGTGGGATGAGAACTGTGTCCGAACTGATTAACTTGTCTCTGCCCCAGTGCTTAGAACCGTGCTTGGCAGGTAGTAAGTGCTTTACGCATACCATAATTATTATTATTATTGAAACTCCATGTGTCTCCAATAGAACACGTACCTAATCCTTTGCCTTGAATAATTTCATGGAAAATTATTTGGAGGCTGTTTGAATTTTCTGACCTCTCAATCACCTTGGGGGAAAACTATGTGATAGTATTTGCAAAGTTTGTGTGGGTTAGAAACTGTTCTACGATGCGCTTCAAATTTTTTATTTCAGTATTGAACCTTGAATTGAGGTGCCCGAAAACATATGTAATGTCCTGGAATGTTTACTTGTATCTCTATCTTGAGCAATGGCTACAGGCAATTCCGTGAAACTGAATTCATATCTTGCTGCTCTGTTCATTTTCGTACTTTGGGGGATTGTAATCCACTATATGACCATACATTTCCCAATGTAAAAACCTCGCATCATTTATTCTCTCCCCTGTTTCCCATCCCAGTTCCATATAATATATGTAACAATTGTTAACAGAATGTTCAAAATAAAACATTTTCCTCTAAATAGTATAGATTAGTATTTTTTTTTTTAAAAAAATACTGCTTTCCATTCTAAGCTCCAATCAATATAATTCCTTTAACAACTCTTTTTTAACCCAGTACTAATCAATCCATCCATGGTGTTTATTGAACATTAACTCTGTGCAGAATACTGTACTAAGCTCTTGGGAGATTACAGCAGCATTGGTAGACAAATTCACTGTCACAAGGAGCTCAAAGTCTAAATGGGGAGGCAGACATTAATATAAATAAATTAGAAGGATATACATAAGTGCCGTGGGGTTGAGGGTGGGTTGAATATCAAATGCCTAAAGCGTACAGATCCAAGTGCTATTCTTAGCCTTTGTAGAAAGCTCTAAATAAATCACTGAAATTTTAATATGACCAAACTTTCAATATGTCATTGTAATAATGAAGATTGAAGCTAATGAGCCATATCTTAGTGTCCATCCTTTGAAGCCCAAAGGTCTTAATGAAGATTTTTCAAGTTCCTTACTCTTGGCAAACCAGATAAGTAGCTTAGGTGACTGCCAAAGAAAAATGACTCATTCTCAGATAAGTGAAGAATATTTCTAGCTTTGCTAACTTTATTCATATGGTTCTGAGTGACAGGGTTTAACAAATGAACTTGGGAGTGAACACAAAGCTACCTTATAGTCAGTAGCTTTAATGGGGTTTTTTTCCTTGCAAGTCTGTCAGGACACCAGAAGCATTTCCAGTAGCGCTATCGAAGCACGGCTCTCTCTGGCTAGTTATCAATACAAGTTAGTGTGATAGACATATCTTACACAAAATAATACGGTGTTTCTGAATCTGCTGTGCTGATGAAGTCCTGAAAAGATTCTTCACCGTTCAGTCATTGTCAATTGTCCTTTCAATGATTTGCGTTCTTGAACAGAAATATCACTAGTTTGAACCAGAAGAAAAAGTCCTTTTTAATTTTAGATACGAGACATTTTACAACATTGGATCGATCGATCATATTAATGATGTGTCTAACGTGTGGGGCTCTGTATTATGCACTTGGGTTGAAAACATCACAGCAAGCCGGTATCTTAAGCAGCGTATTATGTCCATCTATTTTTAGTGGCATTTTTATCATAGGTCTAATTCAATACTTCTTGTATCATCTCTACGAAAAGATTCTTAAACTTTGCACTCCGCTCTGCCATTTTACAGACGAGCCTTGTGAGGAGGAAGGCGTAAGTAATGACATCATTCTCTCTTAAGCGATATGCACTTCTATTTCATTTTTGTAGGCATCACATACTGGAGAAATTACATTAGTAAATACTTTTCTCTTTACAAGTGTGCTTGACTACATTCACATGATGAATGTCTGACTTTCCACAGACTCAAAAGCATCCTAGTATATCTTAGTTACAAAATCTTCAGGTTGTAAAAACAGAGCTGGTATTTTTGCACTACTTTCCTAGTCTCCTCACCCATTATGGACAGCTTTATCTCTTCTGGCAAAGCATTACTTTTTTAGGGTCTTTATTAAACACTTACTATGACCCAGGCGCTGTTCTAAACTCTAGGGTGGATACAAGGCAATCAGGTTGAGCGCAGTCCATGCCCCATAGTATTGCTGAACTATACTTTCCAAGTCCTTAATAATGTTGGTATTCAAGTGCTATGTGCCAAGCAGTGGCGTAAGAGACAAGGTAATCAGATTGTCCCATGTAGGGCTCACAGTCTTTATCCCCATTTTAGTGATGTGGTAACTGAGGCACAGAGAAGTTAAGTGTCTTGCCCAAGACCACACAGCAGTCAGATGGCAGAGACTAGATGAGAAAGCAGGTCCGTGTTGAATCCACTTAGACCACACTGCTTTTAACCCTTGAGTCTCAAATTTCAATCATAGTTTTCAGATTCCTGGAGAGAGACATCCACGCATGTAGTTCCACAGTTGGAGCAGGAACCCAGAAGGCACTCCTGCAGGGCAAGGGTGGGGTCCTTTTCCCTTCCATCAAAACAGGAAAGCAGGGCAAACCCAAAGGATGATGATGATAATTGTAGTATTTCTTAAGTTTATACTGTGTCAAGCCCTCTACTAAGAGTGGGAGTAATCACCAAATAATCGGGTCCCACACGGGGCTCAGAGACTAAGAAGGAGAAATAATGTGTATCGAATCCCCATTTTCCAGATGAGGGGACTGAGGCACAGAGAAGTTAAATGACTTTCCCAAGGTCACATAGATAAGTGTCAGAGCAGGAATTATCACCCCGGTTCTCACTTCCAGACCCGTGCCCTTTCCTCCAAGCCACACTGGCGGCCTAGCCCGTCAGGCGGGTTTCTGGTGCCCTAGATCCAGCGTGATTTGGGGCAGCACCAACCCACCCGAAGGAGTAATTCAGAGCCGCTTTAGCTGCCCGAGGTCCAGCTGGGACCTTCCCGGGGAGCAATTACAGAGATACTTCAGACTGTGTTGGGTTGGGATTCAGTTTGGCATCAGATTACGTCGAGTCACTGGGTGGCACGGTGAATGGGTCGAGCATGGGGACGGGGTAGAGGGGGAAAGATGCCAGATCAGTGTAAGATTTCATCACGTGATTGGGAAGGGGAAGTGGCGCCACGTTGGGCCGATATCCAACCTCTTCACTTAGGGAATGGCTGAATTGATAGGACCCCCAGACAACTTCATAAGCCAACCAAACGCCTTCGAAGCAAATCACTGCTCATGTGCAGAACGTTGAACTGATTGAGAGAAGTATTCATAAACCTTTCGATTAATCCTTCCTTCATTAAGCTTTCTTTTTTCTTTTCCTTCATGAAATTCTTCCGTTTTGATATTGTGGTTCGTGTTTAAGCAGCTATCATTCATTTTTCCCTCATTGCTGATTTTCCTGCCTGGAATCTACCTAATATTCCCCCTCTGCCTCGGTGTATTTCATCTTACTAAATTTATGTTATTTTCCAGTGCCTCATAAATGCATCTGTATTTACGATCTGCATGAGGTGGCATTCAAAACCAAATTAGGGTGTGATATTGTAATCCAGAAATTAGGTTAAGAATATGAAAGTGGCCTTCCAGATGAGACAACACAATTCTAAAAGGGGAACATGAGGAAAATAGTATTTAAAGAAGAAAAATAGCTATATGACAATCTTGAATAGCTCTGCTACTTCAAATTTAACGTTCAATAGCACAGGATGTGCTTCTCTGATCCTAATGGTGCGTAAAATGTCATTATTAAAATTAAGGATTCTTAGCTGGGGCGAAAAGGAGATATCGGCTAAGAGAAAATGTTTTGTCTTCTGCAAAGAAGTGCAGAACAAAACTATTTTCTCTGCATTTGGAGGAACGGAAAAGGAGTATCTGGGTTGACAGTTTGTTCCGTCGAAAGGAAATTTAAAACGCCTGAGTTACAAACCACTCAGAAGCAGGATTCATTGAAAACAAGGACAAGGCAGTAGGGGTGCTTGTTGGTGCCCATTTATCTTATGCACAGGGAGCACTTATACATTGAAATTAGAGGAAAATTAGGTTTAGCTAGACAATAAGGTGGTCTAGCCCTGTATTGTTTGCTTTGTAATTATTGTGCATTGATTAGACTTCCCAGATAATGAGCTGTTGCCTCAAGGTCTAAAAAGACGAAAGCTTTACCAAGAAGGCTAGAACCTAAAATAGGAGGCATTCTTCAAAAGACCGTATTAGCGAGGCTATTTTCTCAAGTAATAGTCTAAGTGCTCAGAACATGTGGGACATGTAATGGAGCATGAATTCATCAGAATGTTCTGTTACATATGTCGCGATGGAAATTTTCTTTGTGAAGTATATAATGTTTGAATATACATTCTGGGGGGAAAGAAAAGAAAACAACCATGCAGTAGGTATTAACAGTGGTGGTCTCGTTCATTGTGAATAGAAGCAGAAATTAGATAGGGTTTATTTCTGGCCTTCATTTCTTTGAAAACTACTGAACATGTAATAGCATCTCTATTTTGCACATCATGCTATATATTAGTTGCAGTATCTACCATGTTAGCTATTTTACTTGCAGTAATTATAATATTTAATGGAAATAAATGCCTGACATCATATGACCCTTCATCTTCAATCCTGTAATTTTCCAAAAAAGTAACCCATTGACAGTGCCACGCTCTGCACACGGTAAGCACTTAATAAATGCAGTTGAATGAATGACAGAGGAGGGATTTTTAAATCAAAAAGTTTTATTGAATCGCCTTTTCCAGAGTTTCAGAAAACTTCATCATGGTTACGACCACCACCGAGGAGCAATGTGGCCTCGTGGAAAGAACACAGGCCTGGGAATCAGAGAAACTGGGTTCTTATTCCAGGTCCGCCACTTATCTACTTTGTGACCTTGGATAAGTCGCTTCATTTCTCTGTGCCTCAGTTCCCTCATCTGCCAAATGAGGCTCCCTGTTCCGTTCTCCCTCCTACTTAAACTGTGAGCTCCACGTGGAACCTGATTTTATTGTACAGTGCTTGGCACATTGTCAGCACTTCACAAATACCACAGTTACCGTTGTCGTCATTTCCCTGGGGATAAATGTCTATGGTCCTAAGGGCTTATAATCTCACTCTGAATTTTTTTAAATGAACAAAACCATTAGAGTTTCTGTGTCCCAGCTGTGTTTTTCAAACCATTTTGCTCTTCTTTTCCTAATATTTACTTTCTAACTGGAATGGCAGTTTAAAGTGTGATCAGATTTCCCATAGATATGACACTGATGTGTTTGAGCTGACATTTAAGGGTATTATTAAAGAAGTAGGACTTTACTAGAAGGTCATAATTTAGATTGGAAGTATAAAGGTTTTCATAATGCTCCGTAAAGGTATCATAAATGTCATCTCATGCCGGAACTGGAATTCCCAAAGTCAGTGACAATCAATTTATTTGGGATCTAGATGTCTTTAGCCTGACCGTGCTCTTCAAGAAGTAGGTGGTTTTCGGTAGTTTATTTTTCCCAGCAGTCTTGCTCCTTAGGTAGAAACCAGCAGATTCAAAATGTGCTACATTCTTCATGGTGAAATGTGCTTGACAGGACTTCAGTGTTGCTCTCTAACAGTAAAGTCATTCTTCACTTGCAAAGATAATGTTACTGACGGTGAGATCCTATCCAGGTTGGCAGGTGTACCTCAAAACACTTACCCGCAACTGACAATCCATTACTCCATATGCGTGTAAAAACCGTCCGTTGGATGCAGCGGTCGCAGTTTCAGGCCTACAAAATCTGCCCAGGAGCTAAGCAGACAACTGCTGGCCTCAGGCACGTGCCTTTTTAAAGCAAATATTCTTTGCCCTCGTCATCAACAAATACATCCCAGAACTCACGAATACTGATGGAAAGGAAGCACAATTCTTTTAAGGATCTGGACTGACAATTCAACCCTACTCCAAACCTGTCAAGCGGCTGGCTCAGCGCGGGAGATTTCAACCCGTGGGCAGCTACCAATGCTCCAATGTGGAAAATAGTCCCTGAGTGCATGGGATTGGAAATAGGTGCATCGTCAGCTCCCGCCCATCCCCCTCAGGGTCTTGCCTTATGCCGTTGAGTCGCTTCTGAACCATAGCGACACCACGGACGCATCTCGCCCAGAACGCCCCGCTCTCCATCTGCAATCGTTCTGGTAGTGTAGCCAAAGAATTTTCTTGGTAAAAATCCGGAAGTGGTTTGCCACTGCCTCCTTCCACGTAATAAACTTGAATCTCTGCCCTCGACTCTCTCCTGCGCTGCTGCTGCCCAGCACGGGGGAGTTTTGACTTGTAGCAGATCGTCTTCCACTTGTTAGCCGTTGCCCAAGCTAGGAATGGAACAGGTAGACCTCCTAATAGAAAATCCCGTGCTTGAGAGTCAGAGGTCCTGGGTTCTAATGCCGGCTCCGCCACTTATCAACCGTGTGACTTTGGGAAAGGCGCTTAAGTTCTCTGTGCCTCGGTGACCTCATCTGTAAAATGGAGATTAAGACTGTGAGCCCCATGTGGGGCAACCCGATTACCTTGTATTTCCCCGAGTGCTACAGAACAGTGCTTGGCACATAGTAAGCGCTTAACAAATACCATCATCCTCATTATTATTATCATAGCCGAGACTGGTAGAGCCCTGGGAACTCTCCAGGTGCGACCCTGAGAGGGGACCCATCAGGGTAGATAGAAGGTAATCAGGCCAGACACAGGCCGCGTTCTACGGGGCTCACCCTCTAGGTAGGAGAGAGAAGAGATATTTAGTCCTTTTACAAAAAGGAAGCTGAGGCACAGAGAAATTAATGACTTACCCAAGACAAATGGCAGAGCCAGGACTAGAACTCAGCGTGGCTCAGAGAAAAGAGTCCGGGCTTGGAAATCGGAGATCATGAGTTCGAATCCCGCCTCTGCCACGTGTCAGCTGTGTGACTGTGGGCAGGTCACTTAACTTCTCTGTGCCTCAGTTCCTTCATCTGTAAAATGGGGATTAACTGTGAGCCTCACGTGGGACAACCTGATCACCCTGTATCTACCCCAGCGCTTAGCACAGTGCTCTGCACATAGTAAGTGCTTAACAAATACCAACATTATTATTAACTCAAGTTCCCTGGCTCCCGGGACCAGGTTCCTTATTCATTCATTCATTCGTATTTATTGAACGCTTATTCTGCGTAGAACCCTGTAAAATGTGCTTGGGAAAGTACAATACAACAATAAACATATTCCCTGCCCACAACCAGCTTACAGTCTAGAGCAGGGAGACAGACATCAGTATAAATAAATAAATTACAGATATGTACAAAGGTGGGGGTGGGAGAGGGGAAGAACAAAAAGAGCGAGTCAGGGTAACCCAGAAAGGAGTGGAAGAAGAGGATGGGGGTAGGGGGGCTAGTCTCGGAAGGTCTCTGTCCATTAGGCCAGGCTGCTTCTTAATCTGTACTCCGTGAGCACCAGGGATAGGCTATATTTAATGTCAAATGGCAACACAGGAGCAGCAGCAGTAGTGACATTCTGGAATGCAGTCAGGTCATTAGTAAATGACGCCACGACTGGTATAACGCTTGGCAGGACATGAGAGGGAAGTGGAGGGTAGCAGGATAACTAAGCCACTGTTATAGTGTGACCAGAAAGGCAGCAAGGAAGGCAGAATAAGAGCATTAAAAGACATTATGTAGCCTTGTCTTGAACAGTGGAGTATAGCAGGGAAGCAGCGTGGCCTTGGGGAAATAGCCCAGGCTGGAGAATAAGAGGAACTGGGTTCTAATCCCAGCTTTGTCACTTTTTTTCTGCTGGGTGGCTTTGAGCAAGTCACTTCACTTCTCTATGCCTCAGTTACCTTATCTGCAACAGGAGGATTCAATCCCTGGTGTCCCTCCTTGTGGGATCTGACTGTGTTGATGATGATAATAATTGAGGTATTTAAGAGTTTACTGTGTGCCAGGCACTGTGCTAAGCTCTAGGGAGTGGGGAGGGGCAGACACAGGCAAATCAGGGTGGACAAAGTCCCTGTCCCACGTGGGGTTCACAATCTCAATCCCCATTTCACAGATGAGATAACTGAGTCACAGGGAAGTGAAGTGACTTGCCCAAGATCACACAGCAGACGAGTGGCAGCACTGAGATTAGAACCCGAGACCTTTGGACTCCCAGGCCCGTGCCCCATCAACTCCGCCATCGGCTTCTATCACGGTGCTTGCCACCTAGTAGTAATAATGTTGGTATGGGTGTTTGGTATTAATAAGAGAAGCAGAAGCATAAAAATTTGAGACATAAAAATTCTATATTACTAGATTGATTCATTCAATTCATTCAATAGTATTGAGCACTTACTATGTGCAGAGCACTGTACTAAGCACTTGGAATGTACAAATCGGTAACAGAGACAGCCCCTGCCCTTTGATGGGCTCACAGTCTAGTCGGGGGAGACGGACAGACAAGAACAATGGCAGTAAATAGAATCAAGGGGAAGAGCATCTCATTAAAACAATAGCAAATAAATAGAATCAGGGTGATGGACATCTCATTAACAAAATAAATAGGGTGATGAAGATATATAGAGTTGAGCGGACGAGTACAGTGCTGAGGGGATGGGACGGGAGAGGAGGAGGAGCAGAGGGAAAGGGGGGAAAAGAGGGTTTAGCTGCGGAGAAGTGAAGGGAAGGGTAGAGGGAGCAGAGGAAAAAGGAGAGCTCAGTCTGGGAAGGCCTCTTGGAGGAGGTGAGCTTTAAGTAGGGTTTTGAAGAGGGGAAGAGAATGAGTTTGGCGGAGGTGAGGGGGGAGGGCGTTCCGGGACCGCGGGAGGACGTGGCCCGGGGTTCGTTGGTGGGATAGGCGAGACCGAGGGACGGCGAGGAGGTGGGCGGTAGAGGAACGGAGCGTGCGGGGTGGGCGGTAGAAAGAGAGAAGGGAGGAGAGGTAGGAAGGGGCAAGGGGATGGAGAGCTTCGAAGCCTAGAGTGAGGAGTTTTTGTTTGGAGCGGAGGTCGATGGGCAACCACTGGAGGTGTTTAAGAAGGGGAGTGACAGGCCCAGAGCGTTTCTGCGGGAAGATGAGCCGGGCGGCGGAGTGAAGAATAGACCGGAGCGGGGAGAGAGAGGAGGAAGGGAGATGAGAGAGAAGGCTGACACGGTAGTTTAGCCGGATGAGGTTTTGAGAATGAGGAAGAGCACGCACAGTTCAGAATCCCTGTAACATATGGGTTAAAGGGTGCCCTGAGCCAAGGGCTTCTGATATCTCAGCTGTCTACTCAGATCTCCTTAATAATCCATCTTTCTGAAGGAGGACCGGGTGATGAAAACCCACTGTCGCAGCATTTGAAACATCCCCATTATCATGGCAGGCTTTCTATGGATAAATGGTAGAGATAATAGGGATATTGTTGAAGAACCAGGAGACGCTCCCTTCCAAGAGGGAATGTACTTGTACCTGTTTTGCCTTTTTTTTTAGCGATCACATTCTCCACTGAATCCTGCTATCTTATAGTTTTCGTTGAGTTTCTTCCAACCCTAGGATTTTGCATTCTGTCCCTAACGGAATTTGGCAAAAGCACCCAGCAACAAAACCAAATGAGAGAGGTAAAGTGGAATGGCCTTCTAGAGATAGGGGCTGGACTGAGGGACAGAGTAGTTGGGAATCATGAGTCTATATCATCTAGATGAATTGTGCCCCAGATTTTCTCTGCAATTTGAAATAAGTGAATGTCATACTGTAGTTTCTTCATCTATGTAATAAAATATGCTTTCTAGAGGGGTTCAAGGAAATAAGAAAATAAAAATGTTGTAAAAGACCTTGATGATAGCGTTAGACACATAAGTACAAAATATATAAAAATGTTTGAAAAACCTCCCCCGTGCAATAGGTCTAGGATAAAAGGAGAGAGGTAAAGTGGAATAACCTTCTACAGAGAGAGAATGGTAAGGAGAGAGAATATTTGGGAATCAGAAGTCAATATAACCTAGATGAATTGTGCCCCAGTTTCTCTATGTAATTTGAAACAAGTGAACTTCATACCTAAATTTCTTTATCTGTGTGATAGAATATACTTTTTAGGGGGGTTCAAGGAAATCAGAAAATAAAAATGCTGTAAAAGACCTTGATTGTAAAATGGTAGAATCATATAGGTGCCAAGTGTATCATAATGCTAGAAAAATCTACCCCATGCAAAAGATCTAGGATAATGAAGGGAAAAAAATGTTTTTTGCATTAAATAATTCAATCAATTCTACTGAAACAAGAAGGTTATGGGTTGATAAGCCCCGTGATCAAAAACTCTTTCAAGACCGTACCTACATTTTAATCAGCACCATGCACATGTTGACAACTATTTCTTCTGACACCACAGCATATAGATAAAATGCTGTCAGACTAATAGTAATAATAATATTTGTTAAGTACTTACTACGTGCCAAGCACTGTACTAAGCCCTGGCTGGGGTAGAGATAAGATAATCCAGTCCCAAATGGGACTCACAGCCTAAGTAGGAGGGATAATAGGTATCGAATCCCCATTTTGCAGGTAAGGGAACTGAGTCACAGAGAGGTTGAGTGACTTGCCCAAGGACACGCAGCAAACAAGTGGCGGAGTAGGGACTCAGATCCTCTGACTCCCAGGCCATGTTTCTTAATAATAATAATGTAGTATTTGTTAAATGCTTACATAAGTGTTCCAAGATCTGGGGTAGAGGGAATATGATCAGATGAGAGGCAGTTCCTGTCCCATATGGGGCTCTAGGTTATTTAATACCCATTTTACAGATGAAAACTCTGAGCAACAGAAAAGATAAGTGACCCATCAAGCAAGTAATGAAGAAGTGTGTCTACAGAATCCTTTTGTGTTGGAGATGGAATCCTCCATACAGAACAGTGGACAAGGCCAGGCCGGCAATTTCAGGATCAAAGTGCATGAAGGAATTATTTGTAGCTATTAGTAGTTTACGCAGCATGACTTGCCCTCTCCCATCCCTGTTAAATGTGCTTCCACTAGAGCACGGAGGAGAATGAGAGAGCGGCAGACAGAGTTGCAGTGCCATCCACTAGACTGGAAACTCTTTACTCAGTGAGTTCTCCTCATTCTACCTACACTTCCTCCTTGCCCACAACGACCCAAGCAGTACAACAATCAACACTCTTATGTCTAATTTTTGTACAATCTTCAACAACCTCTCTCAACAATCTTCTTCGGACTCGTCTCTCTCAACGTTGACCCATCGCTCATGTTCTCCTTCTGGCCGGGAACTTCTTTCATATCCAAGAGAACACTGTTCTCCCCACCTTCAAATCCCCACTAAAATCACATCTCCTCCAGGAAGCCTTCCCTGGCTAACCTCTCATCTCCACACTCTATTGTCTCTCCCTCTGCTGCTTACACACTTAGATCTGTTTTCCCCCAAGCACTCAGATATTCCTCCCATCCTTAGCTCCACAGCACTCATGTCCATAATCTTATACTCTGCCATTCACCTCTGTCATTTATTTTAATGCCTGTGTTCCCCTCTAGATTGTAAACTCCTTGAGGACAGGGCTGCACTCTACCAATTCATATTGTATCCTCTCTCATGCTTAGCACGGCGCTCTTCACAGAGTAAGCATTTGCTATATGCCATTGATTAATGGATTGATATCCAGCAACCGGTTGCTTGAGCAGAGCTGTTTATCCAAGATGGCCAATTATTAATTTTTTTGCTTTCGGATTCCTCTTGTGTGTGTCCACCTCATGGAACACTCTAGGTTGTTCCTCAGAAACCTTCACCACCAATGGCATAGCCCCGTCTACAGCAACTTGCAGAGCTAAGATGGGAACCCAGATTTCCTGATTCCCAGAGCCAGGGTTTTTCCAACTGACTAAAAGTAACCTACCATATAAGTCCATGAATAGATGAAAAAATATTAAATTCTTTCATTTCCGTGTAAAGAATCATAGAAAGAATGATGTTCGTGTCATTTAGTATCTGAGACTCAAGAGACTAAAGTCAAAATTTTCAATGTGTGAGTTTTAATCCCATCTCAGTAATTAATACAAGTAAACCATGGATAAACTACTTTACAAACACTCTGCCTTCATTTCCAGAAGCCAAAAAAACCTATCTCAGTGGGTGGTTGTGCAGAAAAACAGAACAGAAATGATTTTAAGCTCTTTGCAAATATGAAATGCTACAGAAATTACACATAAATGGTCTATTACTCTTGTCTTTCACTGTCTTTTTGTAAAATTTTTAAGAAAAATGAAGGGAGTTTTGCAGGGAATATTCTGGGTAACTTTTCCCTTTGACCTGGTAGGCCTGTTCTCAGGTTGCAGGCAATCTATCATTGCTGTGGGAGATTTGCCATCTGCTTCTGTCATAAATCAGCCCACAATTAAACAGGTGCCAGCCCTAGAACAGGTCCATGGTCTGGGGGGGAATGCAGCGATGACCCACAGACATAAGTGATCTTTGAAAATGGAGGTCAGGGGTCATCCACCTGATGGTGAATCCTGGGTGGTTGAGTGAAATGGACAGGAAAGAAAGGAGATAAAATAGGGGAGGAGAAATGCTGAATTTCAAAACCAGATTCGAAGGACAGTATTACGTATACACCAGATATAATGTGGGCTAGTTGATAAGTGTCGGTACAATGGTGTGAAGTTGCTGTCAAAAATAAAGAAAAATGGTATTTTAATGTCACCCTACTTCCATTTAAGTAGTGAAGACAAATACGAAGGGTGACACTGTACTTGAATTATTGTAATTGTGAAGTAATTTGTTGCCTTTTTGTCAGAATGGTCTTTCTGAATGCAAAATCATGTCTAGATTTTTATTCCAGAGCTATGTGTCAGAGATATTAACCTACTTTTCACCAGTGCAATGTTTTTATTTCCCTAGTGAAATCCATTTTCATAGGCCTCATTGTTTTATTGGTAATGGCAATGAAGTATGAGAGAGCTGATTTTTCCACTGGGCAGCAGCATCAACCTATTCAGATTAATCTGGCACTGAACGTTTTCAATTTGCGCTTCTAGGTGCCAAAGATCTGACCAGTTTGAAAAGTTCTTACACTGGAAGTCTTAAGAGCATCTTTGTACTTTATGCATTCTGCTCTTATCAAGTCACTAACAGCCTCTTTCATTTATCAAACTGTTTAGGCTATTTTCAGGAATTTGTGGATTTTACGTTGATTCAGTAGCTGGGGAGTCATTTCTGAGAATTGATATGTGCCAAATCCTCACTCAGGCCCAGCTAAATCCCTTGGATTTTAGATAAGATATTGGGGGTCCTTAAGTGAGATCAGGTTAACTGCATTATCGCCCTATTGGAAGAATCCAGAGCCTGAAGCCTGAGATCTCCTATTCACCCCGTTCCGTAAGTGGTGTTATCTTCCAGATCGTGGAGACAAATGAGAAAGAACACTTGAAGGAGAGGGAGGGGGAAGGGGAATGTTCAGAGGAACCTTAAGGAAAAATTTTTAGGGAGTCTCAGAATCAAGTACATTTTTAATAGACCTCCAATGAAAAGCAACAGGACACGGGATCGGTGGGCCTGGATTTTGGAAGTACGAGCGTGTGTGTTCACAGGGCGTCAAGCTCGACTGAAGATCGACTCAGCTGTTGTGGTGGGCAACTTTCTGAATGGCTGGAAGACTTGGACCTTTCTGGCATTTAGACTCTAAAGCTCCTCGAGGACAGGGACCTTGTCTATCTACTCGGTGAGAAGAATGGATGAAAGCACACTTTCCAAGCCACTGTGGAATGGTGAATTTAAAAAGGCGCGTATTGCAGTGAAGTGCAATATAAAGCACTGTGACGTACAAGCGGGTTACCGGAACGCAGCGGGATACGAAGAGGGCTGTCTAGGGAAAATCAGGCTAGGGAGGGCTCCCCTTAAACGGAGATGTGGCAAAGATTGGGAGTCCAAAAAGCAGTCACCAATCCTTGTGGGAAGGCAGCAGCCATGATGGATTTGGTCAGACATCTGGTGGAGAGAGCTCTGAGGAATACTCAGCCACAGTTTAGATGTTTGTTACCCATTGTTCCCTGGGGATAATGGGAGCAGAGCTGAGGGAGCTGTGATGTGGGTGAGGCCATTATGTTCTTGGAAGATTCATATAGTATTCTGTGCCTCCGTTACACCTGGGGGAAGCAGCATGGCATAGTGGATAGAGCACAGATCCTAAAAAAAAATAAAAATCCTTCTGACGAATCCTGGGAGTCAGAAGGTCATGGGTTATAATCCCAGCTCTGCCACTTGTCTTAAGTCACTTCACTTCTCCGGGCCGCAGTTACCTCATCTGTAAAATGGGGGTGAAGACTGTGAGTACCATATGGGACAGGGACTGTGTCCAACATACCTTGTATCTACCCCAGTGCTTAGAACAGTGCTTGTCACATAGTAAGTGCTTAACAAGTACTATTATTATCATTATCATTATTATTAGTATTCTAGTAAGCGCTCTATCAACACAATTGATGGATAATCTTTGCTGTCGTCTTTCCAGCAAAAAAAATGCTGTGCCTCTTGAAGCTTAACCTTGCAAGGCCTATCGAGAAATCTGCTGCACTCTAGACTGGAATCTCCATAAGGACAGGGAACGATACTCTATTCAATTGTACGCTCCAAGTTGGTTAGTTTAGTGCTCTGCTCTCTTCTTCTTGGAAGCAACACAGAAGAACTGGCATTTGTAAAGCACTGGCCTCTTTATCACACGGTCAGTTTTCTTATTATGCACGTTCTTATACCACCGTTTGGTTGGAACTTTACTGAATGTTAGGGGAAGTTATTTCCACAGGGCACATTTGTCTGGAAGAATGTGATTCACAAGTCACTTCATATGTGAAGAAATGTATGTGGTATCTGTCAAGGAGTGACTAAGTGAGGATCTTAATGTCTGTGTCCTCACATCATGAGAGAACTGACTGTATTTAGTCCAGTCAAATATACCCTCTAGATGGGAAGCTTTTCAAGGGAAGGGGATGTGTCCACCCAGTCCATTGTATTGCATCCTCCCAACTCCCACGTACAGTACGTACAGGGGAAGCAGCGTGGCTCAGTGGAAAGAGCCCGGGCTTCGGAGTCATAGGTCATGGGTTCGACTCCCGGCTCTGCCACTGGTCAGCTGTGTGACTGTGGGCAAGTCACTTCTCTGTGCTTCAGTTACCCCATCTGGAAAATGGGGATTAACTGTGAGCCTCACGTGGGACGACCTGATTACCCTGTATCTCCCCCAGCGCTTAGAACGGTGCTCTGCACATAATAAGCACTTAAATACCAGCGTTATTATTATTATTACTCCGCACACACTAAGTGCTGAAAAAATACCATGGTCTCTATTGCCGAATTGTACTTTCCAAGCGCTGAGTATGGTGCTCTGCACACACTAAGTGCTGAAAAAATACCATTGATCGGTTCATTCAATCCTATTTATTGAGCGCTTACTGTGTGCAGAGCACCATACTAAGCGCTTGGAAAGTACAATTCGGCAATAGAGACCATCCCTACCCACAGTGGGCTCACAGTCTAGAAGGGAGGGAGACAGACAACAAAACAAAACAAGCAAGCAGGCATCAATATAAATAAATAGAATTATGAATACATACACATCATTGACATGTGTTAATTTTGTTAATGATGTGTATGTATAATTCTATTACTATTGATGCTCCTGATACACATATACACAAATGCCGTGGGGCAGGGAGGGGATAGAGCAGAGGGAGGGAGTCGGGGCGATGCGGAGGAGGAGGAGCAGAGGAAAAGGGGGGCTCGGTCTGGGACGACCTCCTGGAGGAGATGAGCTCTCAGTAGGGCTTTGCAGGCGGGAAGTGTGCTAGTTTGGTGGATGGGAGGAGGGGAGGACATTCCAGGCCAGAGGTAGGATGTGGGCCAGGGGTCAACGGCAGGACAGGTGAGAACGAGGCCCACTGAGGAGGTTAACGGCAGAGGAGCGGAGTGTACCGGCTGAGATGTAGTAGGAGAGAAGGGAGGTTAGGTAGGAGGGGGCAAGGTGATGGAGACCTCTGAAGCCAATAGTGAGGCGTTTTTGCTCGATGCGAAGGTTGATAGGCAACCACTGGAGATTTTTGAGAAGGGGGGTGACATGTCCAGAGGGTTTCTGTAGAGAGATAATCCGGGCAGGAAGTGAAGTATAGACTGAAGCGAGGAGAGACAGGAGATTGGGAAACCAGAAAGGATGCTGATGCAGTAATCGAGTCGGGATAGGATGAGTCATTGTACTAACAAGGTAGCAGTTTGGATGGAGAGGACGGCGTGGCTCAGTGGAAAGAGCCTGGGCTTCGGAGTCAGGGGTCGTGGGTTCGACTCCCGGCTCTGCCGCTTGTCAGCTGTGGGACTGGGCAAGTCACTTCTCTGTGCCTCGGTTACCTCATCTGTAAAATGGGGATTAACTGTGAGCCTCACGTGGGACGACCTGATTACCCTGTATCTCCCCCAGCGCTTAGAACAGCGCTCTGCACATAGTAAGCGCTTAACAAATACCAACATTATTAACGGGCAGATCTTGGTGACGTTGCGAAGGTGAGACTGGCAGGTTTTGGCGACTGATTGGATATGTGGGATGAATGAGAGAGTGGAGTCAAGGTTGCGGGCTTGTGAGATGGGGAGGATGGTAGTGCTGTCCACGATGATTGCAAAGTCAGGGAGATGACAGGGTTTGGGAAGGAAGATGAGCTGAGCCTTGAACGTGTTGAGTTTTAGGTAGTAGGAGGGCCTACAGGTGGAGGTGTCCTGAAGGCAGGTGGAGATGTGAGTCTGGAGGGAGGGAGGGCGAGAGAACAGGGGAGGAGATGGAGATTGGGCTATCGTCCGCATAGAGATGATGGTTGAAGCCATAAGATGATATGCTGGTCTGTTATTGACTCCATATAGCATTAATATGAGCTACTTGAGAAAAGAAGATGATTTTACAGTATATTGTTACCCACCAAATGAGAAAGGGAGTGGAGAGAGGGGGAAAAGGAACAATTTAAGGAATGGTAATACCACAGAGGAGGAGGTATTGGAGAAAATCATTCCAAGACAGCTTAAAAGAGAAGCAGGACAGGAAGCCCCGTTCTTTGGAAATGAAGTTGTGTAGTCTCCTCCCCAGCCTCTCTTGTTCATATCCGTTTCTGGGCCCGCTCTCCCTTCCTTCAAGGTCCACTAGGCCTGGGTTCATACTGACCCTTTTTTGTCTCTTCTGGGTTAATGACACTGTGGATATTGATTAGTCAAAAATCCCAGAGATATCACCAAACTCCTCAACCTCAAAGCCCTCTTGAAAATTCCTTCCTCCAGAAAGCGTTCCCTAATTGACCTCTACCTTTCCAAGCAATGCCAAATTAACAGCCACCTTTAGGGTTGTTGTATGTGTGTGTGTGTGTGAGCAATAATTTATTTAATTCCCACACACATATATGTATATACAAATGTACTTGGACTACTTGTTTCATCAGATTTAACCGTCTGATCATTTTCCCAAATCCCGCTACTTGAAGTTGTAGCTATACCCTCGCTTCTGCTACCATTATTTATTCATAAATATTTTGCATCAGCCTGTCTCCCTCATTAGCTGATCCTTAAAGGCAGGGTCCATACCTTTTGCTTTTATTCTACTCTTCCAAGGGTTTAATACAGTGCTCTGCACACAGTAGGTGCTCTGTGAATCTTACCGATACTGAAAGTGGCCTCACTAATTTTAAATACTGTAATTTTTTACTTCCGTGAGATTCTTCCATCTTCAGCCAGTTGCTTTCAGTTTTACAAGTGATGGCTGACAAGCAATGCATGGGAGAAAAGACACATTTAAAGCTCACTCTATGTATACATTAAAGTACAATTATGAGTGTTGATGAATGTCTTCTGCTGTCATAAATGACAGTTAAGTGTGTAATTTTGTTACAAAGTAAGAACCTTCGTTCAGATCATTTGAACAATGGTTACATGATAATGTAAAATTATAGAGAAGACATGCAATCATGTCGAAGCATTTGTCCATGAACTAAATAATTCAGAATATCCCGGTGGTTGGGGAAAAAAACCAAGAAAAACTTTCAGTTAATATAAAGTTTCCCTAATAATAAATGTCGGCTGAATTTAATGATCCACTATTTTGAGTGATCAGTATAGTGCTCCACATAAAGGGCTCAAAACATATCACTGATTGATTAGTCTGAACTTTTTTCCATAAATCATTAATAGAGAGGCAGCTAAACCTAGTGGAAAGAACATAGGCCTGCGTGTCAGAGGACCTGGGTTTTAACTCCAGGGCTTGCCCATTTCTTTCTCTGTGATTTGGGGCAGGTCACTTCACTTCGACCTCACTTTTGCCCATCTGTAAAATGGGAATTAAATACCTGTATTTCCTCCAACTTACACTGTGATCTCAATGTGGTAGAGGGACTTTGTCCACTTGATAAAGCTGTGTCTACCGCAGCACTTAGAACAGTGCTCGACATAGAGTAAGTTCTCCCTATCATAATAAAACAAATAAAATAATAATTGTCGTCATATTAGCAAATACAATAATAATATTGTAAGAAATATAGTATGGTGGATTGAGGTAGTTTTCTGCTTGGGTAAGGAGATTTGAACAATGGGTATGAATGGACATAGACACTACTCTGCTGCAAAAGCTAGTCCTTTGTAAAAAAATTTCCTTCCCTTGACTTTCCTATCACCATAGACAACACCACCATCCTTTCTGTCTTACAACCCTTGGCATTATCTTCTACTCTAGAGAATCAGCGTGGGTCGGGGGAATCAGAGGTTGTGGGTTCTAGTCCCAGCTCAGTCACTTATCAGCTGTGTGACTTTGGGCAAATCAACTTTACTTCTCTGGGCCTCAGTTACCTCATCTGCAAAATGGGGATTAAGACTGTGAGCCTCACGTGGGACAACCTGATTACCTTGTATCTCCCCCAGTGCTTAGAACAGTGCTGGGCACATAGTAAGTGCTTAACAAATGCTATCCTATCTCTCTCATTCAACCCACACATTCAATCCTTCATGAAATCCTGTCTCTTCTACCTTCACAATATCTCTAGAATCTGCCTTTTCCTCTCCATCCAAACCGCTAGCTCACTTATCCAAGTACTTATCGTTCCCCATCTTGACTACTGCGTTAACCTCCTCGCTGACCTCTCTGCTTCCTATCTTTCTCCTCTGCAGTCCATACTTCACTCTTGCTGTCCAGATCATTTTTCTGAAAATCCATTCAATCCCCATCTCCCCACTCCTCCGAAACCCCCAGGGGTTGTACATCTGCCTCTGGATCAAACAGAAATTTTGTTGCCTGGGTCATCTCCATAAAACAGTATTGGACATACTTCACTCCTCAAAAATTTTCCATCTGCTAGGCATTTAACTCCACATGAAGCCCAGAAACTCATTACCTCTTGCTTTAAGACTCTCCCCCAACTCTCTCTCCATTTTACTTATCAGCTTTCTTCACCTCCCGGCTCCCATTCCACTCAAAATCACCTTTCCCCTGCCCTCTATCCATTGTTCATGGTATTTCCCCAACTTGAAACTCCATTCCCTTCCAAATCTGCCAGTCCCCAGCTTTCCAAATGTTAAAGTCCTTTTGAAATCACACTTCCTCCAGGAAGCCTTCTCTAATTAATTCCCACCTCCCTAACTCCTTACCGTCACCTTTAAGGCACTTAATCAACTCTCTCCCTTTTACCTAGCCTCTCTGATCTACTACAACCCAGACTGAACACTTCTCAACTCTAATGCCAACCTATTCTTTGTATCTCCATCTCATCTTTCCCTCCACGAAACCCTTGACCCCATGCTCCCTCAAGTCTGGAACTCCCTCCCACTTTGTATCCAACAGTTCACTATTCTCCCCACTTCAAAACTCTCTTAAAAGAAACCTCATCTCCTCCTCCTGACTGGACGTCATTTGACCTAAATGCTATCCCTTCTGCATCGCTTACCCACCTTGCTGGGCCCCCTTTCAGTATGTTGATACTCACCCCGGAACTACAAATATGTACTATGTACATACCTTTATTCATCCATTCATTCAATAGTATTGATTGAGCGCTTACTATGTGCTGAGCACTGTACTAAGCGCTTGGAATGTACGGATGGGTAACAGATAGAGACAGTGCCTGCCCTATGATGGGCTTACAGTCTATACTTTATTATTTCCCTTATCTGTAATTAATTTTATTGTTGGTTCCTGTAGGTCCTTGTAGGCAGGGAGCATATCCAGCAACTCTTTTGCATTCTACTTTCCCCAGCATTCCGTACGGTGTTCTGTGGAATCAATCTAGGTTGATTGACTGGATTCAGGGAAAATTCATCCCTACCCAAGGAAAGATGATAGATGAAAGTGATAAGGTCGTCATTGAATATTTAAATACTCAAGTTGAGGGAGTGGGAAGAAGTCTCTGCTTTCTCAGGAGTTATCTGCTAAGAGTTACATGGAAAACACATTTCTGTATGTTCTTCATGTGTAGCTTTGGAGAAATCCCCTATTCTGCCTTTGCTTTAGTACAGTAAGGAATATGGGTGGAATCGTTACGTTCTGAACAAATCCAATTAACAGGATTGACTGCTTTAGTGTAAGTTGTGCCCTGGCATAAGAGGAACAGTCTGACTGGTTGGGCCTGGAGCAATACCAAATAGCTTCCACTCATTTTAAAGGTGCAGAAGGTACGAGAGGATTCTGCAGTTTGCGCGAACCATGGGATCTTCCTGCAAAAACAAATCTGCCATGGATCCCTTTTGCTTAAACTCTGCTGAACAGCTGCCTGACTGTCATGAAGAAGCTACAAACTGTGTATCCATGGCA
Organism: Ornithorhynchus anatinus; assembly: GCF_004115215.2. Taxonomy (NCBI): domain Eukaryota; kingdom Metazoa; phylum Chordata; class Mammalia; order Monotremata; family Ornithorhynchidae; genus Ornithorhynchus; species Ornithorhynchus anatinus. The sequence continues at coordinate 32,797,149 of NC_041736.1, forward strand.
AAAATACTGTAAAACCCTAGTGCCGTTTTAACCAAGACATTAGCAACCGAGATGTTTCTACCCCAGAATGTTTTTCTCGCTTCCAGAATAGGCAATACCGGGAGAAGAAAGGACAGCAGAAAGCTTTATAAAAGAGCTGACTGTAGAAAAGTTGGCAAGCAACAGATGTGTTAAGCAGCAAATCTGTGAGAGGAAAAAAGAGTAGCTACAACTAAGGACAAGTTTTGAGAATCTAGGAACTGAAAATAGACTGAGAGAAAATCCATCTAGCAATAGCACTGACTTTGTGTCATTTGTGTTACTTTAATGAGGGCTTTGAGATGCTCCCAATTGCAAATGACTGCATTCAAATTCTGCAATACAAAGTACAAATAATAAGGTTTCCATAGCAATGTCAGTTTTCTTCTTAGATGCTTACTCAGTGAGTAGCAACACATACCATCACAGCATGTGGTCCAGCTGATTTTTATTCCTACATTTTTTTGGTGAATCCTAGAGGAAAAAAGAAATCCTCTGGCACATCGAGGACTCCCACATATGTTTTGTGAAGTTATATTAATAGTTGTGTGAAGTGCCGTTGTAACGTGGGATTTCGTTCCACCTAATGAAACGTTTCATCAAAACCCTGGTTTCTATATGTTTCTTCCTTTTGTTATGTGAGTTTTTTTGCACAGAAAACCTCCTTTAACATTCTTTAACCAGAAGTAAGGAACTGCAAGCAAACTTGATACCTTCTGTTATTCTCACTGCGTATTTATCCCTTCCCCATGGGCCAGTGTACACTGCTCACCCCACAATATTCTCCAGTCCTTCATGGAAAAAAGAAAAGTCCAGGGACTCAGGGAAACATGAAAATCAGCCTAACCATTTTGCGCTTCATCCGCTCTGAAGTTCCAAACCTATTAATAATCGGCACGATCGAATACATTTTAATATCCTCCCTGCTGTTATACTTGAAAGGTAGTCCTAATATTTTTAAGTTATCTGGATGTGGATCGGGTGCAGATTGGAATCGGAAAGTTTAAAGCCTGGCACACAAACGTACTGTTCACTGGAAGTCTGTATTCGAAGAAGAATTCACATATTATGAAAGCAGCACAATGAGAACATTTGAAATGGCATTTGCATCTGCCGGGAAATGTAAAATGTAATGGATTTTTAACTAATTAGCATGATTTACCAAACTGAATTATGCTGCACGTAGGAGATGCTGCACATAAAATTAAATATGATTGTAATGTGCATAAATTGCTCATTTCTTGCTATATTATGGCTTTTTCTTAAGCGAATGCCCAAAGCATAGTTTTCGTAAATTGTCAATGAAAATTTGCTTGCAAATGTGTATTCCTTTATAGTATCTGCCATTTACAGGGTGATGGGATTTGTCTGTTCTAGTTTTGATGAGGCATAATGCAGTATATTAGTAAATGAGTGGCTCCTACATTTGGGCGTTTATCACTCCAAACTGGAGAATGTCAGAAAATGTTCCATTCCTTCCACTGTTCCCCATAATGAATACAATAATGAAGTTTGTGATCTGTAATATCGCCCCATGAAATGATTCCGTTATATCCTGTAATGATCCTGGGTAGTGACTACAGACGGGGAGCAGAATTATTCCCTTTTATTGAATTTAGAAGTTTGAGTTTTCTGCGTCATCAATATTATCTTCAATCTATAGGACCATACGTAGGCATGTTGACTTGTCAGGGTAATAAAGATTCCTAGTTTGAAAGGTGAAAACAATGAATAGAGCCATGCTAGTGGAATAAATGTGTTCTATGCAGTATTATGAGTTTACATTTACAATTGACTGTGGTTTTAAAAACTACGTTTAGTCTGGAGGAGAGAAGACAGGAAGGCAACTGTGCAATAAATTTCAAGTGAGGAGAGTTCAGCTCATTCAGTCGATTGTATTTTTTTGCCTATTGTGTGTTGAGCACTGTACTAACTGTTTGAGAGCGTGGAACAAAAGGCAAAGCCATGATCACTCCCCTGAAGGACCTTGGAGTCCACTAGAAAGGCACACATTTGTAAATTCTTTTCAAATAACGGGAACCGGAAGAACAAGGCTCCAACTGGTAATAGCGAGCTTTAAATAAGCGCAAGTAAATTGATACCACAAATCTTTACATTCATAAACTGTTAATTCTTCCATAACATACATTTCTATCTACTACAAGTGTCGGATAGAAAGCTATTAAGCCATTAGGGTATATTATTTGATAATGCATAAATATCTGGATTGAACACAAATTGTTGATGCAATATTAGAAGAAATAGTTCTGTGCGTGCGTATGGCACCACTCAAGGTCCATTTACTGCAACATGACTTTTTCTTAATGCTGGGGTCCTCAGGAACATAACGTCCGCTGATAGAGGAGAACTGAATAGATATAAAAGTGCCACAGATGGGCGTCAATGCATAGGTGCTGGAGGGAGCTGTTGGATTAATGGGATTTAGGGAGGTGGGAATTGATTAGCAGAAGCTTCCTGGAGGAAGTGTGATTTCAGGAGGACTTAAAAGTTTGTAAAGCTGGGGACCGGCAGATTTGGAAAGGGATGGAGTTTCAGGTTGGGGAAGATAGCATGAGCAGTGAGTACTGGGCAGAAGAAAGGTGACTTTGAGAACGGGAGCCAGGTTTTGAAGAGAAGCGACACGTAGAATGGATAGAGAGTTGGTGGAGAGTCTTAGAACCAAAGGTAATGAGTTTCTGCTTCTTGCGGGGTGAAAGTAATGGAGATATTTCCGTACTGAAGTGTGTCCAGTAACATTTTATGAAGGCGACAGAATATCTCTAGAATGTAACCTCGCTGTGGACAGGGAACACATCTATCAACTTTGTCGTATTGGACTCTCCCAAATGCAGAGTTCAGGTGCTCTGCATACAGCAAGTGCTCACTAAATACCACTGATTAATAGCAGAGACAACAAGAAAGGGTTGTGGGCTGGGAAAACACTGATAAGCCTGAGAAAATAGCCTCTGTATCATGTGACAAGGGTTAGGGACGTGACCATTGGATGGAGTGGACATTGCAGATCGGTTAAATATTGTTGAGGAAGAATGGGCAGGATTTAACAGACTCAGGTAAAAATAATAGTACTAAGTTCCGGGAAATAATATGTAGAAGAGTAGACATGCTCAGTGAGTGGACATTCGGGATAAAAAAGTTTTGGACTTTGAGAGAGAGAGATAGAAAAGTTTTAAGGAAAAGTGAGCTGAGAAGGGAAGATGAGGAGTTCAGTTTTAGATGGGCTAAATTTGTGGGGGGGTTTTATGGAATTTAAGTATTTGTACTAGGGATTATGCTAAGAACAGGGGTAGATATGATGATGGTATTTGATAAGCACTTCCTATGTATCAAGCACTGTTCTAAGCGCCGGGGTAGATACAGAGTAACCCACGACGTCAGGCTCCCAAGCCCGGGCTCTTTCCACTGAGCCGTGCTGCTTCTTTGGTAGATGTTGCTGGGGAAACTGTTCAAGATGATGGTTGGGTCTTCCCATTTTGAGTGCCTTGTTCCTCTTTGACTCTCAGCTCACCCGCTAGACTGTAAGCTCATTAATAGGCAGAGACCCTGTCTGCTAAAAAAAAAAAAAAAAAAAAATTCTGCCATATTCTTCTCTCCCAAGTGCTTAGACTATATTCAGAGCCCACAACTACACACGGTTCCAGGTACAGTTGTGCCATGATTTTACGTATTTTGCCATACCTTCAGTTTTATTTTCCATTATCCTTCCTCATGATGCCCAGCGTTTTCTTTCTTTCAGAGAGTCTTCCCAAGTGGATGCAGATATCTATTCCTGAGAGTTTGGTCAAATGTTTCTATAACAATATGGTATTCAATAGTATTTATTGAGCACTTACTATGCGCAGAGCACTGTACTAAGCGCTTGGAATGTACAGTTCGGCAACAGATAGAGATAATCCCTGCCCATTGACGGGCTAAATGGTACTGAAATGAGTCTTCTCCATTAACAGTTGAAAGTATTAAGGTGTTATTCCTATGAACAATACAGCTGTCATTGATTGCATTTAGACCAAAACACTACATTTCATCTACAAACAATACTGAAATCACAAAATAGTTATCACCGTGAATTGCCGGAACTTCCACCCCCTTCATTTTACCGCTTAATTTGTTTCATTATTTGAAACGTGTTACACCTCACTATTTTAATTACGCTCAGTTGAATATATCTGAAATCTCTCAGCATGCTTCATTATATATATTAGAGGAAAAGCATTTACAATTAAATTGCAGGCTGCCAATCTATAATTTGTACTTGCTTATCTTTGTAATAGATTTCTATAGATAAACTACTATTCTGTAGCAGCCCTAGCTAGGCTGTATTTTTTAAATTTTCAACTGAATTCCAAAAATAAAATGTATTAGTTTTCTCCAGAAATGCCTTATCTGATTATTTATATTCTGCAATTGCTAACTGCTCCGGTTTTGCATTTGATTGAATAGTAAAAAGGTGAATCCTTCCATTCTCACCTCAGGCGTTCTGCAATATTTTTGCTCATTTTCAGTTTTCCATATCTAAATTGGATATTATGTTAGATTCATTTAAATACAAGTATAAATAAAATATAAGTCTTCTTTTCTTTATTGGCATTGTAACTTCCAGTGGCATCCAAGCAAGAGAGGGTGCACAAGCTTCTTACAATTTTTAAGCAATACTGCCCAAGTGATAAGTAGATATCTTTTCTAAATCTACTGTTATTTTCATCGTTTCACAATGGGACTTCCAAATAATGAATTATGTAAGATCAAGCTATTTATTTACCCTTTAGACCATGATATTTATTTTCTTTTATGGAAGCGTTTTTGCCTGAATCATTCCTGAAGGCATCGAAATATGGTCCACCTGCCAATTCGGAAAGAAGCTGAGTCCTTGTCTCTTTCCAGGAATCCTGGGATATTTTGCCTAAAATATTGCTTCCCCCCCCCCCCCCCATTTACTGTATCATGTACTGCAGTGATGATAGAATAATGAGAAAGGGGTCTGGCGTGAGTATGCGTATGCACACACGCGGGTTGTATCTTTGTGTTTGTACGCAGGTGTCCCTCTACTTCGGATTCAAAGAAAATGCTATATTGACAGTGTAGACCTAGCCATTGATTGGCTGAAAAGACCGATTTGGGGTTGACCCCCATCACCCTCTCGTTCACCGATGCAGCAGGGTTATATTCCTAAAAATACAGTGGATCCTGTATCTTGAGATTCATTTTCACATATATTTTACATGTTACAAATTGATCGTGGATGATTTTATGTGCTTTAATCATTTTATCAGAAGCTCATAAATGATAAATTGGAACCTCTACTAAAGTAAAATGAAATTGTTTTATAGACTATATCCTGTAATGATAAGATCCCTAAACCACTGTTTAATTTTTACTCAAGTAATTCAAGGGCTGATATCAGAACGTTAACTAAATGAAGAAGAATTTTAATGTGGTTGTGAGTCAGATTATGAGGCTGCAGAAGTAGGAACTTGTTTCGAGGCCGTGAATGCTGGCTGAAACTCAGGAAAAAGTGTCAGATACCACCGGTTGTATTTCCGGGATGGTTGAACCCAAGAGCTTCTTGTGGGATACGCCTCGAAATTGTATTGAGGGTTTGCTCTCTGTACTGCCGAACCACTTCCAGATTGTGGCAATAGTAATGCTATTTATTAAGCACTTATAGAAAGGTAATGCCACCTGTTGTAAAGTGCGTGGGCCTGGGAGTCGGAGGATCTGGGTTCTAATCCTGATTCTGCCACCTGCTTCCTGTGTGACACTGGGTAAGTCACAGCTTCTCTGTGCCTCAGTTATCTGGTCTTTAAATGGAGATGAAATACCTGTTTCCCTCTTTCCTTAAGAGAAGCAGCGTGGCTCAGTGGAAAGAGCACGGGCTTTGGAGTCAGAGGTCATGGGTTCGAGTCCCGGCTCTGCCACTTGTCAGCTGTGTGACTTTGGGCAAGTCACTTCACTTCTCGGTGCCTCAGTTCCCTCAGCTGGAAAATGGGGATTAAGACTGTGAGCCCCACGTGGGACAACCTGATTCCCCTGTGTCTACCCCAGCGCTTAGAACAGTGCTCGGCACATAGTAAGCGCTTAACAAATACCAACGTTATTATTATTATTATTAAACAGTGCTCGGCACATAGAGCTTAACAAAACCCACAATTATTTATTGAGTTCTTCGTGTGTGCAGAGCATCGTACTAAGCATTTGGGAGAGTGCAGTAAAACGGAGTTGATAGATGGATTCCCTAGCCACAAGGAGCTTGCAGTCATACTATCACTTGAAAGTGAAATGCTCAAGACAAGGGGAACCTTTTTTTACACAGCGAGTGTACACTAAATTTCTCGTGCACCTGTGGAGATGGAATGCCGTTCTTTTTACTCATTAAAACTGCAAATGTACCAGGACTCATAGTATCCCAAAGAGACTTCCTGCAGGTTGAAAATTTCTTGAGGGCTGGGATCACCTCTACTAAAACTAACTGGACTCTCCCAACTACTAGTGCCGTACTCTGCACGGAGTAGACACTCAACAAATACCGTCAGTAGATGCCTGACCAAAAACCAGTCCAAAATAATTTCCATTCCTGGTGAACCCCATTTTCTTTCTCCCTCTCTAGTGTGCCTCTCCCGATCTCTCATGTTCCAATGCTTCAGCCTTCCAGGAATGACGCCAATATTAAATTCGGTGTCTCCTTTTGATTGCTTAATGAAACTTCACTAGGTGGACCGTCTTCTTCTGAGCTGGATGATTTTACATTCTAACCTGCTCCAGCCTAAGAAACCCAAACTGCAGCAGGGCGAGAGGAACCTGGATCCCATTTCTGGTTCATCAATTTAAACCAGGCCTATTTTTTTTTTTTTTTACCCTACAGCCTCAGACTGAGAGCAGGGGATCACTAGTCACCCTCCACGACCTTGTCTCGTCCCCCATCCTCGGGGACCGGCATTGTCATGTGAGCATGACGTCTTGCTCTCTAGAAATGATCAATCAATCAGTCGTACCTATTGAGCACTTTCTATGGACAGACCACTGTACTAAACACTTGGGAGAGTACAATATTACAGAGTTGGTGGACACTTTCTCTTCCCACAGCTATATTACAGTCTAAAGAGGATCCATTCTATCTCCAATGGAGATAATATGTCCTAATGGATAGAACACAGCCCCAGGAGTCAGAAAAAGCTGGGTTCTAATCCTGGATTCGCAACTTGTCTGTTGTATGACCTCGTACAAGTCACGTAACATATCTATGCCTCAGTTGCCTCATCTGTGAAATGAGGCCCAAATGGGACATGGACTTTCCAACCTGATTAGCTTGTATCTACCCCAGCGCTTAGTAAAGGGCTTGGCGCATAATAAGCACATAACGAAACCCATTGAAAAAATGTATAGAGTAGGTGAACGCACTACAGACCTGCTTTAAGCAGAAGTACATCGAAATTAGTCCACGCAAGAATTTTTGCGTTATTTATTCACAGTACTGCAGCTCAACTTCCTTCAGGACAAATACTTCCCACTTGTACTGACTCCAAGAAACAGTTTGTTTTATTCTTTCAATATTTTTTTTTTTCTCCATAACACTTCTCTTTGGCATCTGGCTTGGAAAACTACAGGTGGGTGGTTCTTCCTCCTCCTGAGAGTAAAGCTTTTATAAGGTAGCAGTTGCAGAGTCATATAATGGTTCTGAACCTTATTTTAAAACCTCGTTTCTGCTCTTAAAAACAAAAGCTTAAATGATGCTATTTAACTCCCTACTATTATCTTTCAAAGTGCCCTTCAGCACCTTCTAATTAACCCCGCTCACAGAGTTGGGATAATTTTGGAATTGTTTTAGCTCTCTCACAAGGAAGGTGTTCATTTTTTTCTTTCTCTTTCAGTTTTAGAACCATACCCCCAAATTCAAAATCACGATTCCTTCCAGATCCTTGAAAGGGCAAAGAGAAAATTTAGTCTTCAGGAATCAGTTACCCCATTTTGACCAGCATTGCTCTTCTTTATGGACTCTTATATTTTTGCCTAAATGAATATGCTTGTCATTTGAAGGTGATGTGATATCATTTGTGTGTGTGTGTGTGTGGCTGAAAATCCTATCCTCATTGTGGGTGTAGAAAAATGGTCAATTGCTGTAACGTAGCATTTACTCCCTGCAGTGACTGGAGTCGTTTTTTATCCTGACCGTTATTTTCCCGATCTCCTTAAACCTTTGCACTGAAAGAGTCATTCTTTTTTTCATTGTCACTAGTCTGTCGTCTTCTGCAATCCCTAGCTCCCTAAAACTTTCATCACCTCAGCTATGCTTTTAGCTTATTCTGCCTGTAAGACTTTTCTTACGATCTGATTTTTCCATATCCGCACTCTGGCTTACCAAATAGCTGCTTAAGCGTCTTGCTATCGTTTGTTCCCTTTCCTAAATTCAGCCCAAACCAATGTGGGAGTTGAGCAGCCCTCGTTTCAGGTGGAATGATTGATCGATGGTCTTGGTATTTGCCATATGTTGTTAGATATGACATGTGGGGGCTCTGATGGGAGGCAGCATGGCCTAGTGAGTACAGGACAGGCCTGGAAGTCAGAAGGACCTGGGTTCTGATCCCAGCTCTGCTGGTTGTCTGCTATGTGACTTTGGGCAAGTCCCTTTCATATACCTCAGTTTCCTCATCTGTAAACTGGGGGATAAGACTGTGAGCCCCATATAGGACATGGACCGAGTCCAATCTGCTTAGCCTGAATCCACCTCAGTTCTTAGTACAGTGTCTGGCCAATAGTAAGCATTTAGCAAATATACCGTAAAAAATGTTCTAGAATGTAATTCTTAATATCACACTAATTTGTAATTGCTCTTTCTTGAATGATTTTTCACAAGAATATCTTGTTATACTTTCTCCCTGAATGGACCCAAATTACATTAATAGGGGATTGCAATCCTGGAGCTCCTTAATAAAAGCTTGATCATGATGATGATGAGAATATAATGTAAAAGCAAACTAAACCTGAAGAAGAGTAGCTTGCCTTAAAATTTGGTTTGGATCAATAGTGTTAGAGAAGCAGCTTGATTTAGTGGAGAGGGCCCAGACTTAGTGGAGAGGGCTCAGAGGATGTAGATTCTAATCTAGGCTCTGCCACCTGTCCGCTGTGTGACTTCGGGCAAGCCACTTCTCTGTACCTCAGTTACCACATCTGTAAAATGGGGATTAAGACTGTAATAATAATAACGTTGGTATTTGTTAAGCGCTTACTATGTGCCGAGCACTGTTCTAAGCGCTGGGGTAGATACAGGGTAATCAGGTCGTCCCACGTTAGGCTCACAGTTAATCCCCATGTTACAGATGAGGTAACTGAGGCACAGAGAAGTGAAGTGACTTGCCCACAGTCCCACAGCTGACAAGTGGCAGAGCCGGGATTCGAACTCATGACCTCTGACTCCCAAGCCCCTACCCTTTCCACTGAGCCACGCTGCTTCTCTGTAAGCCCCATATGGGACAACCTGACTACCCTGTATCTACCCTGGTGCTTAGAACAGTGCTTGGCACATAGTAAGCAGTTGACAAATACCATAATTATTAGTATTCTTCTTATTAAAGCCTGCACATTGACCCAGGACTCCCCTTTGGGAACTTCATAGGTCAGCTCGAACCATTTCATTAAGTTCATACAGGGCCGGGAGAAGAGGAACAAAACACCTCTAATCAGATTTCTTTTGAGTTGGCAGTGACATGCAGTAAGGACACAAGGATGTGTTGTCATGAACCGTAGCTCTTTCTCACGACAAGAGAACGAGATTGTTTAGGAAGTTCCAGAAAAGCTTGTTGAGCTCAAAACTGCATCAGACGTATCATGACTAAACTAGAAGCCATATGTTCCCCGCCCCGGCCCCAAGGAGATGAGAAGAGTGAAAGCCCTTTAGAACAAAACAGTCAGTTTTTTTTATTTGCGTGTCCAAATTTTTACTCTTATTATTATTACATTGACCGGAGTCATTCCATTTATCTGATATGACGGGTTTTGATGATAGATGGAGCTGGCATAATTATTATCACATCTGGGCTGGATTATTCCTTTCATTCCAGCAGACTGAAGCCAACCACAATATATGCTAGTGAAGAGAATAAAACAATCCTCCACCCTCTTGATAGTTGTTGTATCAGAGATTCGGCTGGTGGCTGATTGAAGCCTTTTCCCCCCACTGCCAAGAAAAAGGGAGAAAGGCCTGGTGGATAGAGCCCGGGCCAAGGAGTCAGAAGGTCATGGGTTCTTATCGCAGCTCGGCCACCGGCCTGCTGTGTGACCTCGGGCGAGTCACTTCATTTCTCCCCCATTAGACTGTAAGCCCGTCAAAGGGCAGGGACTGTCTCTATCTGTTACCCATTTGTACCTTCCGAGTGCTTAGTACAGTGCTCTGCACATAGTGAGCGCTCAATAAATACTGTTGAATGAATGAATGGGCCTCAGGTCCCTCATCTGTAGAATGGGGACTGAGACGGTGAGCCCCGTATTGGACAGGGACCGTGTCCAACCTGATTTGTTCGTATCCACCCCGGTGCTCAGTCGAGTGCCTGGCACATTGTAAGCACTTAACAAATGCCGTCATTATTATTATTATCATTTCCGTGTATCTAGCCAGAATCCATCCCTGCGGGCAGATCGTGAAGCAGCTGTCGGGACTCATCCTACTCGGAGCTCAATAGACTCTGTCTTGTTTCAGCAGACACAGTTACCGCTTAAAAAAAAAATGCTCTCCGCCTTTACCAACTACCATTTACCTCTTTGTTTGCTTTAGTTTATTTGATGTGTTTTTTGTTACGTCCCTGCCTCTGGCTGCTGTGCTCTGCGAAGTGGGGAGCCTGATTGTCGACTTCTCTTTTACTCTCACCATTGATTAACTGTTGTGTATGTTTGTTGGGTCTTGACCAAGTGGTTGTATTCTCCGCTCGCCAATCATTTTTCTCCCTCCTTCACCCACAGTCCATTTTGAACTTGTATAATCAGGGTTGTAGACACAAAGAAGCACTGTCCTGCCGCCTCCTTGGGGAGTGCAGTACAGCACTCACTAATACTAATAATAAAGCTAATATTTGGGGGCTTCTGCTCAAGAGACAGCATGGCTTAGAGGACAGAGATTGGCCTAGGAATCAGAGAACCTAGGTTGTTTTCTCAGGTCTATCGCTTGCCTGCTGGGCAACCTTGGACAAGTCACTTGGTTTATCTATGCGTGGGTTTCCTCAACTGTTTAATATTTATATATCTGCTCTTCCTCCCTCCTAGACCTTCAGCCCCATGTGTAACAGGATCCGTGTCTGACATGATCACCGGGTATCTACCCTAATGTTTAGTGGAGGGCTTGGCGCAGATTAAATGCTTAACAAATACCACAGTTATCATTACTTTTATCATTATTATTATTTGCTCTCACTCTCCTCTTTACTTTTCATCTCCTTAAACAATCAATCGGTGGTATTTATTAAGCGTTAGCACTGTATTAAGTGCTTGGGAGAGGACAACGGAATTAGCAGGCATGTTCTCTGCCCACAACAAGTTTACAGTCCAGTCTCATCAGCTCTCTCCACTATTATTATCAAGTGTCGTCGAGGCGTTTCCGATTCGTAGTGACTCTGTGGATGTATTGTTTTCCAGAATGTCCTGTCTTCTGCCATGATCCATAGCGTTTCTAATGGTTCTTCCGTTATCATTGTTACGGTCTCAATCGATCTAGCTGCTGTTCTGCCTCTTCCATGTTTTCCCTGGACTTTTCCTCGCATCAGTGTCTTCTCCAGAGAATTAGTCCTCCTGATGATGTGTCCAAAATTTGCTAATCTAAGTGGTCATTTGGTTTTCCCGAAGACCAGTTTGGCTTAATTTGCTCTAAGATCCATTTGTTTTGTTTTTCGAGCGGTCCGTGGTATTGGCAAAAGCCTTCTCCAACACAGCCTTCTCCAACACCACATTTCAAAAGAATCGTTGCTCTTTCTATCCTGTTTTTTCACTGCCCAGCTTTCGGGATCCATATACGTTGCCTCTGGAACACCATAAAATTGACAATTTGTACTTTTGTGGCAATTGCTAGATCAGCACATTTGATGACTTTTTCCAAGCTCTTCACAGCAAGTCTTCCTAACATTAAACCTGGGCATATTTCTTGACTACTAGTTCCTGTATTATTGATTATCGATCCCAGGAGATAATTGAAATAATAAATGTGGGTGGAAAATCAATGAAAAAGACCATCATCAAGACAGTGCCAACATAAGGAACTGAAAAGCAGTAGTTGGAACACTGGATAGTAAATAATGAAGTTTTAAGTTCACTGGGTAAAACAGAATAATTAGAATGAAAGCAAATAGGAAGCAATAATAGTAATGGTATTTGTTAAGCGCTCACTGTGTGCCAAGCACTGTTCTAAGTGCTGGGGTAGATACAAGGTAATCAGGTTGTCACGTGGGGCTCACGGTCTTAATCCCCATTTTAAAGATGAGGTAACTGAGGCGCAGAGAAGTTCAGTAACTGGCCCAAGGTCACACAGCAGAAAAGTGGTGGAGGTGGGATTGGAACCCACATCCTCTGACTCCCGAGCCCGTGCTCCTTCCACTGAGCCATGCTGCTCGGCTACAGAGAGGAGGTGGATAGACCATTACAAATTAATTAATGAACTGGGAGAGAGACATCCTATTGAGTGTGAAACTTTTGATGCAGAGACTTGATAATAGACACAGTCCCTGCCCTCCAGGAGCTTACATTCTAGTGAGCTTGCGTGGCCCTGGTTGTCCGGAGATCTAGATTCCGCCTCACCAGCTCTGCCACTATGCTTCCGTGGGATCTCGGGCAAGTCACTCCATCTCTATTTGCCTCCTCATAATAATAATGTTGGTATTTGTTAAGCGCTTAGTATTTGCAGAGCACTGTTCTAAGCGCTGGGGTAGATACAGGGTGATCAGGCTGATCATTTTACAGATGAGGTCACTGAGGCACAGAGAAGTGAAGCGACTTGCCCCCAGTCACACAGCTGCCAAGTGGCAGAGCTGGGATTCGAGCCCATGACCTCTGACTCCCAAGCCCAGGCTCTTTCCACTGAGCCACAAGGATCAATCAATAATATTTATTGAGCATTTAGTCAGAGGTGAGCACTGTATTAAAGTGTGTGAGCATGTGTAATAGAATTAGATGGGCATTACCCCTTGCCCCCACGAAGTTTACAGTGTTGTTGGGGCGAAAGACGTGAACATGAGTTACGGGGATGGGGAAGCAAATAAGTTTAAAAACAATATAAACAGCCTCTATGCCACAGGGATGTTTTGAGGTTACATTGATATAATTAATGCTAAAGCACATTGGACAATTAATTATACAAACGCAAGGTAAAATCATCATTCTCAAGGACCACATCCAGTTCTTCACACACAATAAGTGCTCAATACGTCTAGTCGAATGAATCTGTAGATAGTTCCTCTGTTCTCTGGAAAAGTTGAATCATGATTTTTCTATTTCACTTTCTCATAGAGTATAAGATGATACAACATTCCATTTTCATTGGTAGTCTCTTCAGGACAGTGAGCTAATCATGCGCCGGGGATCATTTATTATAGCAACCCATTGTTCTTTAGAAAATGTAGGTTAAATACCCTTATTTCATTTCTGTTAATGAAATCTGAATTGGGTTACAATAAAGTTAATAGAATTTTCTAGCTCCTATTTTTAAAATTTGATTTATAATAATCTTTTCATATCATTTCTACAGAAGATCATTTCAGGCTATGGAATTTAAATTAGCAGAAGAAAGTAACATATGGAAAGACGGTTTCCCCTTTAGTCGAGACGTACTTTGGAGAATGGTTTCACTGAGTATAGTCGATCGAGCAGTGGTGTTTACAGAGCGATGACCGCGTGCAGAGCACTGTGCTAAATACTTGGGAGGGGGCAATACGACGGAGTTGGTAGACGCACTCCCTCCCACATGGAGCTGGCCATCTAGAGATGGGTTGGTTATTGATATAAGTAAATACGTGATGGACACGTACGTAAATGCTGTGGGGCGAGGTATTATTAAAAGCACGATCGGTAGTCACGCTGTAGCGGCAATAATGATAATAATAGAGCCATCCTTGGAGTCTGAAGATGGAAGTGAGAATGCATTCTTGTTTCCGTAGAGGCAATTCTTTGTGTATGATACTTCTGGACTTAGAGGTGGTCATCTCCGTTGGCCAGTTGACTACCAGGGTGAGAGGTCCTCTGCTGAGGAGACTGTGCAGGCCCACTTATTCTCCCAAATTCAGTTTATATAGGCATTCAGTGAATTATGGAACCCTTCCTCCCATCTCCACTTCCTACCCAAGGGTTTCTTGTTGTCTCCCCCGATTAGACTGTGTCTCCCCCGATTAGACCGTAAGCCCGTCAATGGGCAGGGACTGTATCTGTGGCCGATTTGTACATTCCAAGCGCTTGGTACAGTGCTCTGCGCATAGTAAGTGCTCAGTAAATACTATTGAATGAAGGAATGTATGTGGACCCTTCTCTCTCCACCAGAGTTTCTTCACCTCAGAGAATCCACGTGGCTTTCCGATCCTCCTACTCTTCCTACCCCAGTGTACAGTGCAATCACTCTTTACAAAAAGAAACAACCAACAACCAAACAAACTTTCCTCCTCAAAGATTTTGTGCCGGGAGAATTATGCGGTGGAGGCGATTTGAGGGGATACGGTATTTACTGGTATCCTTTGAATTTTTATTTACTTTCCATTAATTATAGGATATCTGCAGCTATTTTAAAAATGTTATTGTTTTGAGAGTGTTGTGTTTGGGCAGAGATTGATACTATGACGCAAAAGCTTCCTCCAACTTTAATCTTTATCTTTTATCTCTCTTTTAAAATCCCGAGGTTTTGGAATATTGATTTAGTTAGTCTTGAAGTTTATTGTTTCCTTAATTGGTATGTTCGCATTCTCATGGCTTTGTTCCCATACTAGAAAGGATCTTTGCTTTCTATATCCAAGTTACTCTATTTTTATAGCCATCTGATTAGAGAGATGATCTTTGTATTTGGCTAATATTTCTGTTCTTTTCCATGGTCAATAAGTGATTTTGTCTTTATCTTGCATTTAATATGCTTGCCTTTTCCCAACCCTTTGTTATGAACTGATATGAACCTTATTATTTTATTTCTTGTTATGATTTACACTTTTGAAAAAAAATTCTTGTCATGTACTCTCTAGCACTGTTATTTAAATATTATTTAGGTCTTTAAACTGCTGACTACCCGGCTGATTAACATATGACTTAATCCATGAATTCATTAGTAATTACTACTTTACATGGAAGATATCTTGGAAATTCTGTAATTGCTTTCCTGAAGAGAGGAGCCTTAGGAGAGAAACCGAGTCAAGGTGGGCTCTCTAATTTCTTCCAGGAAAATAGGTGTATTGGGGGACGTGGGGTGAGGGATACCGTGAGGAGACTCGAAGGTGGGTAAAGTTGAGTAGAAGGCATGATTTTGTCTTCCTTGTGTGTTCAAATAATATTTTTGAGCATGGGGAAGAATCTGGCTCCCAAACTGGGGGCTAAATGAGGGGGTGGGGAGGATTGTCTTAGATGCCAGGACATTTATTCGAAGGGCATAGGACAGAATAGCTATGTGCCCAGTTAGTGAAGAAGAGCAAGGTCTGTGATAACACTTTTTACCCAGAACTGAACTGCCTGAAGACTTTAACCCTCACTTTGTGATGAGTGAAGGTCATTCATATCCTCTGGAGAAATGCTTCATTAAAAGAATTTGCAAAATACTAAATGGATATAAATCCAGTGCCTTTCCCCGACCATCATCATCGTTTATATCATTAACTTAATTAACGTTATCGCTGATATTAGAGGCTCTTCTTGGGGCATAGCACTGAGCAGTATTTGGTAACACACACACCCCTTACTTTACATTTATTGCGCGCAAAGAATCGGTTCATAAGTGGATTTTCCTCCATCTTTCCAAGAGGACGAAATCTAAAAAAGAAGTAATCTTCTCTGCAATCTTATTGTATTATGTAAATATGCATGTGCATGTGTGTATGTGTGTTTACATTTGTGTGTGTCTGGGGCTTATATGTGTCTTCATACTTCAGTGATCTTCCAAATCCGCTTATGTTTTTATCACCGGCTTTCATACTTCTGATCCACTTAGTGAATTTCTCATTATTTGTTTTGAGAGCTTTAGTGATTTGCTCTTCAAATGTCCCTTTAGTACACCTAAGCTCCATCTTAAATTTTACCTGCCAAAATGTAAATGCCTTGCAAGAACATCAAATAGACTGATGATCTGGTTCGGGAGGGATAGTTCCTGAAAGAACTATTCTTAAAACTTTAGATTTAGCCTTCCTGGGTCTTTGAGGGTGGACACGCTAATGTTGTAAGATGGATCGAAAGATATATTCACATCTCAGCAATAGTTCTACCAATTTCAGTGTGTTTCAATAAAGAGACAGAGTGCAGAAGAACCTTCAGGGACAGTGAGAGCTAATAAGAATGAGGGGATGTGCCAAACTAAACCATGTTGGAAGGAATCAAGCCAAGAAATGTTGAGAGACAGGAAGAAACATATAGGCTATGTCCCGAGAGATAATGATAATAATGACAATAATATTTGTGATATTTTTTAAACGCTTAATGTGTGGCCGGCACTGTACTAAGCACTGGGGTGGTTACAAGCGCAAGAGATGTCGTACGCCAGCAGGAGAAAGAGATATCCCTGCCATTTACATTTCTCTGTTGTTTTTTTCCCCAATCGTCTTGTATTATGATTAGATATTTTTAAATGTTGTCAGGGCACCCTGAGGACCAGAAGTAAATGCCATTTAAAAGAATCAAACCCACGAATAAATAGGTTTGGGCATTGAGAACTGCCACACGATAATTTGTTTAAAGGCAGCAAATGAAATTTCCCCAAGATCAGGAGACGACAGAGCTCGGGGGGAAAGCTCTGGCATGAAAAGCCAGGAGAAAATGATGGCTAACAAGTTGGCATCAGGCCAAACTAATTTTTTTTTATTTATTTTTGTAGTGATATCGAAGCGTTTACTATGTATCAGACACTGCCCTTGGTTCAGGGGTCGATCCAAGGTAATCAAAAAACTAAGTGAAGTTTTTTAAAACATCATGACTGTCAGAAGGATAAGCAGGCTGGACCTAGTCCTTGTCCCACGTGGAACTCACATTTTAAAGGGGAGGATCCCCATTTTACGGATGAAGAAACAGAGGCGCAGAGAAGTGACTTTCTGAAGGTCACATTTCGGGCAAGCGATGGAGTCGGGGTTATCGTTATTATCATCATTATTTTTTAATGGCAATTGTTAAGTGCTTACTAGGGGCCAGGCACTGTTCCCAGCACTGGTGTAGATACAAGGTGATAATCAGGTTGGACACAGTCCCTGTCCCACACGGGGCTCACTGACTTAATCCCCAGCGTGGCTCAGTGGAAAGAGCACGGGCTTTGGAGTCAGAGATCATGGGTTCGAATCCCTGCTCGGCCACATGTCAGCTGTGTGACTTTGGGCAAGTTACTTAACTTCTCGGTGCCTCAGTTACCCCATCTGGAAAATGGGGATTAAGACTGTGAGCCCCAGGTGGGACAACCTGATTCCCCTGTGTTACCCCAGCGCTTAGAACAGTGCTCGGCCCATAGGAAGCGCTTAACGAATACCAACATTATTATTATTATCATCCCCATTTTACAGGTGAGAAAACTGAGTCACAGAGAAGTGACTTGCCCACGGTCACACAACAGGCAAGTAGCGCACCTGGGATTTAGAACCAAGATCCTTCTGACTCCCAGGCTCGGGCTCTATCCATTAGGCCACACTGCTTCGTCTATTTAGAAGAAGCTTTCTGTGGGCAGTGAGCAGGTCTGTCGCCTCTATTTTACTGTAGTTTCCCAAGTGATTTGTACAGTGCTATCTGCACGTAAATACTCAATAAATACCCTTGGATGATGGATTACAGAAAAACATCAGGCCCTGTAAAATAGGCATTTTATTCATAAAATTCAAAAATGGTGTAACTCTTATGTTGTACATATTTTCTGTATAAAGCCCCACACCTGAAAGAGAGCAACGGAGATATGTTCATCGAGCACCTTCTCTCCCAACAGAAGTACTTCTGTTGGAGTCTCCTGGAGAAATGAGGTTTTAACATATTCATAAAGATTTTCAGGAAAGAGATCAACATGTTCCCTTAATAATCCGAGTCAGTGACTCTCCCCGTTAACGCCAGGAAGTCATTCCCTCTGTTTCACCTAAATCCTTTTCATATCACTTTAAGACCACTTTGCCTCATTCTGCCATCAGTGAAAAAGGAAACCGCATCGCTAAAGCAAATCTAGTTCTTCATTATTCTGCCTAATACCTATGAGATCAACGAGGATTAGTTTTTCCTTTTTATGAGGATTTTGATGGAGAAGCTCAAACAGTGAGTTACAATCCCAAGAATCTGAATCTTTCCCCTGAACTCAGTCCAATAAATTACTTTCCTCCCATAAGGCAAGAGACAAGAAACCAAGATATCTAGTTTAATAAAACCCCGGGCTATTGTGGGTGCAAGAGATTTCCCACCGAGGCTCATGGGCTACCAGAGAAAAATAATGAGGAGAGGTTTAGCACAATCTATTCACCTTCCACTCCACGGAAATCACCTAAACCTTATTAGCGCCAGGCTATATGTGTGAAGTTTAAATGAGGATGAACAAAAGCCTCTAAATAGTCGTCTTTCATCTTCAAAGAGGATGCGAGTGATCATCCGGCCACATCTGTGGGTGCAGGTATGGCTGAAAAGACTGTTTCTTTTTTAAAAAAAAAAAAAAGCATTCATTTTGCCTTTCCGATTTTCAGGCGGCCCGTATTATTCATCAATATTTGGTTTCTTGCAACCAGCCATTCCTTTTATAATGATAATAATAATAATAATGTTGGTATTGAGTGTTTACTATGTGCAGAACACTGTTCTAAGCGCTGGAGTAGATACAGGAGAAGCGGCGTGGCTCAGTGGAAAGAGCCCGGGCTTGGGAGTCAGAGGTCGTGGGTTCGACTCCCGGCTCTGCCACTTGTCAGCCTTGTGACTGTGGGCAAGTCACTTCACTTCTCTGGACCTCAGTTACCTCATCTGGAAAATGGGGATTAAGGCTGTGAGTCCCACTTGGGACAACCTGATTCCCCTGTGTCTACCCCGGCGCTTAGAACGGTGCTCTGCACATAGTAAGCGCTTAATAAATACCAACATTATTATTATTATTATTGCAGGGTAATCACGTTGTCCCACGTGAGGCTCACAGTCTTAATCCCCATTTTACAGATGAGGTAACTGAGGCCCGGAGAAGCGAAGTGACTGGCCCACAGTCACCCAGCCGACAAGTGGCAGAGAGGGGATTCGAACCCGTGACCTCTGACTCCCAAGCCCCGGCCCTTTCCACTGAGGCACGCAGACCTGCACAGGTACATTCGCATGATTTCCATTTCCGTGCTCACGGGCTGCTGTACCTTCTGATGGACTTTCAAGTCATAAGCCTCATCTGACTTTGGATATCACTACCGTTCTCGAAATCTTGACCGGGCCGGGCAGCTTGACGATTCACAGTTGCTAAACTCTGTCTCCCTGTGGTGGTATATTCACTCGATTTCACTCAGAGGACGTGCTTCGTCTATGGATTCTGGATAGGATGGAACAGCTGACTTAGGGAACGTTCTTCCAATAATGTGGGTCTGTCCGGATACAGCCCGATGGAGTGTCAGGAAACAGTTACGCACACATTTGTGGCAACTGATGTTTTAGACTGCGAGCCCGTCCTTGGCAGGGATTGTCTCTATCTGTTGCCGAAATGTACATTGCAAGTGCTTAGTACGGTGCTCTGCGCATAGTAAGCGCTCAATAAATACTATCGAATGAATGAGTAGCACAGCACGAGGTTTCTTTAATGTGAGTTCCACGAGAACGCAGCCACTCGTGTTACGGGAAACCCACCCGTATCTCCCGGCTCTGCCACTTGTCAGCTGTGTGACTGTGGGCAAGTCACTTCACTGTGCCTCGGTTCCCTCATCTGGAAAATGGGGATGAAGACTGGGAGCCTCGCGTGGGACAACCTGAGTACCCTGTATCTCCCCCAGCGCGTAGAACAGTGCTCTGCACATAGTAAGCGCTTAACAAATACCAACATCGTTGTTATTATGATGTTGGCCACTTGTCAGCTGTGTGACTTTGGGCGAGTCACTTAACTTCTCGGGGCCTCAGTTACCTCATCTGTAAAATGGGGATTAAGACTGTGGGCCCCACGTGGGACAACTGATTCCCCTGTGTCTACCCCGGCGCTTAGAACAGTGCTCAGCACATAGTAAGCGCTTAACAAATACCAACATTATTATGTTTTGATGGTCCCTGGTGGATAAGTGTTTCTTTGGTTGCTTACTCTTGTGTTTATCACTTGCATAGCTGCGCCTTCTCTTTTGCCAACTGGATATGTAGATACTGGATACGTTGACTGAAAGCTCGCTGTGGGTAGGTAACGTACCTGTTTATGGTTGTATTCTACTCTCCCGAACACTTCGTAGGGTGCCGTGCGCACAGCGAGCACTCAGTAAATGCAATCGAATGAATATGTGGCCACGTGTGACCGCCTGTTTTCCCCGTCAAGTTGGAAGTTCTTTGAGGGTTTAGACACCTCCAGGGCATATGCGAAGAACCATATCCACAGAGTCTTCTGGCCACTGTCACTCTGGGATCCCCGGGGAGCAGACCAATCTCTGGAGAAGCCGGCCCTCTCCCAGGCCCCACAGTGAGAGACCGACACGAGTGGAGGAGTCAACGGCAGAATCCCCCTTGCCCAGAACCGTTGTGAGCTCCGGGACCCACTTCCTGCCCCTTCCTGAGTGCTCGATGTGGGCAGGAAATGTGTCTGTTTGTTATAGTGCAATAATAATAATAATGGCGGTATCCGTTAAGCACTTACTATGGGCAGAGCACTGTTCTAAGTACCGGGGGGGATACAAGGCGATCGGGGCTCACGGTTTTAATCCCCGTTTTACAGATGAGGAAACTGAGGCACAGAGAAGTGAAGTGACTTGCCCAAAGTCACACAGCTGGCAAGCGGCGGAGCTGGGATTAGGACCCATGACCTCTGACTCCCAAGCCCGGCTCGTTCCACTGAGCCACGCTGCTTCTCTCCCAAGTGCTTAGTACTGTGCTTTGCCCACAGTAAGTGATCAATAAATACAATCGAATGAATGAATGAGCATCAGACTTGCCTTCTGCAGGCGGAGCCGAGCCATCGGCGAGCAGCTTTCCCATCTGGTGCTCAATGGTAAAGCTGAGTAATCTTAACCAAGGACTGGGGCCTGATGCTCCATGGTGCCTCAGAACACCCACCCTTCCTTCTAAGAACTGTTTTCCTTGTACAGCTCTTAATTTCAGAATTCTCTGTCTTTAATAACTCCCACCATTTGTGTCTTATTTTTCTGCTTCTTTGTGCCTATCCGTCTCCATTTGTAAGCCCCAGCTTTATTTATTTATTACAAATTTATCCTTTTGATAGATCTTTTATCGTGAGAGAGAGAAGGGTCAAGGATAAATTTATAAATTTACAAATTGATTTGGAATTACACCTGTGATTAGCACATAGTAAGTGCTTACTAGACACCATAATTCATTGGTTCTTATTTATTGAGCGTGCATAGTGGGCAAAGCACGGTACTGAGTGCGGGAGAGAGCACAATACAGTAATAATAATAATGATAAAAATGATGGTATGTGCTAAGCGCTTACCATGTGCCAAGCACTGTTCTAAGCGCTGAGATAGATACGAGGTAATCAGGTTGTCCCACGTGGGGCTCCCAGTCTTAATTCCCATTTTACAGATGAGGTAACTGAGGCACAGAGAAGCTAAGTAACTCGCCCAAGGTCCCACAGAAGACAAGTGGTGGAGGTGGGATTAGAACCCACGTCGTCTGACTCCCAAGCGTGTGCTCTTTCCACTAAGCCACACTGCTTCTCAAACACATTCTCTGCCCACAGTGAGCTTACAGTCTAGATGGGGGAGACAGACATTTAATATAAGTAACTGAATTACAGATATGTTCATGAGTGCTGTTGGGTTGGGAGGTGGGGGGGAAGAACCAAGGGAGCAAGTCAGGGAGATTCGGAGGAGAGTGGGAGAAGAGGAAAAAGAGGTTTTAGTTAGCGAAGGTCTCTTGGAGGAAACGTGTCTTCAGTAAAGTCTTCGAAGGAGGAGGAGAGTAATTATCTGTCAGATTTGAGGCGGAAAGGTGGAAAGGCCAGAGGTAAGATGAGACCACGGGTCATCGGCAAGAAAGGCAAGATCAAGGCACAGTGAGAAGGTGAGCATTAGAGGAGCTAAGCGTGCAGGCTGGATTGAAGTATCAAGGTGAGGTAGGAGGGGGCAAGGGGGCAAGCCAATGGGGAGAACTTTTTGGTGGATGTGGAGGTGGATGGGGAACCACTGGAATTTCGAGGAGTGGGATGACGTGTGCTGAAGGTCTTTATAGAAAAATGATCCGGGCAAGCAGAGTGAAGTATGGACTTGAGTGGGGAGAGACAAGACGCTAGGAGATCAGCGAGGAAACTGATGCAGTGATCCAGGTGGGATAGGATGAGTGATGGTATTAAAGTGATAGCAGGTCGGAGGGAGAGGAAAGGGCGGATTTGAGTGTTGTTGTGAAGGCGGAACCGACAAGATTTAGTGATGGATTGAATATGTGGGTCGAATGAGAGAGAGCAGTCAAGGATGTCACCAAGTTTACGGGCTTGTGAAAGAGGAAGGATGGCGGTGCCTTCTACAATGATGGGAAAGTCATGGGGCAGACAGTATTTGGGCAGAAAGATAAGGAGTTCTGTTTTGGGCATGTTTAGCTTGAGGTGACGGGAGGACATCCAAGTTAGGGATGTCTTGAAGGCAAGAGGAAATGCGAGATTGCACAGAGGTAGAGAGATGAAAGCTGAAGATGTAAAGTTGGGTATCATCTGCATAGAGTTGGTAGTTGAAGCCATAGGAGCAAATGAGTTCTCCAAGAGAGTGGGGGTAGATGGAGAATAGAAGGGGACCCAGAACTGAATCTGGAGGTACCCCCCCCAGTAAGGGTGGGGGAGGCAAAGGAGGACCCCGTGAAGGAGACCGAGAATCAACAGCCAGAGACAGAAGAAGAGGACCAGGAGAGGACAGAGTCGCTGAAGCAAATGTTGGATAACCTTTCCAGAAGAATGGGGTGGCCCACAGTGTTGAAGGCAGCTGAGAGGTCAAGGAGAATTAGGATGGAGGAGCGGCTATTGGATTTGGCAAGAAGGAGATCATCGGTGACCTTTGAGAGAGTGGTTTCTTTGGAGTGAAGGGGACGGAAGCCAGATGAAACGGGTCTTCTATTTCTGCTGCTGGTGACGAAGCTCCTAAAATGGAGATCTGCTCCTAATAGTAACTTGTTAACAAATAACAGAAATGAAAGGCACGGACTGTCAATTAAGTATAACATCTCTTAAGGGTTTGTTCATGGCGATGGTAGTCTGCACATCATTCATTTAAGGGTATTTATTGAGCCCTTACCGGGCACTGTACTAAGCCCGTGGGAGAGTACAATTTAGATTTGTGCCTTCGGAAGCGTCATCGGCATTATTCCAGAGGATAACAGAGAATTTTCCTAATGCTTGAGGAGGAAGCGCTTCCCACTGGATTGTAAATGAAACAATTTCAGTTTCCTGATCTCTTGATGGTATGGAAAGCAAATGAAGTAGTCCTACCTTTTCCTGCAACCCTGTGACTATGGTGACCTCCTTTTGAAATCAGCAAGGAAGGATGAGAAAATGTCAAGCTGATATAGAGAAAAGGAAATACAACTCATCTGGACTAAAACCCTATGCAGAATTAGGTGGTTTAACAAGTTTGGGTGGTCTGTACTCTAAAACAACGATTCCATCGAGAACCCTAGAGGTCATGAAGCACTGTGGGAAAAGATACAAACTACAATTTCCATTCCCTCAAAGCCTACGTGACACTGTCAATCTCCTTACACATGATAGCTGATTTATTACAAAGAACCAATCTATCAAATTCTAACATTACATCTGTTTAAGAACGATTTCTCCTCTTTCTTTTGCTTCTCCCTTTTGGTGTCCTTTTCAGCACATGCAACAAAGTCGATTTATTCAGTTTAGGTGAATTAATTCAGGTTCGAGCATTGATGCGATTTCTGTTCCCAGTTAGTGAGTCAAAGAGTGTGTAGTGTCTGAAAGCCTATCGCGTATGTGTGGATGTTAGAAAGTCCTAGAATGGGCTTTTAGTGCCACTATTTTGGATCTGGTATTGCACTAATAGGTTCGCACTTGAAATGAAAGATAATTTCAAGTTCTACATAAGTCCTTAATTTAATCAGCTGGGACTCTAGTCCCCCCCCCCCCGAAAAGGAAATAAACAAAGTAACCGACAACGTGTCGCTAAAAGAGATGATGATTTCTACTTGTCTTTTTGAAGAGATGATTGAAAGGGGATGGAGATTTCTTCCTTTCTTTTGGAATAGATGATTGAAATAACAGATCATTCTGGTGAATTCACTAATGGACAGAGCTATCGTTATTATTTGCTCAAACACTGACATAGTGTAAGATGTCTCGATTGAGCAATTCTTTTTTTATTGTATAGTGCAAGTCGCAATAATCCTGTTATCCGAATATCACATGTAACTCCACACTGAAAACTCCTTGGACGATATCACTCGTCTGTTATCAGATTTAGAAATGATTTTTTAATTCAGCGAGTGTCGTGAGCACTACAGTAGATATAAGATTTTGAAGAAACAGGCGATAGAAACCGTTTTGGTTAGGTTTCAAACAGCTACAAATGTTTTTAAAGATGACCCAAATTATAGCTTATGGATTTAGATGGATTCTTACTCACTACCAATAAATTATCCCATTCTCGAGAGACTCAGCTCATTTCAATCAGCGAGACAGCGGACCATTTTTGTCTCAATTATAATTTGAAAATAAAATCACATTTTCAAATTAAGGTTCAAAAAATTACCCACTCACATCTTCAGCAAGAAGATGTTCAGCCCCCTTGCGCTAAATGGGATTCTTTTAATATCAGTGTTAGTCATTACTGCTCTTTTAAATGTGTCCTGGCCTCTTGAAGTTTCATCAAACCATATTTGCCTTTTTGAGCTATTATTGCACTTTAAGATGAGTTCCATCTGTAATATTTTCCTATTTTTAATCCTTTCAAAGGAAATGCAGTGTTGTCATTCTTTCCATTACACTGATCTGTCTTTTTTCTCATTAAACACAAAGGCTTTTACAATGCTTCCAAGTGCACTGAATTAAAGTGAAATCTGCCAATATTCCATTTATGCTGCAATATCATTAAATTAAATTTTTACCTTTAACACTTTTAAACAATGTTTTCACTGAATGGTGACTAACCTAGGTGAAGATGAATAAACTAGTTTTCATAGAGTCAAGCTACTGGGATAATTTTTGCAACAGGAAGTTGAATAAAATTTGATCTAAAAATAATCTTCAGAACAAGGACAAAAAATATGCCTGTTATATTGCAGGAGATGCATAGATGAGACACTTGGTAAAAAAATAACTAACTCTTAGGGAAATGGAATCGCATTACACTAGTAACCATATTTGTTGGATATTTACTGTATGCCAAACATTGTATTAAGGTAAGGACTGGGAAAGAATACTTTTAAGAATTAGACATGGTCCCCTCCCCTCAGGGGAGAATCACTATTATCAATTTGTCCATTCAGTTACTTCCCTAAATCACTTGTAAATATTTTCGTGCCCATCTTCCTCGTGAGAGCGTAAGCTCCTTGTGGCCGGGGAATTTGTCACTTGTTTGCTATTTCCCTCACACTTCGTGCCGTCCCCCTAGACTACCAGCTCTTAGAACGCTGCTTGGCATATAGTAAATGCTTAACAAATACCATAATTATCATCACTTCATATATGGTCTTTTCATAGGTAGAGAGCATGTCTGACAACTCTGTGATACTGCACTCTCCCAAGTACTCAGTACAGTGCTCTGCATGTAATGAATCCTTAATAAATATGATTGATTCATTTCATCGCAACTCCAGGCACCAGTGAATACAATTATTACCACCAAAGGCCATCAGAGGAGACAACACAGTCTAGCTCTGCCACGGGTCTTCTCTTGGACCTTGGCAAGTCAACTAATCTCTCTGTGCCTCAGCTTCTTTCCTGTGGAAAATGAGGTGAGACCGTGTGGGACAGGGACTGTCTAAACTGATAACTTTGTATTTATTTCAGTTCCTAATATGTAGTATTTGACCTAATTATAGCTATTATTTTTGTCTCTCTGCACTCCCAGTTCAAGCATTTTTGAAAATTTTATCCCCGAGTCTATCCCTTCCTCTCCTGGCCCAGGTAATATCCTTTCCAGGAATCTAATGGGTAAGAGCAGCACTCAATACTAGACGCTCCCCAAAATGATGGGATCCACCAACACACCCTGGTCCTGGTCTAAGGTTGGCACTAAGGACCCAAGACTTCTCATTTAAGAAGAATGTTGAGTGTGAACATGCACTGTGAATCCCAAACTAGATGAGATTGTACTATATTTACAAATTTACGTAGACATATCGGCTGACTCTGGTAATTCAGTGTTGCCATATGATTTGCCATTTATAGGCAACTCAAACTAATATTAATAATAGTATTTAAGTGACTGCTATGTACAAACATTGCACTAAGCACTAGGGTAGATACAGGATAATCAGGTTGGATACAGTCCCTGTCCCACATGGGACTCACCGTCTAAGCGGGAGGGAGAACCGGTAAGGGATCCCCATTTTACCTAAGAGGAAACTGAGGCACAGAGAAATGAAGTGACTTGACCGAGATTCCCACAGCCGGAAAGGGGCAGAGTCGGGATTAGTACCAGGTCCTCTGATTTCTAGTCTTGAGTTCTTTCCGTTAGGCCACACAGATTTCTTTATGACATAATTGGTTCCCCAAAATTTTATCTTAACCCAACGTTGTAAATAGGAATAAATTCCCCCATAGGGACCATGGAAGGTGTGGGAGACCAAAACTACTTCCTGTATTTTTACCAAAATGATCCACAATTATGTACCCAGTCAGTAGTGGATGAGGGATTTAGCACCATTAACATGTTTATATTGAGTCATAGAATTTCCACGTGTAGTCGACTTTTCAGTGCTACAAATGCTAGGACACTTCACTGTGGAAACTATGCTCACTAGAACACACAGGCCCCGATTGGGAAATGGTAGAGGAATGGTCAACAGCAGAATATTCAAACAGCTGCTGCACTGCAAGCTGAGACAGAATGCAAGGAGGACTGAAGAGATGTTTTAGCAATTGAATAGAGCAAAGCCTCAAAAAATGCCCATCTCAGCTGAAAACGGAGTCACTTACCATTCTTAGGTCAGCTAGGTGCCTCTGAATTCAGATAGGAGTGCTTCTTTTTGAGGTGAAACCATAAGGATTGTGAAACGAGAGGGAAAAAGGTGACGATAAAACAGCAAACATCAACATACAAAGGAACATCTTTGTGCAGTCACACTTTGGTTGGAATTGTGGAGCCTGAATTGTGCTCTCTCCTCTCTCTCTCTCTCGTGATCACACACACACACACAAATACACACAAGGGTTTCACTGTCTAGATTATCTTCTCAAGAGGATGGTTATGTATAGCTATTAGTTTTAGAAGTACTAAGCCTTGGTGATTACATAGCTCTCTTTTCCCCATCCCTGCCCCATGGTTTTGCAGAGTACTGGAAATCCTCCATGTGCCGTCCTGAGAGGGGTCAGTTCTTTCACTACCAGGGAAACGTAGTTTAACAATCTCAGAAAAGCCCAGTGGATTTTTTTCAACACTTGCAACAAACTTTGACTTTTTTTTTCTTTTCGAACCTTCTTGCATTTCACCTGACCTTCACATCTCAGAACCTCATGAGCAGGGACCGTGTGAACACTTCTACCAAAATTGTTATATTGCAATGATGATATTTGCTAAGCGCTTACTATGTACCAAGCACTGTTCGAAGCGCTGGGGTAGATACAGGGTTATCAGGTTGTCCCTTGTGGGACTCACAGTCTTGAATCCTATTTTCCAGATGAGGAAAATGAGGCACAGAGACGTTAAGTGACTTGACCAAGGTCACACAGTCCAAGCGCTTAGTGCAATGCTCTGCACAGAGTAAGTACTCAATAAATATGAGTAATTGATTGATAGATTTGGTCCTGACCCTCCAGGATCATATCTCCAACACTTCTGACCCATAATGGTCCCTCCCTCAACCTTCTAGCCCTCCTTTTCTTTTCCCAATTCTCCCTTGGGAATAGCTGCGTTCCAGGTGGGGGGATGAAACAAGTCCTTTTTCTAACTGAATTAGGCTTCCTTCCAGGAGAGGGTCCCCAGACCTGAACTGGCCTCTTTCTCTTCTAGCCATTTCCACAGTTTCTTTTCCCCCTTCCTCTTGAGCATAAGCTAGCTTGCATGACCTCCATACTAACACAGTCTGTAAAACCCATTTTTGTCTCATGTGAACCCAGCATAAAAATATTTTGACAAGATTATTTTGTTTTGTAATGAAATAACGTTTTCCATGCTTTACATAACCTTGAGCGCTCAACCAATTCCTCTCTAACTTTCTAAGTAATGTACCTAAACTACTAAATTCATTACTGTGAACATTGGAGCATATGATATTCGTGTTTATATGAGCCAGGGTATCCTTCCGTACATCTTTTTTTTTTTTTTTTGCCAAAATGTCTTTTTGAACTTTAATAAATAAAAAAGTAATGTAGGCTGCAACAACCCAAAATACAATTTAGCAGAACCTTTTTCTCAACTTTGTTACCGGCACACAATTTCATTGAAATCCATTTTCCGTGAGGAGTTACTAAGAAGGAGAATTAATGCCCACTTCTAGAGTCGTGGGTAGAAGCCAGCATCCCCACAACGAGCAACGGACACACAACCAAGCACTCGGCTATCCACCCACACATACTCCACCACCCACCCTTCCACACACACTCAACCATGGATACACAGTTGTGGGATTCGGGCTCTAACGCTCACTCACTGTGTCACCCAAAAACACTGTTGATGAGGTATGCCCACTGCACCCTATTGCAGAGACACAAAAACAGGCATTCGCTTGTACGCACTCACCACACACACAAGTAAAAAGCACACACTTGGGATGATACTGGCCTCTCTTGAGTTTGGAACAGAAGTCACTGGAATGGCAGCTACGCTTTTGACTAAATTATACCGATTATGCAGTTATCCTTGTTAATACAGACTCAAATGGTATCACTTTCTTCCAGACATTCTTTTATTTTATGCATGAAGCAACAAAATAGTCTCAAGTCAACAAACGTCTCTGCAGAGGGAATCTATGATGGCAAAATGCCAATCAGCATCTACAGACTAGCGTGAAGAACCATGAAGTGTTTACCAGGCCTGCCACTTCTAAGCATTTGCCTATTGTTCGGAGGCCTCAGAGTGATTGAGCTGAACAGATACCATGGCAAATGTGCCAATTAGGTAAATGTATCACTTAGAAAGGTGGAAATTTAGTTAGGGTTGAGCAAACATCAACTTCCACAAGGGTGGTATGCCTGAATCCTTTGAAAAATGCACCGAAGTAATTTCTCATTAATTTACTTAAGTGGTTCTGCAGAACACCCAACTCTAATATGAATCACGAATGAGTCTTAATGTTGGAGGACAACAAATATATATGTTTCCTGCCAAGGGCACTTAAATAGTCTAGTGCATTGTCAGTCATTTAAATTTTACATCCTGTCTAAATTCATCTACTCGTTTAATTGGACAGAAATAGCATAGTTATTTGGGAATGAATTGCAACCGTGCTGTTGCTTTCTCTCCTTTTAAAAAATTTTTTTTGGACTAACAAGTTTTTGCCACATCCTCCAAGAAAGGCTTCTGCGGATCAACTATTAAAAACAGGCTTAGAGGTCTTTTTTGTTGTTTTTGGGTTTTTTTCTGAGTAGATATAATTAGCAATACTTGCAGTGGTCTATTTTTTTAATTGGCTTTTGGTATGGATATAGAAATTCAGAGGAGCTGTGTTGATTACCTTAACTAAGTCCTACATGCAGAAACAAATTATTTAGTACTTATCTTTTAAAAAGTATCTCTCTGCAAGAAGAAAAAAGATTAATTTTGATCTTTTCTTTTAATAATAAAACATTTTCCAAACTTCTTAACTGATATTTAGGAATTTAATAGGGAAGGTGTGGTAAGAAGAAGATTAGTCTTCACTAGCAAAAACGATCCCTTTACCTACCCGCATTTTGTAACAGCTTAATAGTCCAGCCCATTGAAAATGGGAAGGAAGTAGGAAGAAAATCAATCAAATGGAAGGAATAGAAGGGTGTGATTAGAAGACCCAAATTGCATTCTCTCCCGCTCTACACTGCAAGCTTCTTTTGGGCAAGAGTCATGTCTACCAAGGCCACTGTATTGATAATGATGAAGTGCGTGTTCAG
Source organism: Ornithorhynchus anatinus (assembly GCF_004115215.2). Classification (NCBI taxonomy): domain Eukaryota; kingdom Metazoa; phylum Chordata; class Mammalia; order Monotremata; family Ornithorhynchidae; genus Ornithorhynchus; species Ornithorhynchus anatinus. The sequence continues at coordinate 32,827,704 of NC_041736.1, forward strand.
GATCACATAGGTGAGCCAGAAATAAGCCACTTGAAACTTCTGGCCTCTTTTTCCCAATATTCTGTTTACAGGATGTGATGATGATAATGATACTATTTGTTAAGCGCTTACTATGCAACAAGCACTGTTCTAAGCAGTGGGGCGGATACAAGGTAATCAGGTTGTCCCGCGTGGGGCTCACGGTCTTAATCCCCATATTACACATGAGGGAACTGAGGCACCGAGAGGTTAAGTGACTTGCCAAAGTCACACAACTGATTAGTGGCAGAGCGGGGATCAGAACCCACTACCTCTCACTCCCAAGCTCGTGTTCTTTCCACTAAGCCACGGTGCTTCTCACCACGCCATGGGAATAATGAAAGCACATTCATTCCCTGCATGTAGAAGTCAATCCAATTCCCCAAATTTGAGCCACACGCCGACTCCGGGTAGTGGGGATGAAGTTTTAGTACCTTCCACCACTGATTTCTAAGGCTTTCATAAAATATTTAAAACACGACTTTTTCCATTCTATTGCTGATCAGTCAATGATACCTCAAGCCCAAGGTAGAATACAATAGAATTTGCAGAGATGCCAATCTGATCAGCACTTGTCCAAATCCAGCAACTGGACTGAATTTTTATAATGTGGTGATGAAACCTCCGTTATGAAAATCCCAGCCAAGGAAGCCCTCCATTAAGGGTCACACTTGACCATTTTAATCGATCAATGGGTTGTATTGAGCACTTACTCTGTGCAGAACACTGTACTAAGCATTCAGGAGAGTTCACTACAAGAAAATTAACAGACATTACCTGACCATAACAAGCTGACAGTCTAGAAGGGGAGACAGACATCGATCCGAATGAATAAGTCATTTAACATGTATAATTTGCAAGGGAAGCACTGACTGAATTTCACTTGGACCGTAGAGTGGCTCAAAAACTGGGCCTTCCACTGTGGACAGCTCCTAGACTGAAATGTTGGTTTTCCTGGGAAAATCAAAGTCTAAATCGCAACCTATCGAAATGAGCAGCTGCTCAGGTCTCCCCAACTCCTTTTCTTCTCTTTTTGTCCTGGTGCCCGGTAGGCTAATTCACCAGTGTGTCCTCTAGGAAACACTGAGAAAAAGAGCATAGAGCCAGCCAGGAGAAAAGGCTATTGCTGGGTTAATTGTAGTATATTAAACCCAAAAATGTAGACTATCGATTCCTTCCTTACCTGAAACTGCTTATGCCTGCTGCACATTGACTACGCTGCAGGCTACTCACCGTTGTACTGACGTATTCGTTTACTGCGATTCTTCACAGGTAGGTCCTTTTAAAATAGGCGGCAGAGTGATGTAGATGTGACCTATCTCCTTGAAATAAATAATCCCCAGATTACCAGGATGAGGTTCCCCTTTTACAAAATACTGCTGAGGCCATACTTAAACTGGGAATCGTTCTCACGTTCTACAACTATCACGGGGCACGTTTCGAACAATAAGACTATGCAGATTTTATCAATTAATTCATCAATCGTTCGAATGTGATTCATCTTGTTAACGTGTTCCGAAGTTTCACTCAAAGGCTAATTAGAATAAAAATTTAACATAGCCTCTTCATTAGCAGCAAGCTTCAAGGAAGCATGACTTTCAACAGGGAGCGGTAGACCTGCCGGGAAAGGCAATTTTATGGCGAAAGTTTAAGTATCGTGTCCCGGCTAATAGATACGTTTTGTTTTTAATAAGGATGTCCTGAAAAATTTCAAGTTTAAAATACAGACTGGCAGCGATTATGTCTCTCCCAAGATGTGACGGAGGAAATTAGCATGCACAGTCACTTGAGAGTTTAGGAATTGTGGAAATTATTAGAGAAGCAGTATAGTGGAAAGAGCGTGGATCCAGGAGTCAGAGGACCTGGGTTCTAAACCCACCTCTGCCAATTGCTTGCTATATGACCTTGGGTGAGTCACTTAACTTCTCTGTGTCTCAGTTTCTTCAACGGCACAATGGGAATTAAACACATTTTCTCCCTCCTATTTAGACTGTGAGCTCCAAGTGGGACAGAGAATGTGACCAACCAGATTAACTTGTATCTGCCCCAGTGCTTAGAAAAGTGCTTGCCAAATAGTAAGTACCTAGCAAACATAACCACAGTAATAACTGAGCACCATCTTCTAGCAAGTTTTACACTGTCGCAATTATTACACTGTACAGATCACCATGCAGACCTATTGTACTCTCCCAAGCACAGCTCAGCAAAGAGCTGTGTGCTCAATAAATATTACTGACTGGTTGAACGGTAATGTTCTAGGATAGCGAGAGCCATCCAACAACCTCACTGTTTATACTTACCTATACTTTGCCTTCATAATGTGTGCTAAGCCCTCTTTTCCCCCCTTTCCCTCTGCTCCTCCCCCTCTCCCTTCCCCTCCCCTCAGCACTGTGCTCGTCCGCTCAATTGTATATATTTTTATTACCCGATTTATTTTGTTAATGAGAGGTACATCACCTTGATTCTAGTTATTGCTATTGTTTTAATGAGATGTTCATCCCCTTGATTCTATTTATTGCTATTGTTTCTGTCTGTCTCCCCCGATTAGACTGTAAGCCCGCCAATGGGCAGGGACTGGCTCTGTTGCCGATTTGTACGTTCCAAGCTCTTAGTACGGTGCTCTGCACGTAGTAAGCGCTCAATAAATACTATTGAATGAATGAATGTAAAAAATACACTTTTAAATACATTGTGAAACTTTGAGGCTGTCTTTTCTGTTCCATCCTTTACCTCCAAACTCTTGTTTCTGAAATTTCACTCAAAGGCTATGGAGAATTAAAATTCAAGGACGGTTCTTCATTAGAATCAAACATTAGGTTTAGGAATAATGAGACAAGGCACTTTCAAAAGAACAATCAGGTGACTTCAACCCTTCCCTCAGAAATGGGGAAAAGCAATAGCACCTTTCCCCATTTCACTAGCTACGGGGAATGAGGTAAGGAAAATTGAGATTATACATTGTTATGGCTGGCTTTTAACTCTGTGAAATATTTAGGTTCTAATTCCAGCTCTGCCTCTTAATAATGGTGGTATTTTGTAAGCGCTTAAAAGGAGCTAAGCACTGTGATACAAGCACAGTGATACAATCACATTGATACAATCCAATCAGAAGCAGTCCTTGTCCCATGTGGGGCACATCATATTAAGGGGAATGAAGAAAAGTTATTTTATGATCATTTTACAGATGAGGAAACAGAGGCACATAGAAGGCAAGTGACTGGTTCAAGGTTACAAAACGGGCAAGAGGTGAAACCAGGGTTAGATGCAGATCTTCTGACTGCCAGTCCTGTGCTCTTTCCCTTACTCTTGAAAGCTGTGTGACCTTGGGTAAGTCGCTTGACTTCACTGTGTCTCAGACGCCTCATCTTGAAAATGAGAATTGAATAGCCATTCTGACCACGCCTCAGGCTCTGAGTGTAAGCTCACTGTGGGCAGGGGACATATCTACCCATTGTTATATTGTACTCTTCCAAGTGCTTAGTACAATGCCCTGCACAACAGTAAGAGCTCAGTAAATAGTGGGACAGGGATTGCATCTGATCTAATTAATTTAGCGCGCTGCTTGGCGTATAGTATGCACTAAACAATTATTGTTATTATTATTATTAGTCAAACTTGTTGCTGTGGATTGGGAAAGTCTGTTCATGATGTTCATTTAACTGGACGGATGCTCCAGTGACAGGAATATTTTTCCAGGAGATCCTACCTAGAAATCAGATAAAGAATTAATAATGGAGTCTTCTTTCTGAGAAACAGCATGGTGTAATGCTTGGAGCATTACTCAGAAAGAGCTGAGTTCTAATCCTGGCTCTACCACTTGTCTGCCGTGTGACAGGGGGAAAGTTGCTTCGCTTCTCTGTGCCTCAGTTACCTCATCTGTAAAATGGAGATTAAGGCTGTGAGCCCCATGTGGGACACGGACTGTGTCCAACCTGACTAGCTTTTATCTACCCCAGTATTTAGAACAGTTTCTGGTACATAGGAAGTGCTTAACAAATACCATTAAAAATGCGTATATATTTCTAGCCTTTCAGGATTTGAGTAGGCTATGCATAGAGGAAGGATATCATCACTTCTATTTTACCCTCTCTAGAACAAATGATTTCAAAACAATGTGGATTTTTCCAGACACAAATCTTACCTTTCACAAAAGCTTGAAACGGCCTACAGTTCCTCACACTTTGTTCTCTCCCGCAGTGTTTGGACATTTTAGTTTATCAGCATCACAAATATATGACTTTTTAGAGGTTATAAAAAGGTCAATTCTCTGGTTTCTCCTTCAGCAATAGCAGGGAATTTTGCTCCCCAGAACCACCCCATTGATATCGCACCCGGTTCCCGTTAGAAATCACTGAGGCTCCTCGGGCGGTAATCAAGCATACTTACTTACTCCCCGTGGCGGGAAGGAGCTGATCTCATCCAACCCCAACTAACCACTTGTCTATGTTTGTTTTTCCTTTCCTACTCCACCCTTTTTGGATGCCAGGAGCTATTCAATTATTGCTCCACGCCCACTTCTGCCTAGTAAACACCTGCCTTCCTTTGCTCCTCTTGTGCCCCTGACCCATTTCCCATCCCAAACTGAGCAGAAGCAGTAAACTCTGTGCCTGTGTTACAGTTTCTATAACTCATCCTGTCGTTCTCTTTCCTCCATGCCCAATCGCTCGTCTCCTTTTGTCAACAGATTTGGCTTAGAGTTTCCTGTTACCATCAATTTGCTGGTTGTTTTCTCTGACCTGTGTTTACCTGCAGGTCTTTAGACCCTTATTCTCATTCAGAAGTGAAGAGAATCCACCCCTGATAGAAGGCCCGGGGACCCGTGGATGGGGCACACAACTTCCAGATACGTCAACTTTGCACTTGAAAAATGGGAAGGGGAGGTGAATATTACCCAAGTTTTCATGATACTACTCAAAAGTCTTAAAAAGCAAGATAAGCATATGACACATACAAGAGTTGAGAAGGTGTGGTAGAGTTGAGAATGGTGATAAAAAGTGGTATATTTCCATTTCCCATCTATATTGTCTCCCAGGTAGGTCACCCCCCTGTGTTGGATTAGGTACTCCAGAGAGAACATTTTAGAAGCTAGTCAATCAGGAAAGTCTGCAGACTGAGTGTCAGGACTGATGCATCTGGAGTCTCATGAAAAGCCACCTCTGGAAGAAGCAGCATGGCTCCGTGGAAGGAGCTCGGCTTGGGAGTCAGAGGTCATGGGTTCTAATCCCTGCTCCGCCGCTTGTCGGCCGTGTGACTGTGGGCAAGTCGCTTAACTTCTCTGGGCCTCAGTTCCCTCATCTGTAAAACGGGGATGAAGCCTGTGAGCCTCACGGGAGACAATCTGATTACCCTGTATCTACCCCGGCGCTTAGAACAGTGCTCTGCACGTAGTAAGCGCTTAACAAATACCAACATTATTATTATTGAAGAGAAAGACTGTGTGCTACTCAGGCTATTTCCCTGATTGCCCACTCACTGCCCAAGACCAGATGACAACTCATAATACAAAAGGAGGCAGATCAGGGCACATCTCAGACAGATGCAGTGGCTTTGCAGTATCAGAGCCTTCACATAGTCCCACATTTCCAGCATCTATCACTGTGGAACTGTTCTTTTTACTTCTTGTTTTTACAACTGAAGTAGAAAGGCGCCAGTGTTCTCTTTCAAATAATGCCTCGGACAGATTTATGGATGGCTACTTAGTTTCTTCCTGACCCCTCTGTGAGGTCCCCTCAGCTTTAACCTAGTTTCCTCAAGATTCTATATAACGGGCACAAGCACATCAGCGAACTGTTGCACCATGTTCCACGATCCATAATTCTTAGCTTCAAAGTTCACCGCCAAATAAGATCTTATATTGTTTGGTAACCTTTTGTACCGGCACTTCAGGAGCAATTACATTATGCTTCCTCTTTTGTGCCAGGAAAAAGCCCAGCCCCTCTGCTTTCTGATGCAAAGAAGAAAAGTAGCCAAGAAACAAGGGTTTCCTCTTCATTTACAGCAAAACTCAGAAAAGTCAGGAAAGGCTAAAGAACTGCAGCAGTAGCTGACTGAAACGTACCGAGGTTCTTTCTGCCGACATTGAAATTTGAGGCCAAACCGGGCTCACGGCCTAAGCGGGAGGGGAAATTGGTAGTTAAAACCGTTTTATAGATGAGGAAACTGAGGCACAGAGAAGCTAAGTGACTTGTCCAAAATCACACAACTGGCAAGTGGCAGAGCTCAAATTAGAATCCAGGTCTCCTGATTCTCAGTCTTGAGCTCTTTCCACTAGGCCATGCTGTCTCCCTTATGTTTCCAGCCGTTTATCAGTGAGACATTTGTTTGCCTCGAGTAACAATCTCCTTGACCTCAATTTATTTTTATTCAAGTTCAAGCTGTTGCCACATGCTTTACTAAATATTAGGTAGCAAAGACCTCTACATGTGAACAGGTAGAAGCTTAGTTTATGCAGAAGGCACAGGTAGGGGTGCGACAACAGAGGAAAGGAGTTGGGGAAGGAATGAAGTATGGGTAACAGCCCATTTTAGGAGGTTTTAGTGGATGTGAAAGGCAACTGGAAGTCACAGTTGGTATCGGGGAAGGGGAGTGACATTTTATATTATACTGCAGGAATGAGACTTGAGGAAAACATTTCTTGTGGCTCTTGAGGGGTGTATCAGAAGCGAGATGAAATCCAGTAAAGAGTCAAGAATCTGGACGTGAGGTGCTTAGGGGAAGATGGCTTTTCGTTTTGTTTTTTAAATGGTTTTTATGCACTTATTATGTACCAGGTAATGTATTAAGCACTGGGGTAGATACAAGCTAATCAGGTTGGGCAGAGTCCATAACCCACATGGGGCTCATAGTCTTAACCCCCAGAGAAGCAACGTGGCTCAGTGGAAAGAGCACGGGCTTTGGAGTCAGAGGTCATGGGTTCGAATCCCGGCTCGGCCACTTGTCAGCTGGGTGACTGTGGGCAAGTCACTTAACTTCTCTGAGGCCTCCGTGACCTCATCTGTAAAATGGGGATTAAGACTGTGAGCCCCACGTGGGGCAACCTGATTCCCTTGTGTCTACCCCAGCGCTTAGAACAGTGCTCTGCACATAGTAAGCGCTTAGCAAATACCAACATTATCATTTTACAGACGAGGTAACTGAGGCACAGAGAAGTGAAATGACTTGCCCAAGATCACACAGCAGACAAGTGGCAGAGCCAGCATCAGAACCCAGGTCCTCCCAGGCCCATGATCTTTTCATGAGGCCACGTTGCTTCTCGTTTGCTCGGGCTTTGGGATTGGATCGCCATGTCTCTGAGGGAGAATCAGCAAGAACCCCAAACTGAAGTCTTGGAGGGAATGAGAGAGAGAAGAACCAAAGATCGAATCTTAGGGTGCCACTATCTTTCTGGCCTCAAGAGCCCATGCATCATTCAGCCACACTGTCTCTGAAGAGGAAAGCAAAATCATCTGGCCTTCTGGCCTTTGCTTCTCAGCTGATGGTGACTTTCACAAGCCCAAGTCCAATGAGTGAAAAAATTTAGATTGGCTTTTGAAGGAATGTTTTGAAGACAGTGGTCAGAAATCTTAACAAATATGAGGGGAAATAACTGCCTGGAATAATGAAGGGCTTTGGAGAATGTAATGAATTGCCATGGCTTTGGACAGTTGCCAAATGCAGAGGCAGATGTCTCACATCCATCAGTGTGACATCGTGGATAAAGCACAGGCCTGGGAGTCAGAAGATTATGGGTTCTAATCCTGACTCTGCCACTTGTCCACAGGCCTTTAGTGAAGCGGTGTGACCTAGAGAAAAGAACACAGGACAGAGTCCAGCAATCTGGGGACTAATTCAGACTCTCCCACGTGCCTGCTTTGTGACCTGGGTCAAGTCACTGGACTTCTTCATACCTTATTTTGTCATTTGTAAAATGGGGATTAAACATCTGTTTTCCCACCACCTTAGACCATGAGCCCCATGTAATGGTAAGAATAGTAATTATGGTATTCGGTAAGCACTTACTATGTGCCAGGCACTATACTAAACAAATCGGTTAGACTCAGTCCTTGCTCCATTTGGGGCTCACGGTCTTAATCCCCCTTTTACAGATGAGGTAACTGAGGCTCAGAGAGGCGAAGTGACTTGACCAGCATCACAGAGAAGATAAGTGGTGGAACCGGCATTAGAACCCATGACCTTCTGACTCCCAGGCCCACGCTCTACGCACTACGCCATGCTGAAAGAACAGTTTCTGATAAAATTATCTTGCATCTACCCCAAAACCTAGCACAGTACTTGGCCCATAGTAAGCAAATGAAAAATATTACTGTAATTATTATCAATATTGATTTCTGAAGGTTTTTTTAATTATTGTTTTATTTTTTGTGTGGTATTTGTTAAGCACTCAGTATGTGCCAGGCACTGAACTAAGCCTTGGGGTAGATTCAAAATAATCGAGTTGGACACAGTCCCCGTTCCACATAGGGCTAATAGTCACAGAGAAGTTAAGTGACTTGCCCAAGGTCACACAGTAAAGTGGAGGAGCTGAGATTAGAACCCCAAAAAACCAATAGAAGGGCTTGTTCTTGGAAAGAAGAAAATGATGAGTGCCACATTCAGCAATATCGTATGAAGGTGGCTTAGTGGAAAGAGCACGGGCTTGGGAGTCAGAGGATCTGGATTCTACTCCCAGCTCTGCCTTTTGCCTGCTGCGTGTCCCTGAATGAGTCACTTAACGTCTCTGTGTCCCAGGTTCCTCATCTGTAAAATGGGGATTCACTATTTGTTCTCCCTCATACTTAGAGTGTCAATCCTGGTTGGGGCAGGGACTGTATCCAATCTGAATACCTTGTATCTGCCCCAGTGCTTAGTGTAGTGCTTGACACACGGTAAGTGCTTAGTTAACGTGATAATTATTAAGGAGATAAGTAGTGCATGGCATAGTGGATAGAGCACTGGCCTGGGACTCGGAGGGTCATGGGTTCTAATCCTGTCTCCTCCAAATGTCTGCTGCTTCTAAGTCCCCAGATAACAGCCTCCAGGATTTAACAATATTTCAGCCATTTATAAAGCATTTAATTCTATAGACTGTCAGCTTGTTGTGGGCAGGAAACATGGCCACACAATTTTTTTATAGTGTACTCTTTCAAGAACTTAGTATATATTACTGTGCACCCAGGAAATGCTCAAGAAATATGACATTGATGGATCGATTTGTTGAAATAATGATGACTGTCACTGGGATTTTTTCAGAGGTGGCGGGGCTGGGATGGGGAACGAGCAAAGAGAGCAAATCAGGGCAACGCAGAAGGGCGTGGGAGATGGGGAAAAGGGGGACTTAGTCGGGGAAGGCCTCTTGGAGGAGATTCCACGAGGTTTTGAAGGTGGGGAGTGTAATTGTCTGTCAGATTTGAAGAGGGAGGGTGTTCCAGGCCAGAAGCAGAATGTAGGCAAGAGGTCAGCGAGACAAGTGAGATTGAGGCACGTTGAGAAGGTTAACACTAAAGGAGCTATGCAATTAACTGAATATAAAAGCTGTAACAGTCAAGAGGAGAAGACATCAAAATTGCAGTCTTAGAAGGCAAAGAGGATGGTTGTGCTCTCCAAATGTAAGATAATGTGCACTGTCCCCGGACACACTCATCAATGTAATAATAATCATATTTGTTAAGTGCTTTCTATGTTCCAAGTACCGTACTAAGCGCGAGCAAGGGGTTACATACAAGGTAACTAGGTCAGACACAGTCCCTAGTCACAGGCTAATTAGGTAGGAGACCAGGTATTTAATTCCCAATTTGCAGATGAGGAAACTGAGGCACAGAGAAGTGACTTATCCAAGGTCACCCAGCAGGCAAGAATCTGGATTACTGCATCAGCTTCCTTGCTGACCTCTCAGCCTCCTGTCTCTCCCCCCCATTCCTGTCCATACTCACTTTGCTGCCCGGATCGTTTTTCTACCAGAATGTTCAGGATATGCCTCCCCTCTCCTCAAAACACTCCAGTGGTTGCCCATCCACCTTCTCATCGAACAAAAACTCTTCACCTCTGCCTTTAAAGCAGTCAATCACCTTGCCCCCTCCCTGTCTCACTTTGATACTCTCCTACTACAATCCAGCCTGTACACTTTGTTCCTCTAAAGCTAACCTTCTCACTACGTCTCGTTCTCATCTGTCTCACCTCTGACTCCTCACCCACATCGTGCCTCCAGCCTCGAACACCCACCCTCCTCAAATCCTAAGGACAATTACTCTCTCCTGCTTGAAAGATTATTGAAGGTACATCTCCTTCAAGAGGACTTCCCTGACTAAACCACCTCTTTCCTCTTCTCCCGCTCCCTTCTCTGTCACCCCTACTCACTCCTTCTGTTCTTCATCCTTCCCAGCCCCACAGCACTTATGTACATATCTGTAAAGTATTTATTTAGATTCATGTTTGCCTCCCCCCCAAACTATAAACTCACCGTGGGCAGGGAATGTGCTTGTTTATTGTTTACTCTTAGTAAAGTGCTCTGCATATAGTAAGCACACCATAAATACGACTGAATGAAAGAATGAGGGCCTGAATTAGAACTCAGGTCCTCTGACTTGCAAGCCTGTGTTCTTTACATGAGGCCAAGCTGCTTCTCCATGGCATGCATTCATTCAGTTGTATTTACTAAGCGCTTACTGTATGCAGAGCAGTGTACTGAGCACTTAGCCTTCTCCTGTTGCTTTCTTCCAAGAGCAGGGATGGAAAATATATTGCCCCTGCAGACAGCCACAGCCTTAGACTAAGAGTGAATCTTTACATTGAGATGCAGTGGGAAGAGCACTGCCCGGGTCATTCAAAAGGTTAGAGTCTTGTTTCACATTTGCTATCGATAAACTTTGGACATGAGATTTAATCTCTGCGTACCCGTCTTCCCATTTACAAAATGAAATATTAACACCCGCCCTTCCTCTCTGCTGCCCAAGCATTGTATGAGAATCAAATGAAATCATACATGAAAAGTTCTATGAGCTCCTAAAAAGAAAGAGAGCATCTAGGCCCAAGGAATTATTACCTTCCCCTGAATGGAAGAATTGAAAAACGAACATGTATTGTTAAAATACCAATTCATAACAGAAAAGTTCACATAGGAGAAATGATTAGGTTATAAAGCTCTGCTCTCCTTTTCCCTGACATCAATTATGGAAAGATCTATTTGATTGCACAGGTACTTAGGCAGTGAGTATCTTGTCATTTTGAAATTTGTCCTTTGGATTAAATACTACAAGGTTTAATGGGTGAACCACAGAATCCCAGGGCCAACGGTTACTGTGAAGGTAAAACTTAAAATGGAACAAATGGAAGAAAGAGGAATAAAAATATAAAACAATTAGCTCTGCACACGCATTTGTGTCTTTGTGTGCATGCCTGTGTATAAAATCCTTCTTCAAATGTAAAGAGGATGCTACTAGGAAATAGGGCAGAAATGAGGCTACTGGGAGATAGGGCAAAACACCCAGAACCCGCAACAAATAATCCAGGAACCCTGATTAGAGGGAAGACACAATAAGTTCTTGAATCTGTAGAGTGCTTTCCAAAGCACTGTCACAGCAGTTGCCTCATTTTCTTCTCCCAGTATCCCTATGATACCATAATCCCCATTTTCCAGATGAGGATGCTAAATCACAGAGAGGAAAAGTGACTTGCCCAAAGTTGCACAGCAAGTAAGGATTAGAATGCAGATCTCTTCACTCCGAACCCGTTTCTAGTCCACTAGACCAGGCAATCTCGTGTGAGACTCCGGGGGCTTCTATGGTGAAAAAAAACTGTATCCTCACCCAAATTGTGAGTGACAGTACAATGAAAAGAGACTGTTTTCACTTATGAGAATCTCAGTACCTGACTTCTGTTATTCCATGTCATTTACAAGTCTGAACAATATCAGGTTTTCATGGGCATCGCAAGATAGAGGTACAGTGAGTAGGTTGGGGTTTGAGGAGCAAGTGAAAGTTCTGGGTCCTAGTAGGAAACCAGTAAGGCAAGATACAAGGAGTCAAGGTGTTTGAATGATTTAAAAGCAATGGAAAGAAGTTTCTGTCTGATGAGGAGGTGGATGGGAAACCACTGGAGGTTCTTGAGGAGTGGGGAACCATGGACTGAATGATTTTGTAGAAAAATGATCCGGGCAGCAAAGTGAAGTATGGATTGGAATGGGGAGTGACAGAAGGCAGGGAGGTCAGGAAGGAGGCTGATGCAGTAGTCAAAGAGGCATAGAAAAAAATGCATGGATCAGAGCAGTAGCCATTAGGAAGGAGAGGAAAGAGCAGATTTTAGCAGAGTTGTGAAGGTAGAACTGACAGGATTTGGTGACAGACTGAATATGTGCGTTGAATTAGAGAAATAAATCGAGGATAATGTCAAGGTTAAGGGCTTATGAGACAGGGAGGATGTTGATGCTGTCCACAGTGATGGGAAAGTTAGGGGAGGACAGCACCCGAGTGGGCAGATGAGGAGTTCTGTTTTGGACATGTTAAGTTGGAGTGGAACTTGCAAATAGAGATGTGCTGAAGGCAGGAGGAAATGCAAGATTGTAGAGAAGGAGAGCGATCAGGGCTGGAGGTGTAGATTTGGGAATCATCTTCCTAGAGAGGGTAGTTGAACTCACGGGGGGGTGAATTAGTTCTCCAAAGGGAGTGGGTGTAGATGGAGAATATTTTTCTCTCTATTTTTCTGCTATTTCTCTGAGCCCCACATGGGACAACCTGATTACCTTGTATCTATCCCAGTGCTTGGAACAGTGCTTGGCACATAGTAAGCGCTTAACAGATGTCATCATTATTATTATTATTAGAATAGGAGACCCAGAACTGAGACTTGAGGGACTCCCACAGTTAAGGAGGGTAGGAAGAAGAGGATCCCGCAAAAGGAACTGAGAACGAGTGGGCCGAAAGAAAGTAGGAGAACCGGGAGATGACAGTGTCATTGAAGCCAAGGTTAATTAGGAAAAGGGGGTGGTCTACAGTGTCCAAGGCAGCTGAGAGGTTGAGGAGGATTAGGATGGAGGGCAGTTTTGGTGGAGCGAAGGGAGCGGAGTCCAGATTGGAAGGGGTCAAGGAGAATATTGGAGAAGAGGAAGTGGAGCCAGTGGGCATAGATAGCTCACTCAAGGAGTTTTGAGATAAATACTACTGATCAATTGACTATTAATTATCGTTAGCAATTATTAAAGTTCAATATACAAAATGACCCTATTAAACGTCTGCGTGTCCTAAACCACCAAAAAGTCTAACCTCCAGTGGTTGATGATGGGCAGCAGCGTGGCTCAGTGGGAAGAGCCTGGGCTTCGGAGGTCAAGGGTTCGACTCCCGGCTCTGCCACTTGTCAGCTGTGTGACTGTGGGCAAGTCACTTCTCTATGCCTCAGTTCCCTCATCTGTAAAATGGGGATTAACTGTGAGCCTCACGTGGGACAACCTGATTACCCTGTATCTACCTCAGCGCTTAGAACAGCGCTCTGCACATAGTAAGCGCTTAACAAATACCAACATTATTATGAGATAGCATCGGTGAGAGTTGGCAACAGAGAGAGTTGGTCTCCCCTAGGCTTAGGGGAGCAAAGAGTGCTTCCATAGAAAATGGCGGGGCGTGAGCCTTCCTTAGGCAATTAGGCTTTATGTCCAACAACTGGGACCTCACTGGGTTCATTTTGGAGAAGAAAAAATAGCTTTTTCTGGGAGGAACCTTGGGTTTAGCATTTAAGGAACAAGAAAAAAAACAACTCTGGGGAAATCACAATGACAGGGCACCTCATCCATTTGGTGGAGAGTTTGGCATATAGGAAGAGGCCTCATCTATCTCTGGGGCTCAACTCTGCTAATAATAATAACTGTTATTTGTTAAGCACCTACTATGTGACAAACACTGTTCTAAGCACTGGAGGTAGATACAAGGTAATCAGGTTGGACACGGTCCCTGTCCCACATGAGGCTCACAGTCTTCATCCCTATTTTACAGATGAGGCTCAGGGAAGTGATGGAGCCAGGAATCAAACCCGGGTCCTTCTGACTCCCAGACCCGTACTTTATCCACTAGACCACACTGTATCTCAACTTAGAAGCATTACCTCTAGGAATTTTGTGAGAATTTAGGAAAGGAGGGGACTAAATGAAGTAGATAATTCAGAAACTTGCTTTCAGGTTGTATAGAGTTGGGAACTTACTTTTTCCCAGACTGAAAATTAAATATATCCCGCTGATATGTATGATTTCTGCTTTCTCAGGGTTGTTGGTCAGTTCTGGCATCAGACAATTCCTCCTATTTCTTGCAATGTCCAATAACATGGGATGGCTGGGATTTCTCCGACCAACTGTCATGGGCTCCCGAAACTCCCTCCTAAATCTCCACCTCCTCAATTCTTGGAAGGGAAACAGAGGAAGTGAGATGAGCAAGGATGAGGCTTGATTTCCAACGGAACCGCACGTTTAGAAGAGTCACCCAGTTTCCACTGGTCTATTTTCTGGAAATTAATTCCAAATTTTAATGGGTACAAGTTGTTTTCGGTTAAGCCTCTAATTATGCTTTTAACATTCAGTCTTCCAGGCGCCAGCCATTAGCATCTTAATACGGTGTTCTCAGGAGAGAGAGTGGAGAAGGGTGTGTGGGTGGAACAGAATTTGCACCTGTGCTGATGATGGTTCCTTCCCTGGAGGAAAGCTAACACACAAAAAAACCCCTTATAAGACATGAAAACAGACTAAAGCAAAGTCTGGAAATGAATATTTGGGATATTAAAAGAGGGGGAGAGAGGGCTTAGGGGAAATCTTCTGAGTTCAGTTTTCATTGTGCCAAGCATCTAGTGAGGGGGAGAAGATTCAAATTCAGATGTGATTGAAGACAAAGGGTGAAGAGGAATATCGAGGGACTTAGTATGCTTTCAAAAGACATCCGCACAAGGGGGTAGTGTCTGTGTCTTCTAAGGAAAGAGCAGAAATGGAAAAGGAAGAAACCAAAGATATTCCTGGAGTGTTTAGAAAGAGAGGTAAGGGCAGACACACAGAGAGAGAGAGACAAAGCAAAGAAAGAGACAGAGACAGAGATGAAGACAGAGGATGTCTGTCTAGGTCGTCATTCCGACCCCTCTTCCCTTCCTGGAGGTGGGAAGGGAAGGTTTTGCTAATGATAAAACCCAAGAATCTGTATGAGAGAAACAGGAGGAGAACACTTGGGGAAAGAGAACCTGGTCCAGGGTCTGGTCTGGGATCTGAACCACGAAGGTCGTGGGTTCAAATCCCGGATCTGCCACTTGTCTGCTGTGTGACTATGGGCAAGTCACCTCACTTCTCAATGCCTCAATTACCTCATCTGTAAAATGGGGTTTGAGACTGTGAGCCCCACGTGGGCAAGGACAGTGTCCAATCTAATTTACTGGTATCGCCCCCCCCTCCCCCCCGACTCCCACGCCTGACACACACACACAAATACCATTATTATTATTCTCTGGTTGCAGACAGGACTCAGGGTGAAAGAACCAGAACATCTAGGAAGCACAGAGAAGGAAGCACAGTGAGGAGGAGGAAGTATAGCAGGGAGGAGAGAGTGCAGTGGGGAGAACCAAGGGCATTCATTCAGTTGTATTTATCAAGGTCTTACTGTGTGCAGAGCAATGTACTAAGCACTTGGAAAAGTACCAATCAGGAAGGAGGAGAGTGTACAGCAAGGAAAAGGAGGGGGTCCAACGGGGGGAGGGAATGTAATGGGGAGAAGGGAGTTCAGTGGATAGGCGGAGTGAAATGAAGCAGAGGGAGTGCAGCGGGGAGGAGGGATATCAGGAGGGAGGAGGGAATACAGTAGGATGGAAGGAGTGCTGCAAGGAGGAGGGAGTGCAGTGAGGAGGAGGGAGTATGGCAGGAAGGAGATAATGCAGTGGGGAAAATGAAGTCCAAGAAGGAGGTGTTCAGCAAAAGGGAGGGAGTCCAATACGGGGAGACAGCACAGGGTGGGTAGGGAGTGAAATGGGGAGAAGGGCGGGCAGTGGCTACGAGGGAATGAACTAGGAAGGAAGGAGTGCCGTGGGGAGGACAGATTTCCAGAGGGAGAAGAGAATGTGCAGGGAGGAGGGAGTGCAGGGGGGAGGAGGCAATGCGGTAGGGAGGAGGGAAGGGCAGGAAGGAGGAGGAGGAGAAGGAAGTGCAGGAGAAGGAAGTAGAGTGGGGAGAAGGGATGCTAAGCCTTCCTTGGCCCTCTGATCTCCTTCCCTCGTAGCTTCTCCAAGCTCCTTTTCATTTTCCTTCAATCATGTCTATGTCTCCCTTGTTCCTAAAACGACCCACAGTTCCACCTACATATCATCACATCTCTCTTCTCCAAGGGATTTCATAAGCCTTGCCTCCTGTCCTCCAATTCTTTTATTCACAAATTTAAAAAAAATTCATATTTATTGAGCACTTAACTGTGTGCAGTGCACTGTTTGAAGCACTTGGAAGAGAACAATCTGAGTTGGTAGACGTGTTCCCCGTCCATAACCAGCTGACAGCCACCACATTTGCGCAGACACACACCACGGTCGTGGGGTGACGATATCACAGTCTCCCCATTTCTCCTCCTCAAATGGGTTAGCGTTATCCATGCTTAGCGTTTTCCACGATTTCTCCCTCTCATTCAAACCCCGTAATCAGTCTGCTGGCAGATATTGCTGGTTATTCCTCTGAAACCTTTCCAGAATCTGTCCTCCTTCTCCATGCACATAGTCACCCACCTCACGCAAGGACTTGTCTTATGCGGGCTTTACTCTGACGCCTCACTCATCTCCCAATTCCAGTCTGTTTCCCTCTGCTGCCCAGATCATTTCTCTAAAACATTTCATTCAAAATCCTCGAATGGTGGTCCACGTCTCTTTGATTCAAGTGGAAACCCCCCACCCTTTGGCTTTAAAGCATCTCATCAACTCCAGACATCTTATCTGCTCTCCTCTCCCACTGCATCCCAATTTACGGTCTTCATTTCTCTCAAGCTAACCAGATAACTGGACCTCATTCTCATCTCTCCCACAGCCAACGTCTCGCTCACATCCTCGCTCTTGCCAGGAACTCCCTCACCCTTCGGAGATGACAAGTCGTAGTTCGCACCACCCCCAGCTGCACAGCACTAATGTTTATTTTCTTGTACTCTGTTGTTTCCCCTATCTGTAATGTATTTTATTTTCTTGGTCCCCCCTGAGAAGCAGCATGGCCTAGTGGATAGAGCACTGGCCTGGAAGTCAGAAGGACCTGGGTTCTAATCCCGGCTCTGCCACTTGCCTGCTGTGTGGCCTTGGACAAGTCACTTCACTCCTCTGGGCCTCAGTTACCTCATTGGTAAAATGGGGATTAAGACTCTGAGCGCCATGTGGGACAGGGACTGTACCCTACCTAATTAGCACTAGCCCGGTGCTTAGAACAGTGTTTGAAATATAGTAAGCAGTTAACAAATACCATTATTAGTATTATTAGATTGTAAGCTTCTTGCAGGCAGGCAAAGTGTCTGGTAGAGATGCGTCCATGGAATCACTTTGGGTCAGAGATGATTCAGCAGCATAAGAAAAGACAAGACAGCCCTTAGTGTGGTGGTCTGAACTCAATAGGTGCTTAATAAATACTATTAATTAATGCATAGTCTTTGCAAGAGGTAAAGGTGGGAGATGTGGAAATTTTCTTGCCACTCTGGGATTACTGCTTTTGAACGTTCATTTTCGTCCTTTAGCGTTTGTGGTTTCGACACTCGCTTTGAAGATGATGGGATCATCTTATTCTTGTTAGAGTCAAATCGTCCTCCTCCACTGTTGCCAGTAACTGTTCCGTTCCCAGGAGATTGCGGCTCCTAAAAGGGCTATTGTGCTCTCCCAATCCCCAGATACGGTGATCCGAGGGGCCTAGTTTCATCTGACTTCTAAAGGATACAAAATTCAATACTCCAATAACTCGTGAGAAGCAAACTGCCCTTTGAGTTTATATACAATTCACAGTAATGTGTTTCTTAGTGTGTGCTCTTGTGTATAAAAAGACTGAGCACTTCCCTTCCTTGTCATGTTGTATACAAGGATTCCTGCTATTAATTAGTTCCATGAAGACAGAATAAGAGAAAACACACAAATAGATATTTTCCCTTAAAAAGTAATGTGAAATGAGTGAATCCACTCACGAAATAAAAATACGATGCAATAAACATAAGCATATATTAAAAACTGAAAAAATAATAAACAGTTAAACAATCAAACGTTTATATAAAGCTCCACCAAAAATAAAACATTATGAATTGGATAGTTTCATGTGTGCATATATTTCCCATTGTACTCAGCATAAGGTCACCTGGGGCTAAAGCACTAGATAACTATCATTATCTAATGCTAATTGAGAACAAACAACTGTTGAAATGGGCTTTCATCTCTCTGCTCAAGTCAGTCAAAACATTTCAGGGGTGGAGAGGGAAGAAAAGGGAAGCATTTGAGCTAAGGTGAACTATGGATACACTACAAAACCAGAACATGGATTCAGAATTGCTTGGAGATCCTGGACTAGGGTCTTGAATTTTGTACGCTTCAGTTTCCTCATTTGTAAAATAGAGATTAAGACTCGTTTCCTGTCGCCTGTAGACTGAGCCCCAAGGGAGAGAGGAACTATGTCCTATGACTTTATTGCATCAACTCCAGCGCTTAGTACCAATCTTTACTTATAGTATTTGTTAGGCACGTACTATGTGCTAGGCATCTTACTAAGCTCCGAGGTAGGTCCAAGCTCACCAGGTTGGACAGAGGCCATGTCACACATGAGGCTCCCAGTCTTAATCTCAGTTTTACTGATGAGGTAACGGAGGCCCAGGGAGGTTACCTATTTGCATTAGGTCACAAAGCAGTCAAGTGGCAAAGCTGCGACTAAACACAGGTCCTTCTGACTCCCAGGCCTGTTCTTTATCGAATAAACCACGCTGCTTCTCACAAATACTGTCATCATCATCATCATTATGCATTCCTTCATTCAGTTGTATTTACTGAGCACTTACTATGTGCAGATCTCTGCACTAGACCCTTGGAAGAGTACAAAATAACAGTAATCAGACACATTCCCTTCCCACAACATGCTTATGGTCTAGAGGGGGAGAGAGACATCAATATAAATAAATTGCAGATATGTACAGAAGTGTTGTGGAGCTGGGAGGGGAGATGAATAAAGGGAGCCATTCAGAGCAATGCAGAAGGGAGTGGGAAAAGAGGGAAGGAGGGCTTAGTCAGGGAAGGCCTCTTGGAAGAGATGTGCCTTCAGTAAGGCTTTGAAGGGGAGGAGGCTCTTACTGTCATCACAGTCATCGTTATTATCGTTACCATTATTTTAAAATTGTGGCATGAAAAGTCCATACTTCTTCCACGAATGAGCAATAAAAGAAGATCAGCATAACAAGGGTCCCTGTACACGTAAAGAATGCCCCTTTCTGCGCAGTAGCAAATAAAACTGCATCATGAAGTCCGGCACCATTTTCAGTTCTCCTCTCTGTGTCACACGTTTGTTCGGAAGCATCTGTTTTGAAGCATTTTCAAGTGCTCTAGGCCTAGCTCATCCTGCTTCTGCAGCTCCTCTTATTTTCTGAGGTTTTGTGTCACCGTGTCCTCATAGCGTAGACTATGTCTGAAGCATCAATACCCCTTAGCACAGATCACACTGAATTTCATTTGCCAACTCCCATCGAGCCATCAACATATCCAGAAAGAGGCCCGGACTCCTACCGACATAGATGTCTCAGATCATTTAAAAGGCCTGTGCGTACTCATGAGTGCCGGGTTTAGAAAGGAGTTTGGAAGTCAGGCCAGAAGAAAAATAAATCCAAATCGCTAATGCTGTTTCCGAGAGGAGAAACTCGATTCAAGGACGCTGTTTACCAACTTAAGCTTATTCGCTTTCAAGAATTCTCGCATTATAAAAGAATGATTTCCAATATGATATTTCCAGTTTCTTTTTCATCTCCTTGATCTGCCATATGGATTGGAATAAGAGTTAGGAGTGTTCTCCCAAAAGAAATGTTCGGCTGTCCGGGAAACGATAATAATAATCATGATGGTATTTGGTTAGTGCTTACTACGTGCCAAGCACCGTTCTAAGCGCTGGGGTAGATATAAGGTAATCAGGTGGCACTGGGGCTCACAGTCTCAATCCCCGTTTTAGAGATGAGGTCACTGAGGCACAGAGGAAGTGAAATGACTTGTCCAGGGTCACACAGCAGACAGGTGGCAGAGCTGCGATTAGAAAGCAGGACCTTCTGACTCCCAGATCCCATTTTCTCTCCTCTAGGCCATGCTGCTTCTCCAGGAACATCTTTTGTAAGTATAAAGGGCAGACATTGAGACAGACAGACAGACAGACAGAGAGATATATTGATGCACCCCTGCTTCGCACAGGAATGCTTCCTGAACCAGAGACTTTTCTGGCTGAAGCTTGATTTATAGCATTCAGCTATAAATCATTACAGGGGATAATTTAAGATGGCTAATTTTAGGAAACGGCTCCAAATCACTCACGGTGACATCATAGATCATCGATGGGCAGTGCGGTTTTTGCTGACATTTTCAGTCTGGGATTGTCATGTGGCAAGTCAGTGATCGTAACTCGAAGATATTGAGAATGAAATCTTTGTGTGCTGAACGTCAGGCCAGAGACTGCACAGAGGTCTCCCGAACAATTCCTGCTGTCCTGGTGGTCGGCAGCTACCTCCGACTTCTGAGCTTTCGGCATCCACCATTTTATCTCCTGAGGTAGTCATGCTGGTATCACTGAGTGCTTAGTGTCCTGGTAGTCCACTTGTTTTGCAGCAGAATTCCATGCTTCATGTTGTTTATGCACCATATCCAGTAGCGGCTTTTGGCCTCATTGCCATTTTTTGTTGAGCGAATACTGATGTTTTCTCTTGGCCAAACCAAGAAAACTGGAGATTGCTGTAGGCGGTGGCACTGATGCCTGATCATGCAGTCTCTAGATCTGTTCTATTGGAACAGGAGAATAAGAACTTGAGCTGCTAAGTTGGCTAGCTTGCGGCGGTGGGTAGCCAGAGGCAAAACTCATGCAATGAGTTTCTTTGTAAATGGCTTGTCACCGTGCCACCATCTATTTCACAAGATGGTGGTGAAATGGAATGGCTGTTTCTCCATGAGTTGTGGGACCATGACATCTAACCTATTATTATGATGGCACGATCTGTTAGATGCCAGGGATGAAATTACTTAGATTAGCAGAAATGCTTTCTTTCCTAGGGTGTAATTCACAAAGGTTTTGTAAAAAAAAAATTTCAAAATATATTTTAAAGCCCTATTAAAAAAAATCTATTTTTTCCGGGCTGAATAGAGAGATTGGTTTGGATGTTCTTTGGGTTACGTTTCTTCTTTTCGTAGAAGGACATCCATTTTGAAGGATCTTATAAATTGCAAAATATGTGTTGAGAACAAGAATTGGAAGTGTCATGATTTCTTTTCACAAACAGTCATAGTTATTTAATAATGATGTCTTTAGAATTCTAACTCAATGGTAAGCACTTTTCTCTTTTGTTCCAGTGAATATAAAAAAAAAACAACCAACATTCCAAACATTAAAGTGTAAGTAAAGAATTTTGCCTGAAGAAAGTTCAGCATCTAAATAGCTTCTTGGATGCTCTGATGATTTAAAGGCATTGTTGATCTGCGCTAAACCATCAAATTTTCCACATGACATCCTGGACACCGTAGCACTTATTGATGATGAACTTTTCTTTCTAAGGACTTATTCACTTATCCATCTTTCATTCTTTTCCTATAACTAGCTGCATCTATTTCATTCCAACAAAATCATTTTCTGTACTCTCTCCCTTGTTAGGCTTGAGAGTGAGGATCGTACCACTCATCTTTGTGGTATTCTCAGAAGCTCTTAGTACCTGCACAAGGGGGCTGCTCAATACATACAACTGATTGATTGTGGAACAGGCAGATCAAGAAGTGTTTTGATTCTATAGCAGCAAATAAATGATTGAATCCAAATTTGATATTGAATTAAATAAAAAAAGCACTTCATGCCATTCAAAATTCAAAATAGCACCAGTAAATTGGAAACTGATAGAACCTGTAAACTTTCTTTGTCCCATCAGTAGATTTGAGGGTGGAAAAAAACAACTGCGACAATTGTTAATGAAATGTACATCGCCTTGATTCTATTTATTTGCTATTGTTTTAATGAGATGTTCATCCCCTTGATTCTATTTATTGCTATTGTTCTTGTCTGTCCGTCTCCCCCGATTAGACTGAGAGCCCGTCAAAGGGCCGGGACTGTCTCTATCTGTTACCGATTTGTACATTCCAAGCGCTCAGTACAGTGCTCTGCACATAGTAAGCGCTCAATAAATATTATTGAATGAATGAATGAATGCAACAACGCAAGCTTGAGAGTGATTGGTTATTTTCTTATCCATCTTTCCATTCTCTTGGCAAAATGAGTTGCGTTTCTCTTCTGCCTCCTAATATATGCAGGATAAACCAGGAAGCATATGATTTGGCAATGTGACAGTGAAGTAAAAATGTATACCCTGCTGGTACCGCTAAACTGAGCAGTGTGGTCTAGGGCATAGAGCAGGTGCTTGAGAGTCAGAAAGACTTGGGTTCTAGTCCCAGCTCTGCCACATGTCTGCTGTGTGACCCTTAAGTCACTTCACTACTCTGTGCCTCAGGGCCCTCATCTGTAAAATGGGGATTAAGACTGTGAGCCCCAAGGGAGATCAGGGAGGGTATCCTACCTGACAAACTCACATCTTCCCCAGCACTTAGTGCAGTGCCTGGCACATATTAAGCACTTACCTTCTAGACTGTGAGCCCGTTGTTGGGTAGGGATTGTCTCTATTTGCTGCCAAATTGTACTTTCCAAGTGCTTAGTACAGTGCTCTGCACACAGTAAGCACTCAATAAATGCGACTGAATGCACAAATGCCATTAAAAAAAAAATCCAAAGGGTGGGTAACCTTCGTTGCATAAACACTTTTAAGATGCTTCTCATAGCTCTGTACATAGTTATGGTTCCTTGGATTAGGAGCAATGTGGAGATCTTGAACATGGTTTAGAGATAATCTAGATTGGATTTGAGAAAAGTGCTAAAATAACTAGTTTGCAAGGCTAAGACAGACCATTCAAGATGTTCAGTAAAATATTTGTGTTCAGTTAGATCAGACACAACAGTGAATTTGCGTAGGAAGGAGGCCACTAAAATGTTGGAAGAACTGCACTTCCAAGAAGCAACGCAGAACCATCAAAGGATAGATTTATAATTTAAATAATTTACTAACTTCAATATTTCTATGGATTCGAGCATCACACCCACAGTTCGGGGACTAAAGGGTCTCTCAAGGATGGTGTTTGTTTGATTAGACGCAAGTTTACAAATGCAGAAACAGAATAAATCCTTGACTTCTTATTTGTAGAAAACAAAGCATTTGTTGGAAGACAGTTTATATTTGAGATGACGGAATAAATAGACTGTTCCTTGAGTTGTCGGCATTTCTTAGGCATAAAACATTTTCTGCAGAACTCATGAGTGTGAATTTACATAGATACTAATGTGTCATAGTTATTTATGAGATATTGAAACATATCTTTGGGGGAGAGGAGGAGGCATTACTTTTCCTATGACTGATAAATGGTGTCCTTCCTAGGTTAAATTCAGAAGTAGCAGGGTTTCATATCTGTCTTCCCTTGCTGGGCTAACTTGGTCCAAGTTTTTCCCAGTTAATGATAATAATAATGATGGTATTTGTTAAGCACTTACTATGTGCGAGCACTGTCCTAAGCGCTGGGGGCGATGCAAGTTGATCAGGTTGTCCCACGTGGGACTCACAGTCTTTGATTAGAATGCTGTCTATTCAAAGGCTCTTGCAAAATAAGTGAAGGGTAAGGTTTGGGACCTGGTCTGCCTTTCCCTTTTCCCTCTCCTTATATATTAATATCAAACTATGATGATTAAGATAAATGCGGCGGTGTATCAGGATAGTGGCAAGCATGAAGTTCACTATTGGCCTTCTACCGCTGTCTCGTCTTATGCTGGCGAGTCGTCTCTGACCCACAGCGACTCCATGGACAAATCTCTCCCAGAAGGCCCCACTCTCCATCTGCTATCATTCTGATAGTGTATCCATAGAGTTTTCTTGGTAAAAATCTGGAAGTGATTTACCATTGCCTTCTTCCGTGCCCTAAACTTGAGTCTCCGCCCTCGACTCCCTCCCGAGCCGCCGATGCCCGGCAAAGGTGAGTTTTGCCTTGTAGCAGATTGCCTTTCACTCGCTAGCCACTGGCCAAGCTAGGAATGGAACGGCTAGGCCTCTGCTTAACTCTCCCTGCCATAGCCGACACTGGTAGACTACTGGAAATCCTCCAGGTGCAATCCTGAGAGGGGACCTCCACCACTAACCTTGGTAAAATAGTTTTTTGCAAAATGAACCAAAGGGGGGTTGAAGTCTCAAAAACCCAAGCCCAAGATCACCAGTGTCCTGCCTGTAGCCAAATGTCATGGTCTCTACTCCAACCTAATCCTCCACAACCTAGCAAATGTCATCAGCACTGTAGACAACTCCTTTCACCTTAAAACATCTAATCTTGCCTTCACTGCCACTGTCTTCTCCTGGTTCTTTTCCCGTCTGTCCGACCATTCCTTCTTAATCTCTTTTGTAGGATACTCCTCTGCCTCCCACCCTCTGACAGAGGGGGTCCCTCGAGGCTCAGTTCTGGTTCCCCTTTTATTTTCCATCTACACCCATTCCCTTGGGGAACTCATTCATCCTCATGGCTTAAACTACCACCTCTATAGGAGTGACTCCCACATTTTCCGCTTCAGCCCTGACTTCTCTCCTCCAGAGTCTCACGCTTCCTCCTGCCTCCAGTAATAATAATATTTGTGGTATTTAAGCACTTACTATTTGCCAACTGGATCACATCTACATCACTGCCAACCCCTTGCCCGTGTTCTCCCTCTGGCCTGGAACTCCCTCTCCTTTCATTTCCAACAGAAAACCACTCTCCCCACCTTCACAGTCTTAGGAAAATCCCATCTCCGAGGCCTTAATTTCCCTTATCCCTCTCCCATCTGTGTCACCTATGCTTTTGGATCCGTGCCCTTTATGCACTTGTCACCCCATCCTCAGCCCCTCAGCACTTACGTACCTAGCTGTAATTTCTTCTAATATCTATCTCCCCCTTTATCGTGTAAGCTCCTTGTGGTCAGGGGACATGTCTATCAACTCTGTTGCACCGTACTCCCCCAAGTACTTAGCTCATTGCTCTGCACAAAGTGAATGCGTAAGAAATTCCATTGATTGATTGATTTAAAAAGCTTAAAATTCTACATGGTCTCTTATTATTACTCTATTTCCATTTGAGCCAAAATTTCAGGTTGTAGTTTAGGTTTTATTTTTATGCTACATACAATAATATCAGCATGCTGTTTCTTTGGCAGCATGAATTTTTTCTGGAGTTTGTAAATGTTATATATCCTAGATGAATATGAGACATCACAGCTATCTGTTGGCATACATAGTAATTGAAAGCAATCTTTTTAAATTTAAGATAAATCGACCCAGCAATCCAAATCTCAAAACTTTTTTTTAAGGAGTAGAATGAAAGAAAGCCCCTCATAAAACAATATTTGTAATGCATGTAGAAACGAATAAATCTTCCAGCTATTCCATTCCGTAATATCTGCCAATTTTATTGACCACAGTATGTTATTGACAATTCACATTCAAGTTCATTAAATAGATTTAAATCAATAGTGGCAGGCTACAGTGGACTCATAAATTGAATAAAGCCCCTTTTGGCAGGGAAAATGTTAAGCGATACCATTTTTTGTTAAGGTTTAATCCCGGTATTGAAAATACCATCCAGGCAACAGAACCCTGTTCCATCAGCCAAAACCCTAGAAGTCTTGACCATATTTATACAATCTATTTTCATTTCTTTTCAAAATTAAAACCTTGCTTATGTGCAATTGGAGCCTTGTAGAATCTGATGAAATGGAAAAATTTAACTTTTTAAATGCAAAGGCATTTTAGGCACAAATGGGTAGAGAAGTGACTACCTACCTCCTTATTGGCTACATTATTGAAATGAATTCAATTTCAGTACCTAATTACTACTACCTTGATTTATCCTCAAGTTTGAATTGATTGGAAGGAAAAAAATTATACAAAATGAATTTTATCTGATGAATCCCTGCTTCAGGTAGCATAAAATAAAGTAAAAATAACTGGATTTAAGCCCAAATTGCGAAAAGTTATCTGCAGTTAGGTTTATTTGCCATCTTCCTTAGGGAGTATTATAAGGGCTCACACTTTTAAAGATTCTTAATATTTCTTTAGTGCATTGTACTGAGAAATCCTGACTGAGTCATTGTCAGTAATTCTAAGGGAATAGTCCTGATATTGGAGAGTGAGAAAACAGCAAAAATCCCAGAGCAATTGTTTTATAACAAAAAGGTGTAAAGACAGCATTGAAGGCTTGGCTTCGCCTAGGGAATAGGAAATCTTTATAAGGATCTAAGAGTGAATCATGAAGGATTTCAGGGGTAATGGGCTAGCATTGACAGAGATACTGGTCTGGAAAAAGTACGAAGGAAGATTACAAGTCTGTGGATGAATTACGGAATGATTTCCTGAAACAATTTGTCAGAACCCTAACGAATTGCCTCTACTCTTGTTGCTTAGGTCCTTGAAAATAAAACATATTTTAAAGTGATGGAAGAAGGCTCCATTAGTGCCTGAGAGTTAAGTCAGTCTCCTTCGCTGAAAAGTCTTGCAAATACAAGGAAATTCGGGATGCGAAGGAAAGCTATTGGAAAATATAAACTCCCGCAGTACATAAACCATGAGGCTGAAAGGGAATCAAATGATTGATTTTTCAAACTGCCAGGCACATATTAGGGCCCTTTTGCTGTCAGGCTGGTTTGGATAATTAGGGTAGAACATCTCTAGAACGTTATTTTCAAAACATATGGTAACATGGAATATCTTTTATGGCTATGTGACATGAAAATGGGATTGGCTTTGAATTTCAGCAACTGACGTTACGCATCCCCGAGAACATACAGAACCTTTATGCTTCCTGCCATTTGAGAGAGTTTCATTTTTATAAGACATGCAATTTTCCTTGATTTTTCTGTGAGGTTTAGCATGCTAAGCAATGATAAAGAAGTCTTATTAAACCACGATAATTAGTGTATACCCAAATATGTTCTCCCTGAGGTGGAATGGTTCTTTAGCAAGAGGCCATCTGATTTACTGATTACCTTTTGAGAACAAAATACTATAGTGAAGGCTTTGGAGAATAGAGAAGAGAATCAGTCAATCAATAGTATTTGCTGAGGATTTGCCAGGATGAAAATCATGGTACTTTTTAAACCATCAATATCAATAGTAGTTTGTGAGCTATTCCTGTGTGCACGGCACTGTACTAAATGCTTCGGAAAGGACACTACAGAGTTGGCACACACATTCCCTGCCCACAATGGTCAGACAGTCTAGAGAGGGAGGTAGACATTAATATAAATAAATAATTTATGACATTTCCTGCCCATAATGAGCTGTCTAGAGGGGGAGAGAGACATTAAAATGAATAAATAAGTAATTTATAATATATAATTTATAGATAGGTACATAAGTGCTATGGGGTTGAAGGTGAGGCGAAGATTCAATGCCAAAGGGCACAGATCCAGGTGCACAGTCAAGGCAGAAGGGAGAGGGAGCTAGGGAAAAGAGGGGAATTCTATATTTTGTTGTTGTACTTCACACGATTAAGAATCATGAAAGGGATCGGGGGGTTTGTGTAAACACTATGCTTAGTATCAGTGAAGAAAAACCGACATAGTTTTTCTCTTAAATTCACAGTTTTCGGCCTCATACTGACTAAATGCATTACCCCATCTAATCCTTCAAATTCAAAATAAATCATTACTCCGTGTTCACACTTAATTTCTGTCCCAAATAACTGTTTTCAAAAGTAAATTAATATACAAATCACTCACAATAGCAAAAACATGCCACTCCCTTTGAAATGACCCCCCAAAATATTTACAGGAGTCATCACACTAAGCAAGGAGGAAATACAATCACTTCTTCCAAAACGCAGGGCTTGTGTTCTTGAAGAAATTTACAT
This sequence comes from Ornithorhynchus anatinus, assembly GCF_004115215.2. Taxonomy (NCBI): domain Eukaryota; kingdom Metazoa; phylum Chordata; class Mammalia; order Monotremata; family Ornithorhynchidae; genus Ornithorhynchus; species Ornithorhynchus anatinus. The sequence continues at coordinate 32,855,832 of NC_041736.1, forward strand.
TACTGTAACTTGCCCAGTAATAATGATGATGGTATTTGTTAAGCGCTTACTATGTGCCAAGCACTGTTCTAAGCACTGGGGGATTTCCAAGATGATCAGGTTGTTTCACGTGGGCTTCACAGTCTTAATCCCCACTTTACAGATGAGGCAACTGAGGCACAGAGAAGTCAAGTGACTTGCCCAAAGTCACACAGCTGACAAGTGGTGGAGCCGGAATTAGAACCCAAGACCTCCGGCTCCCAAGCACGTGCTCTATTCCTGCCTTGACTGACTCTATACAAATGCACTAGAACATGTCTAACAACTCTGATGTACTGTGCTCTCCCAAGCGTTTAGTACAGTGTTTTGCACACAGTAAGCACTCAATAACTGCCATTGATTGATCGATTGACTGATTGTGGGATTTGTTACTCACTTTCTCAGTGCCGAGCACTGTACCAATTGCTAGGGTAGATACAAGATAATCAGGTAGAACGCAATTCCTGTCCCACACGAGTTCACAGTCTGAGTAGGAGGGAGAACAGGTATTGAATCCTCAATTTCTGAGCCCATTATTGGGCGGGGATTGTCTTTATTGCTGAGTAGTCCATTCGAAGTGCTTAGTACAGTGCCCTGCACATAGTAAATGCTCAATAAATACGATCGAATGAATGAATTCTGACATCAGATAGCAAAGCCACTAGACAAACATGGGTGTGGAAGAACATTCTCTAATTCTCTAATTCTCCAATTCTATCCAACTGCATAACATAAACACATACTATGTAAGAACCTATTGTACACTTCATTCAGATTTCTAATCATTTCTTTTTTTCTGACCATCAGTAATATTTTTCCCATAGCTCTGAATTAGTATTTCATTAACTATCTCATTCACTCCAGGTCAATCAATGTATTTACATTTCCACTGGCTTCTGTGACCTTCTGGAGGGTCTTTTCTAAAGCCCAACAATTATCATTGTTTCCTTTTCAGTATTTAAGGTATTTTTTCACTGCACACTCTGAGGCCAACAATGAACTGATGTAAGATTTTCAGATGAACACAGTTCCTGATCTTTATTTGATGAGAATCTGCCTTATCCCCATTTCACAGATGAGGATACTGCTACACAGATGTTTCTCTAAGATCACTCAGGTCTATTTAATGTATTTAATTTAATGACTCCTAGGCCTAAGCCTCTCCTACTCTGTCTTCTATGTCACCCTCTTTTCTTAATTTCCTTTTTCCCTTCAGTCTTACAGAGGAGTTGGCAGTCAGACCAAAACTTTCTCCCTTTCATTAGAAATAGAACTTATTTCACCTTACACTCCTGTCACTTCCTTTGAAGAAAATACTTCAAGTCTAACTTTTCCAATTATCATGTTCATCCCCTGCATCCCTGAGTCATCATTTAAAGTTTGAACTTAAAAAAATTAACCTAAAATAGATTTTCACAATTTAATATCCTTATGCCTCACCCCCACGCTATCTCACTTCAGTGGAAATATCTCTTCACCACTTCAACTTTCAACCGATTCACATAATTAGTAGAGAATTGTCAAGTCCAGCTTAGTTATTTCACAAGGTTACACGTACATTCTTTGCATCTTTTCTAACAGACTCCAACTGAATTTACCCAAGTAGAATAATTTTATTTCTCGTCTATAAATTCTTTCTGGTGGTGTTTCTGTGTTAATTTTTGAATTACTTTATTTTAAATGACCAATAATTTAAATGTCTAGAAAAGTATGTAAGAATGTCTAGGGTCAGAGGAACACACTCAGTGTATGGGCAGAAAAATTTCTTAACAATATCAGTCTTCATTGATCTCTCAAATTGGAAAATTGAAAGTCAGCCAATCTGTTTTCAGCCAAAGTAGTTTATGGGGGTAAGGAGTTATACGTGGATAAAAATGACATTTCTATTTTTAGCTGTATAAATTTAGAATCCTGCAAATATAATCCATTGCATTTTTCAGCTATGAAACATGAGAATGATAAAAAAAAAACTAAATTGGATCAAATATGAACCTCCTTTTAATACAGGCATTTCTGTTCCCACTGAAATTCTTGGATTGAATCTAACTGGTACTCTTCATTCAGAATGAAAATTGATGTAAATTCAAGGGGGGATATTGACCAGAAAATTAAATTTTATATAGAATACTATTTCCACAACATAAAATCAAAGCAAATGAAATTTCACAATGCATTCAGCAATCTTTGCTTGTGTTATAATTATTTTTCAATCTGAGCACTTTAATGGATCTATTCCATTTTTTTTTTAATTGGTCTTTCCTCTCTACTTTGCTATTCCCTCTTCAATCAATCAGTGAATCAATGGTATTTCTTGAGCCTTTAGTGTGTGCAGAATATTCATTTGGTCGTATTTATTGAGCACCTACTGTGCGCAGAGCACTGTTCTTGGAAAGTCCAGTTCAGCAACAAATAGAGACAACCCTGCCCACAAGGTGCTCACAGTCTCCTACACTGAGCACCTGGGAAAATACAACAGAGTTGGGAGAAAATCCCTACCTACTGTTTACAAGCTATTGGAGGAGACTGACAATAAAATAAATTACAGATAGGGGAAGCAATAGACCATAAGGATTTCGTACTTAAGTGCTCTGGGTGTGAGGTGAATAGCAAAGTGATTAGAGGCTATGGACGCATCTAAATATGCAGTGCAAAGGTAAGGAAATGTTAGTTGGTTCCTGGGAAGCTAAGACTTAGTATGGCTTTAAAATCATGTCTCCGTGATGTGATTTTACTAAACTGTGTGGTGGCTTCCACCAACATTTCACATTCTTTAATATGACATTTCATTAATCAGAAACTTTAGGACTCTGACATCCCGGAACTTGGTAACAGACTGCAAATCTTTATTCAACTAGCTACTGGCACCACAATTCAATTAGTCGTTATTGGTCACAGCTGATAGAGTGGTCGCTTTCCCTGAGAGAAGTCACTTCTGACACACGAGGTTCTCAAATTAGGTGGTTCCCCTCTTATCTATGGCGGCATGTAAAAGAATCACCGAAAATTTTTGATAACTATATTCTTCCACCGTTCTACATTGGGTACTCCCCCACTCTGAAATTATGAATAATTAATGGGGCCGAAATTCAGTTGTAGTTTAGAAAACACAAAGTTTCCTAAGAGATCCATTTAGAAAGGCAATTCATAGGAGACAAACCGTACACCGGTATTTCTCGTTTACCATGCTAGGGCTTTGAAAATCACGCTAGACCTGAAAATGGTTGCTAGAGAGCTTCCATTTACCTAGAGAGTTTAAGAAAAAGGCATTAGGTAATATCCAATTCATTCTGTTTGCAATAAAAACCCATAAGATATTACCTACTAATTTAATCACAAATTCCAATCTTCTAGCTTATGATTTTAAGATTGTAAAGATCAATATTTAATAAAGATATCAACAGCTCTGACCCAAATTCCGGCCTTTTTTTCCCCAATGAAATTGAACTATTTCTCCTGCCTCCTAGTTCATGGTTATTCAGTATACATTACTCAGAGTAATATTTTCCAATAAATGCACTTCTCTCACCAGAAGTGCTGGGGATTATATTGCATTCGAAAGATTTAAATAACTCATTTCTTATTTAAGGATGCAACAACCCAGTTGAAAATTGGGAGCCGGATGTCAAAGGGGGTCCAGCACGGTTCGCTCAGTCGATGTAGGAGCAGCTCTTTTGGATAGATATTTCACGAGAATCACGAGATGGGAGCGGAAAGCAAAAACAACACCAGAAGCTGCAAACTACAAGTGCCATCTCTGCCATAGCTTGCTGTGTGACCTTGGGAAAACCACTTGGCCTCTCTGGGCTTGCTTCCACACCCATAAAATGGGATTAAATACCTGCCCTTCCTTCCTCGTAGATTGTGAGTCCCTTGATTGTCTTGTATTTATCCCAGCTGTTAGCTCAGTGCTGGCACATAATAGGCACTTAACAAATACCATTATACCATTATTACTACTACATATAAATAATCAAAAAATCTATGGTCACCTCAGTGACTGAATAAATACAGAATACCATTTCAAATAAATAATTCCAGAAGCATGTACAGTTCTTCCAACGTGAATAGCTATTTTTTGTCCAGATATTAAATTTGAACTGCTACTTAAAATAATTCTTTGTTTGGTAATTGGCAAGTTAAAAAATCTACAAGCCCTAGTGGGTTTTGCCCTCAGAAATGTTGATGAGGACATTTAATTGCTTTTCTATTTTATCATTATATGCTGTTATTTATGTGCATCTCTTTAGACTCAGCTTCTAATGGGGATTTATGTTTAGCAATGTCCATTTTTTACTTCCCAAATATTATTTTGTGTTTTATTCATTCGATTCAATTGTGGCTCCGTGGCAAGAGCCTGGGCTTGGGACTCGGTTGTCATGGGTTCGAATCCCAGATGTGCCACCTGTGTGACTGTGGGCAAGTCACTTCGCTTCTCTGGGCCTCAGTTCCCAAAGGCGGATGAAGACTGTGAGCCTCACGTGGGACAACCTGATGACCCTGTATCTCCCCCAGCGCTTAGAACAGTGCTCTGCACATAGTAAGTGCTTAACAAATCCCAACGTTATTATTTATTGAGTGCTTACTGTGTGCAGAGCACCGTACTAAGTGCTTGGAAAGTACAATTCAGCAACCGATGGAAACAGTCCCTACCCAACAACAGGCACACAGTCCAGAAGGGGGAATAACAATGGCATTTGTTAAGTGCCTACTATGTGCCAAACACTGTTCTAAACTCTGTGGTAGTTACAAGGTAATGAGGTTGTCCCACACTGGGCTCACAGTCTTAATCCCCATTTTACAGATGAGGTAACTGGGGCACAGAGAAGTTAAGTGACTTACCCAAAGTCACACAGCTGAAAAGTAGCGGAGCCAAGATCAGAACCCATGATCTCTGACTTCCGATCCCATGCTCTTTCCATTAAGCCACCCTGCTTCTCTGAATTAAGAATATTCTTAATTGACCAAAATGAAAATAATCCCTGTTCAAACATCCCCTCTTCAGAACTAATTAGACCGTGAGCCCGTCATCGGGCAGAGATTGTCTCTATTGCCAAATTGTACATTTCAAGCGCTTAGTACGGCGCTCTGCACATAGTAAGTGCTTAATAAATACTATTGAAGAATGAACTAATACTCCCCCTACTCCCCAGGATCTTTTGTACTTTCCCAGGGCTCAGGTGTGTATAGGCCTTTTTCCTCTTCTATCTTCCCAAGTGTGAGTCTCACTTGCGCTGCATCCTTCAGATGCCAGGGTGTCTCAGGATCCTTTCTTCCCTCTCAGGAGCAGAAGCCCCACTCATCTGGTGTTCTAACCACAGGATCCCCAATCTCCAAAGTATCCTAACCCTCCCTCAGGATCATCTCTGATATCTTTCTCAATCCAGGGTCGCAGAATCGAGCCTTCTCTGTGTTTGCTCTCTCAAGTTCACAGACTTTCTAGATGACTAAGGATAATAATAATAATGGTACTTGTTAAGCACTCACTTTAAGCCAAGCACTGTTTGAAGCACTGGGGTAGATACAAGTTAAGCAGGTTGAACACAGGCCCTGTCCCACGTGGGGCTCGCACTCTTAATACCCATTTTACAGACGAAGGAACTGAGGCCCGGAGAATTTAAATGACTTGCCCAAACAGACATACGGTGGCGCTTAGATTAGAACCCAGGTCCTCTGACCAATAGAATCTTCTTCCCCAACAACTTGGCCCTCCTACTTCCTTTTCAGTCCTTCTATTTGTTTGCCTCAGCTCCTATTACTGTTATATATGGCTTTACTCACACATCCCTCAGGGAGGGGTATTATGGAGCGATTCTCTTGATTTCCTTTCCCTGGTCCTGAGTGTAGTGGTTAGTTGGGCTGATTACCAAAGATGCAACTGAATTTATGTTGCTCTATTAGCAACCTGTACACTGGTTCTAGAATGAACCCTTATTTCCAGCCACCCTGCAGTGCTTTCTATGTGCAAAGATGTGTCTGTGAATATTTGAGAGAGAAAATTCCCCCCAACAATTTAGCATTCTGGGAAATCATTGTACCTCTCTTTGGAAATGAGGCCGGTTTAACAGCTGTCTGTCTAGTTCATCAGTGGTATTTTTTGAGCACTTATTCTGTGCATAGCACTGTACTAAGCATAACAGAGTTGGTAAAAATGTTCCCTGCCCACCACGAGATTCTCAATAGAGGATTAGATATGCACCATAGTAACTCAAGTACGGGGAACTTCTCACCCCCCAAATTCCTTCCAAAGGCATGCTTTGTTTCATGGAAATAGCAAAGCGGGGAACGAATTCTAGTTTTTCTGCCAAATTAGGCTACAGTAAACAATGAAGAAGTTCTCATTACATTGATTTCATATATATTCTCTGGATCTGTGCAGTAGTTCATATTCTCAGTTTCATCCCTTGACTGTTTTAAATGATTCTTTTCTACATTTTCAGCCGTAACTGTGTATTTACTTAAATTATATGTTTCTGCTCAACTTCTCAATATAAGCTCAGTATACGGAAGTTTCCGAGACATCGCCACATCCACCTTTTAAAGGACATTCATATCAAATAAAGAACAATTTTTCATGATTGAAAAAAAGCCAAAATACCTTCATGATTGTGATTATACCTGCTAGGATTTAGCTCAAAGAAACTTCAGAGGCTAAGTTGAAATCCCTGGGCACGACTAGTCAGAATCAAAGTACTGTCAGGTCCTTAACTCTAGCAGCACAACTGGGTTTCACTCCACTATTTAATCCCTAACTGAGTTTTTACTCCCTAATTCAATGAGGGGATTTTGCTTCCAAATCACTTTCAAATCCTCCAGCTGTGCTGCCTCCCGGTGTGTGAGATCGCTGCATTACTTTCCAATTGAATTATCGCCATAGTTATATATATTATTTTCTGTATTAAAGTCTGGCTGGGTGCATTTTTTTCAAATACTGTGAGATGTAGCCCTGTTCCCTAAGGTTTCCCTCCCATAATTTCCCCAGTAATAGCATTTGCTATCCTCTTGAAGCTTCATGATGAAATCAGCACTAAACAAACTCTAGAAGCAATTTTGAGGTATCATTCACACCTGAAAATGGAATTGCAGACAAATGTGAATGATGCAATTTCCACCCCCGCCAAAAAAAAAAACAACCTGATTATCATTTACATTAAAGAATTAACTATAAAATAAAATTCCCAGTTAAATATTAAACAGGTACTGAGATAATTGAAATGAGAATATGCAGTATTCAGAGATAGTCTCTTTAGGAGTAAAAGACCAATTTTTAAGTACAATACAGCGTTTGCTTTCTTCACATAGCACATCCAATCACCCCTTCCCCAGTTCCTTCAGTGTTAAATGATATGATAAACATTATACACAAACACACATATATTACATTCATATCTTGTATTTTCCTTTCTCATAATAGGCCTATGGGCAACGTTTTCCAACTGTGGATTCACTGACACTGTTCACCGGATTCTCCTACTTCTCTGGCCACTCATTCTCAGTCTCTTTTGTGGGATCTTTTTTTTTGTCTCCAACCTCCTAACTGTGGGAGTCCTTCAAGATTCATTTTGAGTCCCCTTCTATTCTTCTTCTACATCCACTCCCTCAGAAAACTCATTTGCTCCCATGGCTTCGACTACCATCTCCATGTGGATGATTCCCAAATCTCCAGCCCTGATCTCTCTCCCTCTCTGTAGTCTCACATTTCTTCCTGCCTTCAAGACATCTCCACTTGAATGGCCCATTGACACTTTAAACTTAACATGCCTAAAACAGAGCTCCCTTTCTTCCCACCAAAACTCTGCCTTCCCCCTGGAGTTTTTGTCACTGTAGAGAGCCTCACCGTTCTTCCTGATTCACAAGCCTGTAATCTTGGGGTTATCCGCAACTCATCTCTCTCATTCAACCAACATACTCAACGGGGCATTAAATCCTATCAGTTCAACCTTCTCAACATTGCTTAAATCCACCCTTTCCTCTCCATCTAAACTGCCATCACATTAGACCAAGCACTTATCCTATCCTGCCCTAACAACTGCAGTCGCTTCCTTGCTGACCTCCCAGCCTCCTGTGTCTCCCCACTCCAGTCCATACTTCACACTGCTGCCCAGATCATTTTTCTACAAAAACATTCACTTCATGTTTCCTCAGTCCTCAAGATCCTCCAGGGGTTGCCCTTCCACCTCTGGGCAAACTGAAGCTCCTTACCATCAGTTTCAAAGCTATTATCTTGCCCCCTTCTACCATATCTTGCTGCTTTCCTTCTTCAACCTACCTGGCACATTTCACTTCCCTAATGCTAACCTACTCACTTGAACTTGATCTCGTCTGTCTCGCCACCGACCTCTCGGTAATGTCCCGCCCCTGGCCTTAAATGCCCTCCTTCTTCAAATCCGACATATGATTACTTTCTCTACCTTCAAAGCCCTGTTGAAGGCACATCTCCTCCAAAAGACCTTCTTCTTGTTTCCTCTTCTCCCATTTCCATCTGCATTGGCCTGACAATTGGATTTGCAGCTTTTATTCACCCCTTCCTCAGCCCCACAGCACTTATGTACACATCCTTAATTGTATTCATTTATATGACTGTCTTCCTCCTCCTCTAGACTGTAAACTCACTGTGGGCAGGGAATGGGTCTACTAACTCTGTTAAATTATACAGTGCTGTGCACACAGTAAGTGCTCAGCAAATACAATTGATTTATTGATTGATTAAAAATTTGTTCATTGAAGAGTGCATGTCTGGCAAGTCATCACGGTCCTTTAGAGGATTAGTTGAGAAGCAGAGTGACCTGATGGAAAGAGCATGAGTCAGATGATCTGGGTTCTAATCCCAACTTTGCCACTTGCCTACTGTGTAACTTTGGGAAAGTCACTTAGCTTCTCTGTTCCTCAGTTTCCACATCTGTTAAATGAGGATTAAATATCCAATAATAATAATAATAATAATGGTGGTGATTTGCTAAGTGCTAACTATATGCCAGGCACTGTTCTAAGCGGTGAGGTAGATCAAGATAATCAGTTGGGCACAGTTCCTGGCCCACCTAGGGTTCACAGTTTAAATCCCCATTTTACAGATACGGTAACTGAGTCACAGAGAACTGAGGTGGCTTGCTGGAGGTCACACAGCAGACAAGCCACAGGGCCGGGATTAGAACCCAGGTCCTTCTGATTCCCAGGTCCGGGCTTTATCCACTAGGCGTTACTGCTTCTCACTCCCATTTAGAATGAGTTCCAAGTGGGATAGAGAGAGAGAGAGTGTCTGCTATGACAGTCTTGTATCTACCCCAGTGCTTATTACAGTGCTTGGCACATTGAACACCCTTATCAAATAATACAGTTATCACTATGAGGATGATCTGAGGACTCTAAATCTTAGCCTTCTAAATGAATCCTTTCTTTCAGACTCATGGGGCATGAGACTCAAAAAGGGTCAAGGTCTTTTTCCAATGATTCCTTTTCAGGACAGAAAAAGAAATACAATTAAACAGGTATGGTTAGGATGAAAGACACAATAAATGATGACTGAACAGCCAAAGCTCCTTTTTTTGTAAGCTATAGGATCTTGTGAAGAATGGTCTCCCTAAATGAAATACCTTTGCCTAAACTCATTCGGGCATCAGTTTGCAGAAAGATGAATCAGAAATCTGAAATGGAGAGTCTCATCCCACTAGTATTCTTAGAAGAAGCGGCAGGCATTATTCACTGAAGATTTTCAAATTAAAGACATTCATTGCAGCTGTATTTTTTTCATTTTTTAAACTTAAAATGCAGGATATTTGGGAGTTTATGATCTCCTCTCCCTTTGAAATTATAGAAACTACAATGCCAGAGCCTGCATTTAGCTCCCTCCTGGGCTTTTGTCAATGGATGTCTTTTAGAACTAGTTTCCAATCCATCCCCCTCTGTTCCTTTTAAAATCTTTCTAAACCTGGGTCCAGCAAATCCGAATTCTTCCAATTATCATAACCCCATTGACTAAAAACCAGCCTTATGGGGAGGAAATTGATCCATATCTGGATGAGAACTTTATGGTCCACGAAACAAAAGGGAAACAGATTTTAGTTCCACTGACCTTCTTTGTCTGAGAGGAGTATCAGTCCATACTGACTGTATTTTTCAGATAAGTTCTATCTTTATCCTTAGGGCCCAATCCAGCTGGTATATTAAAGAACAGTTCACGCATTCAGTAACACTTTACTTTCATCCATTTTCCCTTGTTACTCACCTTGTTACTTATCTTGTTGGCTATTTCCTCTGAGGTTTCAGACATTCTCTGCATGGTTGCTTCCTTTTCCTTTTTCTCCTGTTCTTTCTTACTAGATCTCGAATCATTTAGTAGTAATAGTATAAGTAGTAATAGGAGGGGAAGAAGGAGTTGTAATAGTAGGGGCATTTGTTGAACGCTTACTGTGATTAATAAACCTGGCCAAAGCAGATCTCATCATCTTTCCACCCAAATGCTACCCTTTTCCCTGACTTTGCCATCACCATAGACAACATGCCCATCCTTTCTGTCTCACAATCCCATAACCTTGGCATTATCCTTGGCTCACTTATTTAACTCATATTCAATCTAAATTCTGTCGATTCAACTTCATAATATTGCTAAATTCTGCCCTTTCCTCTCCATACAACTGCATAGTAATCCCAGCATTTATCCTATTCCTCCTTGATTACTGATTCAGCCTCTTTGTTGATTTCCCTCTCCCCCCCTCCAGTCCATATTTTGCTCTGCTCTGTAGCTCATTTACCTACAGAAACATTCAGTCCATATTTCTCCACTCCTCAAGAACCTTCAGTGTTTGTCCATCCAACGCCACATTAAATAGAAACTCCTTATCATCAGCTATAAAGAACTCAATCACCTTGCCCTTCCTACTTTACCTCACTACAGTCCAACCTGCACACTTTGCTCCTCTAGTGTCAGCTTGCTCATGGGGCTTGATCTCATCTATCTCACCGCTGACCTCTCTCCCATATTCTGCCCCTGGCCTGGAATGCCCTCCCTATTCATATCGACAGAGGATCACTCTCCCGACCTTCAAACCCTTATTGAAGGCACATGTTCTCCAAGCCCTCATTTCCTCTTCTCGCACTCCCTTCTGTGTCATCCTCATTTTCTCCCTTTATTCACTCTTCCATCAGCCCCACAGCACTTCTGATCATATCCATAATTTATTTATATTAATATCGGTCTTCCCTTCTAGACTGTAAGCAGGGAATGTGTCTGACAATGCTGTTCATAACATTGCATTGTAGTCTCCCAAGTGCTTAGTACAGTGCTCTGCACACAGTAAGCACTCAATAAATACAATTGATTGACTATGACTTTTATCACTGCTATTTATTTATGGTATATTTATCAAGTGTGCACAGTTGGAGATGGGCACTTAGGGCAATTAATCAGCTTTACTGTGTGCAGAGCATCGATCAATTAATCCATCAGCCAGTAGTATTCACTGAGAGATTATTGGGTGCAGAGCACCAGATTAAGAATTTGGAAGAGTACAGTTAGTAGATACGAACCTTTCCATCGAGGAGCTCACAGTCTAGAAGATGAGACAGAAATTAAAATAAATTGCAGATAGGTACATAAGTGGTGTAGGGCTGAGGATGGGGTGAATATAAGTATTTAAAGACTACAGATGTAAGTGCATAAGCATTGTTGAAAGGAGAGGGAGTAGGGAAATGAGGGTGTAGACAAGGAAGGCCTCTTGAAGAAGTGATTTTAACAAGGCTTTGAAGGTGCTCTCACATATATACACAGGAGGATGTTATTTTTTTTCTAGGTACTGTTATCCTCCCAGAGATAGGATTGCAGGCCTGTTTTAGAATTATGTTAGCACTTGAAGTGGCTAAGCACAAATAAAAGCAAAAAGCTGCAAAAATATTACCATTATCATGACTGTTTGTATCCCCCCTACCCAACACATCTCTTCTATGCAAAATGAAATGCTTTTCACCAAGTACATAATAAAACAATGACATAGCATAGTTCTAAAGAAATACCTCCGTATGCTATGTACCACTTGTTTTTTTAGACCAATTAAAGATGAATGAACTTTAAAAAACACATTTTATTATGAACAAACAAATGGAGCTGGGGAAAGAATAAGTGAATTTAAAAAACAAGAACGTTTTCCATTGACGTTATTTACTTGTAGATTTTAAAGCCGCTGCCAAGATTAACAACTGCAACATTTAAATATTGTGTCTATTTTGAAAAAGGTATGCATCCCTCCTCCCCATTAGAGTGTAAGCCCCTTGTGGGACGGGAACAAGTCGATTCATCAGTCTGCACTTCTCAAGAGCCTGAAACAGCATACGTCACCAATTAGGCACTTAACAATTGCTACTGTTGGTTGTAAATTCACGACTTCTCTAAAACCCGCCCTTTCCTCTCCATCCAAATTGCTACCGCCTTTATAGAATCACTTATCCTAACCTGCCTCAATTACTCCAGCAGCTTCCTTGCTGACTTCCTAGCTTCCTTTCTCTCCCCACTCTAGTCCATAACTTAACTCTTCTTCCTGGATCATTTTTCTGCAAAAGCATTCAGGACGTGTTTCCCCACTTCTCAAGAAACTAAAGACGTCGCCCATCCACCTCCACATCCAACATATACTCCTCACCATTGGCTTCAAACACCTTGCCCCCTCCCATCTCAGCTCACTACTCTCCTACTTCAACCCAGCCCACACACTTCACTCCTATACAGCTAACCTTCTCACGGTGCCTCGATCCCATCTATCTCCCCGCCGCCCCCTCGCCCACATCCTGCCACTGGTCCGGACCACCCTCCCTCCTCAAATCACCAGTTACTCTCCACCTTCAAAGCCTTATTGAAGGCACATCTCCCCCAAGAGGCCTTCCCTAACTAATCCCCTCTTTTCTCCCACTCCCTTCTGCGTCACCCTGCCTTGCTCACTTTATTCAACTCCCCCCACCTCCCAGTTCCTATCTGTAATTTATTTATATTAATGTCTGTCTCCCCTTCTAGACTGTAAACTGGTCGTGGGCAGGGACTGTGTCTACCTATTGTCTCATTGTACTCTCCCAAGTGCTTAATGAGGTGCTCTGCCCATAGTAAGTGCTCAGTAAATATGATTGAATGAATGATCGAATGAATACCACCACTACTGCTCATGTTAGTGTCCCCGCTACTCACACCCTCTGCCTCCTGCCACGTTGTTTCGGTGGGGAGAGTGGGGAGTGGGTGCCACAAGTGATTAGATTGTTAGAGGTGTAGCACATTGTGAAGTTATTGGGTAGGGATTGTCCCTCTCTGTTGCCAAATTGAATAAATTAAATACGATTGAATGAATGAATGAAGTGCACAACAGAACTCTAAGTACACAACCAATTTACACCCAAAGAAACTGACCTGTAACAGTTCATCACCCCATTCCATTTTCACCTGTTCCTCAAAAACTGATTTTTCTCCCCAGAATTCAGGATAAAGCAAAGGAGTTCAAATAAAATGATTCCAGAATGTCACATAGTCATTGCTCAATTTTAGTCACTAAATCTTTTTTCACTGGACTACTGTGTAAGTGCCTTGAATCTAAATATACAATCAATCATATTTATTGAGTGCTTACTGTGGCAGAGCACCGTACTGAATGCTTATGGAAGTACAGTATAACAGAGTTGGTAGACACTTTCCCCACAACTGTTTTATGTAGGCATAAGTATCGCAAAGAAAAAAAGGGAAGGAAAAAAATCTTAATAAGTCATATCCAAATACAAACTGATCTGAAAATTCAATTTCAAGATAATATTTTCCTCTTTTCGATAGGCACATTTCTGCCTTCACTGGAGGGAAACAGATCTCAAAAACCCATTGCCTGGTAAAATGTTTCATAGAAAATGGAATCAACTTTAACTTCGAATATACTGAAGCACTTACAAAAATATAGATTAGATATCCTTTTTAAAATATCATGAAACATAACCCAAAGAATATAGTTTTCTTATGATAAGGGACTAGATAGAACGAATTAGTTATGCAAACCGTAAATCAGGAAGTAAAGGACACACTACGAGTGTACGGTAAATGCCAATTTTCAGAGCAGGGCAACGAAGACCCGAGCTAGGCAAAGGTAAGTAGAAAGAGAACTTATTGCAAAACCACTCTGGCCTTTAAGCTACAAACAGAACTTCAGAGTTCTGATCTCTAGAACTGTCATCAAGGAAAAACTATTCTTTTATTCTGATCTTGCTATTGCACCTGGGCGTGTAAATCAAGACTCTAGACTGTTAACTCCCTCAAGACTGTAAGTTGGTTGTGGGCAGGGATACTTGTCGACCGACTCTTCTATACTCCCCCAAGCGCTTAGTACAGTGCTCGGGACACAGTAAGTGAAGCAGCGTGGCTCAGTGGAAAGAGCCCGCCTGGGGAGTCAGAGGTCATGGGTTCGAATCCCGGCTCTGCCACTTGTCAGCTGTGTGACTGTGGGCAAGTCACTTAATCTCTCTGTGCCTAAGTGACCTCATCGGGAAAATGGGGATGAAGACTGGGAGCCTCATGTGGGACAACCTGATTCCCCTGTATCTACCCCAGCGCTTAGAACGGTGCTCTGCACATAGTAAGCGCTTAAAAAATACCAACATTATTATTATTATTAATAAGTGACCCCAGCCTGACAAGGGGAACCACTGCCTACCTTCTGCCCTACCACCAGGATTATAGGGCGTTTTGTTGCTGATCTGCTGTTTTAATTTTCTTCATCTTCCCTCTTTTCTGCTGTGAGATCAGGGTGTGGCTGACTAACCCCCAGGTGACAAAGACCCATTTTCAGACATTTTTTCATTCAAAAGCTGCATGCTTTCACATCGGCTCAAGCCCCTGCTTTCTTCAAAGATCACACCCACCTCGGCTGTTTATTCCTTTTCACTGGCCTCTTCACTCTCAAAGACCCACGGACAATTCAACAAACTCCTCAGGCTTCTTCTAAACACCGGTCTCTTCACTGTCAAGGCCCCAAGGACGATTCGACCGCCTCCATCAATCACTGTAATTTGCCTGCCTGATACTTAGAACGGTGTCTGACTAGATTATCTTTACTTTTTATGGTATTTGTTAATAATAATAATAATGTTGGTATTTGTTAAGCGCTTACTATGTGCAGAGCACTGTTCTAAGCGCTGGGGGTGATACAGGGTAATCAGGTTGTCCCACATGAGGCTCACAGTTAATCCCCATTTTCCAGATGAGGTCACTGAGGCCCAGAGAAGTGAAGTGACTCGCCCACAGTCACACAGCTGACAAGTGGCGGAGCCGCGAATCGAACCCATGACCTCCGACTCCCAAGCCCGGGCTCTTGCCACTGAGCCACGCTGCTTCCCCCTTACTAGGTGTCAAGCACTCTTCTACGAGCTCGAGTAGGTGCAAGAAAATCAGATTGGACACAGTCCCCGTCCCACAGTCTAAATTGGAGGGGGGCAGAATGGAATCCCTATTTTACAGATGAGGCAACTGAGCCACAGAGAAATGAAGTGACTTGCTTAGGGTCACACAGCAGACAAGGGGCAGTGCTAGGATTAGAACCCAGGTCCTGTGGCCACCAAACCTGTGCTCTTTCCACTAGGCCACACTGCTTGCATTTTGAATCCATCCCAGTGCGTAGTTCAGTATTTGGCACTTACTAAATACCATCATTATCATCATCACTAGGACTATAGTTTTTCATGTCGATGCAATTACAGTCCTGCAGTTAACTTTGGGGAAACTACAAACATGAAGATCTCAATGAGACAAATATAGCACTATTTCTGTTTATGTATAGCACTGTTTAGAGCACTATTAAACTATTCTATATTGACACTGTGCCCCCTCTGCTCATCCCGGAAGTCCGGTGCTTTCAAAAATGATTTTGCGGCACTGGGAGTCCAGCACACCAGAAGCAAAATTTTCCCTTTCTGTAAATAATGATGATAATAATAATAGTGGCATTTGGTAAGTGCTTAGTATGTGCCAAGCACTGTATTAAGCACTGGGGTGGATACACAATTCCTGTCCCACATGGGGCTCACAGTCTCAATTCCCTTTTAATAGATGAGGTAACTGAGGCACAGAGAAGTGAAGTGACTTGCCAGGGTCACATAGCGGACGTGGCAGAGCCAGGATTAGAATCAATGACCTTTGATTTCCAGGCCTGTGCTCTATCCACTTGGCCATGCTGCTTTTCCCTAAATGCCACTCATCTGAGGGTTGTGGGTGGAAGCTCAGACTCCCACCCTTTTTGTGTTCACAGACAGCTAATTATGTCATTTCAGTCAAAATTAGAACCAAGCTGATGGAGAAAGTAAATTACTTTAGATTCCAGCATGCATGTGATTTTTCTTTTCTCTCAGTGGAGGGTATTAGCAAAGAAATACAATAGGGCCCAAAAAAGGGAGCAAAAGTTTTAACAGAGTAAAGAAAAAAATATCAGCAAATCTCAGTGCAATGGAGAATGAAGAGTGATTGACAATTGTCCTCAAAAGAGATGAAAAATTAAGAACACCCTTAATGTTAGACTTAATTTCTTTAAAGCCATAGGGATGAGAGGAAATTAGTTCCTTCCTCCTTTAAAGTTCTTTGGTTTTACTACTTTTCCAGAGGTTTTGATAATTAACACCATCAGCTTTACAACTGAGAAGTAGTGTGGCCTACTGGAAAGAGCCCGGGCTTGGGAGTCAGAGGTCGTGGGTTCTAATCCCGGCTCCGCCGTTTGTCAGCTGTGTGACTTTGGGCAAGTCAATTAACTTCTCTGTGCCTCAGTCACCTCATCTGTAAAATGGGGATGAAGACTGTGAGCCCCACTTGGGACAACCTGCTTACCTTGTATCTATCCCAGCGCTTAGAACAGTGCTTGGCACATAGTAAGCACTTATCAAGTACCATTACTATTATTATTATCAACTTTAGTAAAAGTGGCCACTCACAAAGCAAATGCGTACAATTTTTCAGCTTTACAGTAGAATGCTGTACCATTGGAAATTAATCATCCATAGAAATCGTACCGAGCAGAACTTCTAAATCTCTAAAATGGATTGTCAGTCTATTAGACCGATGTGTTATAATCAATTTATATATAACTGCATGATGTATAAGCTCCAAAATAGATCAACTATCCATTTAACATAATAAAAATAGAAATGTATTCATCAGCTATAAAAGCAATAAAAAATAAATGAGGATAGCAGATTTCCAACAACCCAGAAACAAGAATAATTCTATATTTAACCTCGACAGATGACTGAGTTTAGTTAAGCCTTCTTCAGAGTCTTTTTACTACCATTTTGACGAGTCATAGATTTGATTTGGGTCACTTCCTTAGAGAAGAACCTAATGGTCAGTTAGAATAAATTAATGCGTTGTGGAACGAGTGACATCCTTATTTTAGTGAACAGAATTTCTCTTATTTCACTACAAAGTGGAGAATGGATAGACATCACCTCTTAGATGTGGACTATTTTGAAAATCAAAGTAATAACATGGGTCCTTCCCCTCCTGAAAGTTTGTGTCTCCACTAGTCCATAAAAACTTTATTCTGGGGGAAAAAAAAATCATTTTTTCTCCTATAAATCATGATGCCCAGAAGGAAAATTTTGCAAAATTGTATTCTATAGTTCAGATTTCCACCTTAGCACGTTTCTCCACAATCCACTGTTGCCAGTCAATATTCACAGGCACATAATTTTGTTTTTAGTGAATGGATAGAGTCCTGATCTTTGGCATTTTTGTAACATTTATGGTTTTTTTTTTTTTAGATTTAGGCTATGATCTACTAGCTCAAAAGTCTCAGTGATATATTTACATACATTAAAATGAAAAATCAATTAATTTAAATAAAGAAAAACACCTACTCTAGGTATCAGGCATTTTAATGAGTTAGCTGTTTGTGTTAAAATTGGGCAGATATCAGATCTTCCAGCTTATTTGCATTGGTTCAAGAAAGTTCTGGGGAACGTGCTTTTGATGAGTTTGCATGCATGAAAATTGAACCTTCACGGTCATTGTGTAAATTTATGCCAGACATAATCTGCAATTACTGAGGAAAGAATGAAATTTTTTCCAGAATTTAATATTCTAACATTGAACTCAGTGCTGCTAACATAATAATAATTGTGATATTTTGTAAGCACTTGCTATGTGTCAAACCTGACTAGGGCCTCATTATCCTCGCCAAGAGTCTGAGTAGACACGACACAATCGGATCAGACAGTTGCTGGCCTGCTTGGGCCTTGCAGGCTAAGGGGAAGAAGGAACATGTATTTCATCATAATTTTACAGGTGAGGAAACTGAGGCAGGTAGCAGTTAAGTGACTTGCACCAGTTCACGTAATAGAACTGGGACTTCAGCCTTGTGCTGTTCCCACTAGGCTCTGCTGCTCAGCTCTATAGAAACCCTATCCACATTTTTCCTCTACTCCCATTGTACTCGGTCTATAACTAAAGGCTCTTAGAGGACACGAAGGAGGCAGAATGGCCCAGTAGGACCACCTCCGTCACTGGCCTGATGTGTGACCTTGGCAAATTCCTTAAAACAAGACTGGGCCTCAGTTTCCCCATCTGTAAAATGGGGCTAAGATTCGCATTCTCCCTACCCCTTAAACTGGGGGTAGGAAACGGAATCTGATCTGATTCGGGTATATCTACTCCAGGACTGGGCCTGCTGTTTGATAGACAGCAGGTGCTTAATAAATACCCCAACTAACTAGCCTATTGTTGATAGCAAAGGCCAATTAACTTCAGATAATTTTGAAAATGTTTGTTGTCTTTGTGTCTAAGTTCTCAAACCCATACATAGATGAAAAAGTCAGGTAGCACAGATCCAAAGCCTGCCACCGGAGCAGGTAGACAAAACACGGGAAGGCTAGTCTATATATAATCCATCTTCCAGATGGTCGCCAGATTTGTCATTTTCTTTACTCTCACCTCCAAGATCCTCCCTTACTTTTCTTTGACTTACATATTTAGTTCTGCTTCTGATCATGCATCGTTCTGTAATCTGTGGTTTAGCTTAGAAAGGGGCATGCTGCTTCCTCGTGTCCTTTTCTTAGGTTCTGAAGGTTGTGATTGATTTACTGAATTTCTATACGATCATTTGTTTTTTGGGGGGGCCGCTACGCTTTTTACTTCTGTCAGCGCAATTTTATTCTGCAGCTTGATTCATCACGATCATCCTTAGAGAAGCAGGTGGCTGTGGAAAGAGCACGGGTTTGGGAGTCAGAAGTCGTGAGTTCTAATCCCGGCTCCGCCATTTGTCTGCTGTGTGACCTTGGGCAAGCCGCTTCACTTCTCTGGGCCTCAATTATCTCATCTGTAAAATGGGGATTAAGACTGTGAGCCCCATGTGGGACAACCTGATTACCTTGTATCTACCTCAGCACTTAGAACAGGGCTCGGCACGTTGTAAGCGCTTAAATCCCATCATTATTATTAGCCCAAGTCCATCGTATTGTTGACTTTGCTTTATATATTCTTTACTAGCACTTTTGGGGAGTATAGATTTAATAAGACTTTGAAACACGTGGTACTTTAGGGATCTACGAAGACTAGCCTTATGGCCTACATATCAAGATAATCATGACTGACCCACAAGTGAAATGCTAGAGTTGAAGAGATTCAGGGAAATCCTGACCTCCGCCTTCTGTGCTCATTGTCACAGAAGTCACGTGGTCTTCTTCTTACTATCTTCCTAAAAAATGGTATTTGTCAAGTGCTGTGTGCCAGGATGAGAAATCAACCGGAAAGATCGTATCAGAAGTAAATTAAATAAAGAATATCATGGGTAACATTGGTATTTATTGCTCCACAATGGGATAGGTAGCAACATAATCACATCAGACTTAATCCCTGTCCTACATGGAGGGAGAGAGGGATTTTATATCCATTTTACAGACAAGCAACCCGAGTCACATTTGGTGTGCCCAAGTTCACACAACAACCACGTGGCAGGGCCAGGATTAGAATCTGGATTTCCTGACTCCCAATCCCTTGCTCTTTTCAGTAGGCTAAGAAATTCCCGGGCTAAAGGATAAATTTCTAATCTTTGAGCTTCAGCATAACCCAGGCACTCATTCAAAATAATTTATATGTTTTCCAAGCACTTAGTACAAGGCTCTGCACACAGTAGCACAACAATCACGTGGCAGGGCCAGGATTAGAATCGGGATTTCCTGACTCCCAATCCCTTGCTCTTTCCACTAGGCTAAGAAATTCCCACAGTAAAGGATAAATTTCTAATCTTTGAGCTTCAGCATAACACAGGCACTCATTCAAAAACATTTATATGTTTTCCAATCGCTTAGTACAGTGCTCTGCACACAGTAAGCGCTCAATAAATACGATTGAATGAATCACATAGAGGCCAAATAGAAAGTTGCTCTCTATGTTCTCTCAAATACATTTCATCGTCTCCTGCCATTCCTTTGTCTCTTGCTGTTTTCTCAAATTGTGCTTTTAGATGCATGATTTACAGAGATGAACAAGGTATGGGAGGTTCTGGGTTGAATGGAATGCTTAAGAAGTTTACAGAAGTAGCTTCAACACGATTAGAAGGAAGAGAAAATGTGGATGGATAAAAAGGGAGGGGTAGAACATTCCCGAAAGAATACTTAAGGGGCAAAAGACTTCATTTATAATTTAAAAGATTCTTGAGTCATGGAACAGAGAGCATGAGAAGAATATGTAGGAGAGGAAAACAGTACTGGGTTTAAGGAAATGATTGGTGGAGAGTTTTGGTAGGATAGAGGTTTCACTGGCAATTGAAATTCTGTTTTCTTTTGTCTTCTTTTATATCATATGTCACCAGTTATTGGTGATGCTCGTGGTGGGTGACTTGCCGTATAAACAAAAATCTACTCTTTCTAGGGTGCTCGGCTGTTTGTTCAAAATTCATCAGCCAACGGCCCGCCCGAGATGTTCATTTTGCAGATTGCTTTGGAACGTATAAATCCCAGTCTCGTTCGTCAGCTGATTTCATGTGACCTTGTCAACATTCTGAGCTTTAAGAGGCAGAGTGAACTTTTCCAGCATTCGATCCATTTCCTATCATCTTTAGCTGTGGTTCGCCCACACACACCACCCCGCCCCGGCCCCTCCGCGTCCCCATCTTTTCCAGCCTTCTCGTACTAGCCATCCTATGAGCCTCTTCAGGTCTTGGGCCAACAATTGATGGAACGAACAGATTTAATTTTCTCTCACTGCTGTTGCCAGTTATGCTTTTATAGTCTATTTTATGTCATTTGTTCTGATGTCCAAACTGTCAGAAATGACTCTGTATTTGTTAAACATAGGCGATCTGCCATAATCTTAATGAACGGTGTCTACATTCTTAATGAGATTATTTCAATACATGGAATCAAATCATTCTGCTGGAGCATTCTTAGTTGTAATGCCTTTATCCCAAGCATTCAGAAGTCAATTTCATATGTGGGAGAGAAAGAGGGAGAGAGAAAGAGAGAGAGGTAACAGTCCCTGAATATTTGAGAGCCCAAGTTAAATAAGATATAATAGGAAGTATCCCTTGGAAAGAAAGAAAATGAAAAAAAATGATTTTAGTACGTGAAGGAGATATCCGATATAACTCCTAATTAGATCGAAGTGAACTCAAAGGGGAATATGATTTAAGAACTCTATATTCAGCTGGCTCTTTGTTAATGATGGTGTAGATGAATGTGTTGAGATTGATTTATTAACATACATCCAAATTAGGGTTAGGGTAAAGGTTAGGGACAGGGATGGGATAAGTTATTGTGCTCTCTCAAGCACTTAGGTCATAGTAAGCGCTCAATAAATATGATTGAATTAAGAAATGAATAATAATAACAATAATGGTATTTGTTAAGTGCTTGCTATGAGCCAAGCACTGTTCTAAGCAGTGGGGTAGATACAAGGCAATCAGGTTGTCCCACGTGGAGCTCACAGTCTTAATCCCCATTTTACAGATGAGGGAACTGAGGCAGAGAGAAGTTAAGTGACTTGCCCAAAGTCACACAGCTAAGTGACGGAGTCGGATTAGAACCCACGACCTCTGATTCCCAAGCCCGGGCTCTTGCCACTTAGCCACGCTGCTTCTCAGTCCTTGAGGGACAAAGATCTACTAGGTTACAAACACTTCTAAAGTGATGCCAGGAGCTTTATCAGTTGGGATTTAAGGCTGGGACCCCTCCCTCTTCCTCACCCCCTCCTCCCACAAGCATTCCTAATTCATTATAAATTTTTGAGTTCTGATTTTCAGTCATGTGCTGGTATTTGCCAGGTAGCAAGAAAGGAATGATCTTTGCTCCTCTCTCCAAATTCCTAAGCAGCAAGAGCAGAATGCAGATCAATGATGCTACTTCATGCTCCCCCAGCATGCTACCAATCCACGTGTCTCCGGCTTCCCCGGGGGAAATGTCCCGATCGCCAATGACATATCTAGATTTTAGTGCATAGGAAATTGAAACCACAGTCCAATGGCATGGTTGGCCACAGAAGCGTTACCGCACATGTTCATAATAGTATCGATTTAATTCCGCTCACTAGGGTAGTTATCTAACTGAACTACAAGAGTTGCAAAGTTCAGATACATTAATCTTATTTGCGCTACAGAACCCTCTTTGGAAAGATAGATTAGGCAGTACTGATGAATGCTGATTAATTTAAGAATACAATCGGTCTTCATGGAAAGGAGGTATTTCCCATTTCGGTTTGGACTGGCGGATGATATTGCAGCTAATTGCCTTTGACATGTCATGGTGTCCATAACAGACCAACACTAGAAGCGATAGAATGAACCTCATTAAAATGCCCGTATACAGATATAACTAAGGATGAATAGGAGAGGGAATGGGTGTGGTCATAGTTTCCACATAATCTCATAAAGCTTAGAAAAAATATCTTCCCTTTCTCCCCCAGCCTCAAATAATCAATCTGCACAAAATTTGATGAGATTGTGTAATTAAGTGGAAGCTACTGCTTCTCTGAAATATTGAAACCTGCTTCCTAGAGAAGTAGGAAATGAGACATCCTTTCTTTGGATTTAATTTTTTTTTGGTTTTACAATCAACCATCAGTTATTCAGTTTGTAAACCATACAGGCCTCATTTGTCATGCCCACCACCCCTTCCTTTTTATTCCCATATTTCATTATCCAATAACTTTTCTACTGAATATTGGGAAGAGAAGAAAAAGGAGGTAAAGCAAAGCAGTTTTGCTTTTTAGAAACTGTGATTTTAAAAGAAAGTTTTGAGGGCTAAATAGAACTATTGATTAAAATGCCCCTCTTAGGGTCTTACCTGGAGAGTTTCTAGTACTCTACCAGTCTCGACTACGGGAGGGAGGGTCAAGCAGAGATATATCCAT
Source organism: Ornithorhynchus anatinus (assembly GCF_004115215.2). Classification (NCBI taxonomy): domain Eukaryota; kingdom Metazoa; phylum Chordata; class Mammalia; order Monotremata; family Ornithorhynchidae; genus Ornithorhynchus; species Ornithorhynchus anatinus. The sequence goes on from NC_041736.1 coordinate 32,879,182, forward strand.
GCCATTCCTAGCTTGGGCAGTGGCTAGCATTTGGAAGACAATCTGCTACAAGTCAAAACTCATCTGTGCTGGGCAGCAGTGACACAGGAGGGAGTCAAGGGTGGAGACTCAAATTTACTGCGCGTAAGGAGGCGATGGTAAACCACTTCCATATTTTTACCAGGAAAACTCTAGGATCCACTCCCGGGAAGACTACAGATAGAAGTGAGGTGTTCTGGGAGCGATGTGTCAAAGGCGTTGCTATGGGTCGGAGATGACTCGACAGCATAAGTCAAGAAAAATTGAATGAAATGAAACATAGAAAAAGCAGTTTGGCTCAGTGGAAAGAGCACGGGCTGGGGAGGCAGAGGTCACGGGTGCAAATCTCAGCTCCGTCGCTTGGCGGCTTTGTGACTGTAGGAAAATCACAACTTCTTTGGGCCTCAGTTCCCTCATCTGGAAAATGGGGATTAAGACTGTGAGCCCCACATGGGACAACCTGATGATCTTGTATCCTTCCCAGCGTTTAGAACAGTGTGTTGCATGTAGTAAGCGCTTAACAAATACCAACATTATTATTATTAACAAATGCCAAGAAGCAGCGTGGCTCAGTGGAAAGAGCACGGGCTTTGGAGTCAGAGGTCATGGGTTCGAATCCCGGCTCGGCCACTTGTCAGCTGTGTGACTTTGGGCAAGTCACTTTACTTCTCGGTGCCTCACTTCCCTCATCTGGAAAATGGGGATTAAGACTGTGAGCCCCACGTGGGACAACCTGATTCCCCTGTGTCTACCCCAGCGCTTAGAACAGTGCTCGGCACATAGTAAGCGCTTAACAGATACCAACATTATTATTATTAACAAATGCCATCATTATTATTATCCTATCTTCTATGTTCTTGCTCCTTTAGATATAAAATTGAGAAGTGGATATATTAAGATGACCTAGTCCAGAACAAGACACTATCAGTTTACATAGAATACATGATATAACATATGCTTTACTGCTATTCTGGGAAAACAGAGTGGGGTGTTTGAAATATTCTGCGGTAGTTATCTCGCAGTGACATTTACAGGTTCGGGGGATACATACAAGTCCTTGGTTTGGGTTAGTCTGTGAAGGATTTGATTTCTTCAGTTTTGAGTCCCCTCCAGTCACTCCCTCCTGCCCCTCACTCCCCCGCCTCCACCCCCGGGTTAGCCTAATCTCTATCTCACTCTTTCTTCCACCTTGTGGGGTTTGATGAGACTCTCTTCTGTCAGGGTCTTGAAGATCTCTTATGAGCGTTCATGATGTACTGCTTGCTTTGCTGCCAGGAAATATTTGAGCTCATCAATCCAGTTCTGAAATTACCTTCTGGCAGAGGCCAGAAATGGAACCCTCAACAAATACCATCAAAAGAATTTCAAATTGTCATGTTTGGTACCATGGGGGTCAAAGTGACCTCAAAATGAAGCTAAATATGTATTCACACACCAAAAAGTAGTCGTTACGAGGGAAGACCGAATCAAAATAGACGGAAACGTGAGTAATTTTATGTGGTAGTTTTCGGCAACAGAAGTGATAAAACCTCTGAGGTCATTTTGACCTGTGGCTCCTTGTGGGGGGAAAGGCTACCTGAAGACAGCGGCCCATAGCATCATGTGCTACTGATTCATTTGTGCCGTTGTTTAAAGCAAAAGAGGTTCCTTGCTTCGATAAGACCGATTCGATGATGTCACGAAGATTTGTGCTTGTGTATTCATCACCAGGGTTGTGGTTTCACACCCTACAGTCCAGAATAGCTCTCTCAGGATATTAGAGGTATTTTGTTAAATGTTTGCAGACTCTTTTTCTGCAGGGAACGGAGCTGCTGCTATTAGACAAATTCCAATTTCCTTAACATTTACATTTTGTCCCTCTGCGGGGACTGATGGATAAAATCTTCTTTAAAGTTTTTTCTAAACTGTCGACGTAGCACTGCAGCCGAACTTCCGGTGACCTTAAGTTTAGTTGGAAGATAAACTTTATATAAAGCACGGAGGGGAAATGAGGATATTGAAAACCCAACAAAATATTTTGCATCAAGCGTAGTTGAAATGCAATCAGAAGTCATCAGAAGAGGCCATTTCAAACAGATGAGCAGCAAGGAGATATAATGGTGGAAGAAACGATTTCGAGGTAGGACACCGCTCTGAAACGAAACGATCATCATATTTCTCATGAAATGGGGTAGTCGACGGTTCCCTTCAGCTCATTTCTTGCTCTCCCACACTGTCACTGACATTAATTAATCTGGGTCCCAGTGTCCTGAAACGTAGAATTGGCCTTTATTTGCCAAAGCAGAATTTTTTGAACATAAAAGTACTCCCAGCAAGCACCTAGTCCTGATCGAACCAAGCCTGAAGGCTGGAAAGTGGAAAGTTGGGTTAATGCTCTTTTCCTTTCCTTTACCTTTCAACCTGGCATCAGGGAGAGATAGAATATCAGCGACTCAGCTCTTTTCTCAAGTACTTTGTTCATTCTGGTTCGGTGACTTAACCTCATTCATACTCTGAAGTCTGTCTGACCTTCAAGATCTACTGGGATTGTGGTCAGCTTGTTATATTGTACTCTCCGAAGCAGTTAGTACGGCGGTCCGTAGGCAGCGAGCGCTCAGCAAATACAATCGATTGATTGGCTAATTTTTTGGGTGTGTGGTATGTGTTAAGCATTTACTGTGTGCCAGGCACTTTAATTAGCCCTGAGGAAGATGAAAGATTATCAAGTTGGACACAGTTCATGTCCCATATGGGGCTCACAGTCAACCCCATTTTACAGATGAGGTAACTGAGGCACAAAAAAGTTAAGTGATTTGCCAAAAGTCACCCGGCAGGCAAGTGGCAGTGCTGGAATTAGAACCCAGGTCCTCCTGACTCTTTCCACTAGGCCACACTGCCTCACATGATTGACTGATTGGACTATGGTGACTGCCCTAGGTGTCCACAAGAATACAGCCCTCTTATTCTGGAAACAAGAGTGGACCAGATCAGGACGGTCTTCAGAACTCTTCTATGCCAAGGCTCGCATGGATAATCTCATCGGAGAATGTTCCCTAATTGAAATAACCTTTGTCTTTAATAACCCTGACAGGAACATATTCAAGGTGTCATGGTGTCATGCTAGAGTGGGCCTTTATGAAAATGCATAGAATTTAATAAAATTGAATAAAAGACAATCCCCAGGTACAGGGAGCTGACCATCTAGGGCAATAGGGGAAACAAACATAAAACAAATCAAAATTATTTGGTTTTTATTAATTATGGTATTTGTCAGCACCTATGATGTTTCAAGCAATGTTATGACTACTGGGGTAAAGTTAATCGGTTTGGACGCAATCCAAGTCGCCCATGGGGCTCACAAGTTTTGGGGTTTGTTTTTTTTTTTGGAACAGGTGGGAGTATAGATAGCAAATCCCCATTTTCACAGTTGAGGAAACTGAGGCACAGACAAGTGAAGCGACTTGCCCAGGGTCATAGAGGAGGCAACTGGCAGAGCTGGGATTAGAGCCCAGGCCATCTGACTCCAGGCCCGTGCTCTTTCCGCTAGGCAACGCTACCTTCTTCCTTCCTAGAAACAGGTCTTCTCCGGGAGATAACCCAGAAGAGATGTCACAGATCATCCACAAGTATCTATAACCTTATTAAAGAACCACCTCCTATTTCACATTCCCCCTCCTCTTTCAGGGAGACGAGGTTAGGGGTACAGGACTGGTTAGCTGTTTTAAAGAGGGAGACACCTGCCTCTCTCAAGAGGCTTTCCTACTCTCAATAGTCCATTTTAAGGGAAAATAGCTCTCTCCCTCTTCCAATCTCACATCTCCTCCTGCCTTTGAGACATCTCTACTCGGCTGTCCTCCCGTCACCTCGACCTTAACTTGTCCAAAACAGAGCTCCTTATCTTCCCACCCAAGTCCTGCCCTCCCTGTGGTTATCTCATCACTGTCGCCGCCATCACCATCCTTCTTGCCTCACAAACCTGTATCCTTAGCCTTATCCTTGACTCCTCTCTCTCTCTCATTCAACCCACATTTTCAATCCATCACTAAATCCTGTCGGTCCCACCTTCAGACAATTGCTAAAATCTGTCCTTTCCGCTTCATTCAAACTGTTACCACGTTAATACGATCACTCATCCTATCTCGCCTGCATTACTGCATCAGCCTCCCTGCTGACCTCCCAGCCTCCTGTCTCTCCGCATTCCAGTCCATACTTCACTCTGTTGCCCAGATCATTTTTCTATAAAAACGTTCAGGACATATCTCCCCACTTCTCCAAAAACTCCAGTGTTTGCCCATACTCCTCCCCATAAAACAAAAACTCGTCACCACTGGCTTTAAAGCAGTCCCCCACCTTGCCCCCACCTACCTCACCTGGCTTCTCTCCTTCTACAACCCAGCCCACCCACTTGGCTCCTCTAGTGAGAACCTTGTCACTGCGGCTCGATCTCGCCCATCTTGCCACCGAGCCCTGCCGACGTCCTCTCTCTGGCCTGGAGCGCCCTCCCTCCTCAAACCCAAAAGAAAATTATTCTCCCCGTCTTTCAAGAACTTAGTGAAGGCGTATCTCTTCCAAGAGGCCTTCCCAGACCAAGTCCCACTTCTCCTCATCTCCCACTGTCTTCTGAATCACCCTGACTTGCTCGCTTTGCTCTTCCCCCTCCCAGTCCCACAGCATTTATGTACATACCTGTAATTTTATCCTATTTATTTGTACTGATGTCTGTCTTCCCTCCTTTCGACTGTAAGCTCTTTGTGGGAAAGGAAAACGACTGTTAATTGTTGTGATGTATTTTCCCAAACACTTAGAACAGTGCTCTGCACACAGTATGTGCTCAATAAATTCGACTGAATGAATGCATGAATGAATGATTTCTTTGGACTGCCATTTAGCCTTGCTGGTTTCTGTTTGACTTTTTTTTCATTTTTCCTGTGGTACTCATTTTACATAAGCTTCTAGTATGGTATTTTTAAACACCTTCCAGACTTCTTGTAGGCTGTTTGTTTTCTTAGCTACATTTAGCATGTCACATTTTATCAAAATTCCATTTTCTAGAATTTAATATCCATGTGTTGGGGATTTGGGGCCTTTCCGCCCCCCAACAGGAAGTTAAAATTTAATCAAGTTGTCAACAGCCTCCCAGAATTGCTCTCCTAGGTCTGTCTGCAGCTTGGGATCAGATCCAGAACATTATCTTTCCTAAGGGTGAGTTGATCTGAGAAACAGTCATTTTTACCCAGAGAACTCAACTCCACTCTCACGGTGGGGAACTGTTTAGCTTCGGACCTTAATTTTGAAGCTTTTCCAAACCCTTTTCATATTTCCCGCTCATATTTCTCATCCAGGTCCCTACTACAGGACTACCTCAATACTGTTTTTGCTTTAAGCATAAAATTCCAACCTAAAGGGATTCTGTGGTATTTCTGTTGTCTGCTAAGATGCCAGGACAATGGAATTACGGACTTAGTGCTTTCGCTTTTCCTCTCGTACGGTTGCATATATCCATCTATCTCCTTATCTCCCCTCCCCGTGGTTTTCTCATCATTGTCTACGGCATCACCATCCTTCCTGCCTCACAAGCCTTAGCGATATCCTTAGCGATATCCTTGACTCCTCTCTCTCATTCAACCCACATTTTCAATCCATCACTATATCCTGTCACTCCCACCTTCACAGCATCACTAAAATCTGTCCTTCTCCATCCGAACGGCTGCCACATTAATACAATCACCCCTCCTATCCCGCCTGGATTACTGCATCAGCCTCCTTGCTGACCTCCCAGCCCCGTCTCTCCGCCTTCCGCATATACGGATAGATGGTACATGTATATTAGATAGGTCAGTGACTATATATGTCTTTCACACTTAAAGAAGACATCACTAATGGTGAAGTTCACTGATGACTATGTATGTGGCCGGAAAGGCCCTGGCAAGATCCACAATTTGACTCTATTGGTGCACAGAAAGCTTATCTCTTTGGTTGCTGTGCTTAATGTGTATAGAACCCAAGGTTCTATAGATAGGTAAAAGATTGGTAACACTTTGGAGAATTTAGAACCTTTCCCTTAATGGTTACTGGAGAGAGAACTGGGAAAATTGCATGGTCTAGCGGAAAGCACGGCCCTGGGTGTCAGAGCAAATGGGTTCTAATCCTGGCTCCACCACGTCTGCTGCATGACCTTGGGCAAGTAACTTCATTTCTCTGTGCCTCATTTACCTCATCTGAAAAATAGGGATCAAGACAGTGAGTCCCATGCGGGATAGGAACTGTGTCCTGATTATATTTACCCCAGGGTTTAGAACAGTGCTTGGCACATTAGTAAGCCCCTAACAAATGCCAAAATTATTATTATTATTATTATAAAGCATGGACCTGGGATCTAGAGGACCTGGGTTCTAATTCTAGCTCCTCCACTTGCCTGCTTGGTAACCTTGGGCAAGTCATTTCAATGCTCTGTGCCTCCGTTTTCTCTATTGCAGAATGGGGATTCAATACCTGTTCTCCTTCCTACTTATACTTTACCCCCAAGTGGGAAAGGGACTGTATCTGGCTTGCTTTACTTGTATCTACTCCAGCACTTAGGACAGTGCTTGACACTTAGCAAGCGCTTAATAAACGTCATAAAAAGCTCTACTTTCTTGGCAACGAGATGAACTCACATCCCTCTCCATTTTGATGTTAAAAGCTCTATACCACCCCAAAGAAGTTGATGAAGTGTTAAAAAGTGAAAAGTGGAAACTGTTGGGCATAAGAAAGAGTATAGACTTCATCCAGAGATTAACCAGAGTGGCACATTTGAAAAATACTGTGTTTTCGTGCTTTTAATTTAATGGGTACCTTCAAAAGTTCTAAAGGAAATTTATTGTGGTATTTAGGGGAACACATGGATTTTCCTTGACTGATTACTACTTTCACTACAGCAGAATTTATTTACCAGTTGCTTTACTGCTGGACTTCATCTTTTTTACTTAATCATGATTGTGTCAGGTCTCATCTGGGAAACATTTGCTGCTTCCGTCTCCTCCGATTCTTAGCGTGTTCTCTTCAGACAAGTCATTGAAACGAGATGTAAATGCGAACATAATTTCCAAGGAATATGGATAACATGGAGAGGAATGAGGGCAGAGTAGTGAAAACCCAGGCTTGAAATAAAGCTTTGAAAACAAAGACCTCTGAGGAATCAATAAAAGGATTAGGATAATGTAGCCCGGAATATGATAGAATGACATTTGGGACTTGGTTATGGATTTCCTAACTCCTCTAAAAACATCTTCTGGGGCCACCTCTCAACTATCCACGGGCTATGCAACAATATGGGAAGTCTTGCTTTGTCATCCCACTGTCAGTGGTATTTCCTGAGTGCTTTACTTTGTGCAAAACCCTGTATGAAGTCTTTGAGAGAGAATATTGGGAGACCCAGACTGAGTCTAGGCTTTTGTGAGGTCCGTGAGGCTTCAGTGAGAGATGGAGCATAGGTGGTGCAGCTCTTTCCCTATTCACAGTGAACTGACACTGAAGTGAATAGCTTGTCTTTGCCATTACCTTGTAGGAACTCTCAAAACTATTGCACAGTTACAAGAAGACTGGCGCATACTTACAAAACTGTGGTTGTGCTTCAGCCTACGATTTCCTGTTGGTTGATGACTAATCATAATTAAATCATTTTCTGAAGTTATTACAATGTCATCTCTGACACTCTGGCTTGATGACATCAGGCTAGTCCATTTCACTGTGGTTGTGCTTCAGACTATGATTTCCTATCGGTTGATGATTAATCATAAATAAGTTTCTGAAGTCATTACACTGTCATCTCTGACATTCTGGCTTGATGACATCAGACTAGTCCATTTCACTCTGCTTATTTTTTACTCTCCTCCTCCTCTATTCTTCCTTATCATCACTTTCTCTTCAAGGATAATTTTTGCTAATGCATAAGAACCTAGCACAAACCAGGTAATTGGAAAACCGGCAGTACGAAAGTAAAAACAGAGGACAGTAAAATTCAAAACATTTCATCTCAAAAGGCTTAAGACTGATGGATCGTCTCATAGACCGATGTATCCTGAGGGTCAGAAACCTAGAAGAACTCATACGATTTGCTCATTTACTGCTAAATTTCAAAATATTCAATTGATTTTATTGGCTTTAACAAAAATACAATTTTCTATTCATTTGGGATCTTTATCATGCATCACTGTCCTCTTAATGCTTTTAAATATATAGGTTAGTAATAGAAAAGTGATGTAAATTATAAAGTCGATGGCGGAATGAAAATATTTTCACCTGAGTAATATTTCTAGTTATATATGTATTGATTTCACATTCAAGTAAAATTAAACTCCCCCAAATCAAATGTTTATATGTATTGATTGAAGAGAATATAATTTCTTTTATAATTTATAGATTTCCAAATCATGCTTTCAGAATTCAGCAAAGAGGATAAGTTAATTGTTCTACAGTCAATCATCAGGGCAAATGAGATTGAAAGTAGAAACACACTACTCCCACACCACTTTCTGTTTTTTTCCCTCTTTTCCTTCTATCTGTATGCTCCTGGGCACTTAGTACAGAGTCCCACACACAGTTTGTACCTGATCGATACTGATTTTAATAAAGGGGATGCTAAAGGAAAAAGAGGAGGAGGAGAAAATGGAGGAAGCAGAAGAGAAGGTAGGCTGAAAAGCAAAGGAACCTATCCCATTGCAGATTATTAATAATAATAATAATAATAATAATGGTGGTATTTGTTTAGTGCTTACAATGTGCCAGGCACCGTTCTAAGCTCTGGGGTCGATAAAAGATAGTTGGTTTAGACACAGTCCCTGTTCCCAATAGGACTCACAGTCTTAATCCTCATTTTACGGATGAGGGAACTGAGGCACAGAGAAGTGAAGAGACTTGTCCAAGGTCACATAACAGACAGGTTTATTGCCATCGTTCTCGTCTGTCCGTCTCCCCCGATTAGACCGTAAGCCCGTCAAAGGGCAGGGACCGTCTCTATCTGTTGCCGACTTGTTCATTCCAAGCGCTTAGTACAGTGCTCTGCACATAGTAAGCGCTCAATAAATACTATTGAATGAATGGATGTACAAGTGGCAGAGCCGGGATCAGGACCCAGGCCCTTCTGACTCCCAGACCCGGTACTCTATCCTCTAGGCCTAGCTTCTTCTCTCTTGAACACTTTATTGAGCACTTACTGCGTGCAGAGTACTAAGTGCTTGGGAGAGTACAATATAACAAACTGCCTTTAAAGGAGACTTTCATATAAAGGATAAACCTCTTGTATCAGAAGCTTGTTATGGTCAGGAAATGTATCTTCTAATTCTTTTGTACTATACTCTCCCAAGTTGATGTTGGTATTTGTTAAGCGCTTACTATGTGCAGAGCACTGTTCTAAGCGCTGGGGTAGACACAGGGGAATCAGCTTGTCCCACGTGGGACTCACAGTCTTAATCCCCATTTTACAGATGAAGGAACTGAGGCCCAGAGAAGTGAAGTGACTTGCCCACAGTCACACAGCTGACAAGTGGCAGAGCCGGGATTCGAACCCATGACCTCTGACTCCAAAGCCCGTGCTCTTTCCACGGAGCCACGTAAGTTCTTAGTAGAGTGGTCTGCACATAGCAAGCACTCAATAAATATGATTGACATTGATCAGTGTGTAACTCCAGAAACCAACATTAGAGGTGAAAATAAGGAGATAATGTATTGTCTGGATAATGTATTGTCAGATGAATCAGTATTCTAATGCTTTAACATCTGAATGAACACGTCATTTTGGAGAGAAATGCAGGGAGGATATTTATGGTTTACCTAAAGAGTCTCTGCTATTGATAACAATAACAATAATAATTATGGTGCCACTTAAACACTATGTGCCAAGCACTGCTCTGAGCACTGAGGTAGATACAAAGTAATCAGGTTGGACACAATGGGGCTCACAGTCTTAATTCCCATTTTACGGACGGAGTAACTAAGGCCCCGAAAAGGTAAGTGACTTCCCCAAGGTCACAGAGCTGACAAGTGGCAGAGCCAGGATTAGAACCCATGACCCAGTCTGACTCCCAAGCCCAGGCTTTTTCCAATTAGCCATGCTGCTTCTCATGCCAAGATGGAGCATCTGAAACAGAAAGGGAACCGTCTTTCCGGGCATGCAGGAAGGAGTAGGGTGTCCGGAACCCATTGATCTTTAAAGCCACACCCGTATACCTGATGGGATTTCACCATCTGTAGTACCATCTTCACTATATAGGAACATATATGCTCAAAGCTCAAACCAGTTAAAGTGCTCTTTTGAAAAAATGCAAATAAAGCTCTTACTGTACTTTCAGGACTCATTTGAACGTTTATACTAACTTGGCTTCCTGGGGTTTTAATCAGGAAAAGAGATAAGATAGAAGGGAAAAAAAGGGTTCTCCTTTGTGGAAAAAAAAAAAAAATCAAACATAAGCTGTAATGATGAGCCAGGTTTCAAGGAGAAAATGGTCAGTGGGATCAATGATTTGGTGTATATACTATGAATTCCTTTACATAAAACACAGGTGGAGACCAACCTCAAAAACAGAAAAAGAGAAAAATACTGAGAAGAAGGAAATCCAAACTTCTTAAAGTGTTGCCAAGTATTAATGTATAAACATGACACAGGGCTAATTGTATATAATGTTGCCTAACAATGACTGGGGTAGAAATTATAATGCTCAGAGTATTTTAGAGGTGAAAATATCAGGAGCATCACTGAAAGAAAATAGGAAAAACTACCTAATTCGTGGATTGAATTTTCTCTGTATTCATGCAGCCTTAAAGTTAATGCCTACTAGGTTCTCCTGTGAACAAGGATTGCATTCAAGATAAATCCTGAGTTTAGATGGACTCGTGTTATAGTGTGGGACTTGACCCCAAGACGTCTATGCAACACAATAGTTTCTTCTTCCCCGCATTTTCAGTAGTCCGTTGCCTAATTTCGTAGAAGCATTCGATCCAGAATGCATTGTAGAAGCATGTGTGATGGAAGAACTGGCCCTGACAGATGTCATCGGTACATCTGTCAAGCTGGCCTTCATATACAAATCTATGCCACCGATGGTGAGATCCTAGCCATACTTTCAGACTGAAAAGAGGCATGGGTGACTAGCAAATTGAGTTCCTTCCCTCCGTTAACTTTTCTTGGTCATCTACGCTCATGGGCCGTGGACCTGATCGAGTGATGCGTGGGAGTCAGAAGCCATATAGATGCTAGGTTTCCTGAAGAGAGTGCCTAAATGGTCATCAGAGTTCCTGCAGCAAACAGAGGAGTTGGCTCGGTCAGACTTTCTTTCTTACCGAATCATCCGAGCATCGGAGAAGCTTGGAAGAGGAGGGCAATAAGGAGGATTCAGATGAACTGGAAATGGTGGTCCACTCCGGTGGTCTTCTTTCCATTACAAATGTAACTAATTTGATTTTACTGACTATACGATGGCCTCCCGGTGCTTGAATCGATGGAGAAAATTAGGCAGAAATTTTCTCCATAATTTGGGAACCACTCTCTGGGGACCAAATAGTTGAGCAGAATTAACAAATAATTACAGAATGCCTCCAGATGTTGATTTCCATCACCTCTCTGTCTTCCGTGGAACTGCTTGATCATTTGGCCTAGAAATTTCAATGGGAATGCAAACCTTGCTCTCTGATAATTCTAGGGACTAGCAATAAACTGCCAAACGAAGAAACACAGTCACCCAAAATAAGCAGCTGCAGGACAGTGTACCCACAGGCAGGTCTGTGAACAATGCCAAGGATTAAGAGCAAACATTAGATGGCACTGCTAGAGAAATCTACCCTCGGGCTAGGCATCTGAATTCTGAAAGAGTCCTGCTGCTGCCAACAGCAGGCCCTCCTGTTAGAAGGGAAAAAGCCCCGCAGAAAAGGAGAAAATAGAGACATGTTCGTTTTGTTTTGGGTTTTCTTTTGAAATACATCTTACACCCTAAAAGGGAGGTAAGTGACTACTGCAGTTGTTTCAAAGCATGAAGACTATTAGGATCAAGGTACCACCAAAGATGGAATGAAATCAAATTGTGGAAAGTCACTGATTGTAATCCTAAAATGGCCAGATTGTCCTGAAAAGTAGACAAGACATAAGTTGCATCGAAAGCAAGATTGACCGCTTTTTCGGCCTTAAAAGCCCAAAATGAGTTTGGAAAGAATTTCTAGGAAAATAGAAAGGTTATCTATCCTTCAATTGATTGATAATGTTTATTAAACGTATACTGGGTATAGAGCACTGTACTACATGTTTGAGAGAGTACAATAAAATCAGTAGGTATGATTTTTGCCCTTAAGGAACTGGCAAACTGGCAGATTGCAATAGAACTCTTGCTTTAAATTTCTCTCTTGAAAAATTCCCAGAATCTCAAATCTAAATTATTTACACAGCAAATACATCAGAGTACCTGGATCAAAATGTGATGACCAAACAGGGTGTTTGAAAACCAACTGATAAATAACATCTCATTAAGTCCCTAGAATCAGGTGTCATTCACCAAAGGTTCTGAAGGAACAGCTGTTACAACAGGGTGAGACCTATCTTTACAAATGGCAACTAAGCCAGTGGGTCGGCAGAATGCTCTCCATCTGTGAAAAGCTTTCCAGATGTGATCTGGCTAATTTCAGGCTGGTTGGTCTCACCTTTATGCCTATCAGGGTGTGCTACGGGGGCACATTTTGCATAAGAAGCATTTGGTTGGGCGACAGATTTGCCTGGGCATCCTATCAGTGCTACCGATCCCTAGTTAAAAGGGTTGATTCATGACCCATCATGGCACTTTCTCCCCCTGCCAAACATATGACACCATCTGATGTCAGTCAGCCTGGCACCTGCCCCCTGAGTACGACCCTGTGCCTGAAAAGTACTGAGCTGACTGGTGGCCACAGCACCTTTTTGTTTCAAGGCACTTGTTAAGCACCTACTATGTGCCAGGCACTGTTCCAAGCACTGGGGCAGTTGCGGTGTTAACTCTTATGTTTAAAATGTGACTTGTGTTTCAACTGCCTTGAAAATATGTGAGTTTAAAGAAGCAGAGTGGCCTAATGGAAACAACATGAACCTGGGAGTGAGGAGACCAGGGTTCTAAACCTGGTTTCACCATTTGCCTGCTTTGTGACCACAGACAAGTCACAACTTCTCAGTGCCTCACTTTCCTCATCTGTAAAGTGGGGATAAGATACCTTCTTTCTCTCCCATATGATCCAGGGACTCTGTCCAACCTGATTATTTTGCATCTACCCTAGTGCTTAATACAGTGCTTGGCATAGTGTAAGCCCTTAAACACCACAATTACGAAAACACAGTTTAGTTAGTTAGGGACAAGACTTTGGTGTCAGAGGGAGTTTCTGAACACAAACTGGGTTTTGCTGTTGATCTAAATGCATCCTCTTCCCCTGTTATTTCCTTGATATATCATATCATTTTCAACAGGATCTTCTAGGGTAATGTTTCCTCACATACTCACCTGAAAATATTGCCCAAAACATAAATTTATAATATTTTGATCTTTCCATATCCCCCAAATACGATCGTATGCCATACACGGTATTACGCGATTAACTGCAAATGGACATAAAAGCACTTTCCCGAGATCGAGTGCTGCCGAACAGCCAGCTAATAATAACAACATATCTGCCGGTGCGGTCCTAAAGCATAATTGTGTCTGTGGGCAGCGGCTCTGGGTGATCACCTCCTGCCATTTGCCTGCAGGAAGTAAGTTAAATTCAATGCAAATCAAGGTCGTTTCCGCAGGGCCAGAAAGAAAGCCTGCAGGAACCTTTCGAGAACTGGGAGGTTTTTACGTAATGGCGCTGTACAACTGATATAATAACAGGAATTTATTCTTGCTCTTCGTAAGGCTGGGTGAAGTTTTGTTCATTACCGGAATGATAAGTTGCTAGAATAAGTCCTTGTCCAAGTAAACAAACGCGGGACGAGCTTCCGCAACTCTACCCCACACATCCACATTCATCTTACCCCCCCTTACTCCGTTAAAGAAGACCTCCTGATGTATTATCGGGTGTTCGCCTAGCCGACCGTACTTTCACAGAGATAAGCTGTGCCGACGACCTACGGGGTTCACGTAGGATGGTTTCCTCAGAGTTCTAGAGGCACTGGGGAAAATACTAGGAATCTTTAGCTCTGCCAGGCTCTCTCTCGCAAGAGAATTTCAGCAGTCAGGAGAAAGGATCAATTTTCCTACTGAAAGATATAGTTTCCTACACTAGCCCCTATCCCTGGTCCCGCTCAAAGAGAAGGATGGAGAGACTTGTCAGAGTGAGATTGGATACTAGTTCTTCAAGGCTGTAAGCTTCCTGGATCAGGGAATGCAGCTGACAACTCTGTTGTACTCTCCCAAGTGCTTAGTACAGTGCTCTGCACCCACTGTGTCCTCATTAATACCTTTGATCGATTGACTGGTTGATTGAAAACAGCAGCAGCAGCAGCCCATGCTCAACTCCATATGAGTAGTTTTCCTCTCCCGTCCACCCACACCCTCCTACAAGGAAAATGTATTGTTAAAGTGACGTAAGGGGCTTTAGAAAGTGGCTGGGAAGTGAGAGATCTTACGCAGGGGTCTTTTCTTTATCACACTTTGTTTCGCTCAGGTCGACTGGTGTCGTCAGGGCGTTGGGGGCGTTCAGTGGCTGAGTGGAAATGAGGTAAACTTCCTTCTGGGCTGAGGAAAAAAGGAACGAGAGGGCATGTGGGTTCAAGGGAAGCAGTGTGGCAGAGTGGAGAGAGCACAGGCCTGGGAGTCAGAAGGACCTGGGGTTCTAGTTCTGGCTCTGCCACTTGTCTGCTGTGTGACCTTGGGCAAGTCACTTCACTTCTCTGTGCCCAGGTTCCTCATCTGCAGAATGGGAATTATGACAGAGAGTCACGTGTGGGATATGGACTGTGTCCAATCTGATTAACTTGTATCTATCCCAGTGCGCGATACGGTGTGTAATACGTAGTAAGTGCTTAATAAATACCATTTAAAAAACAAAACAAAAACCTGCCTTCACTTCACTCCTCTAACACAGTCTACTCACTGAACCTTGATCTCATCTATCTCGTTGCCGACCTTTTGCACTTATCCTGCCTCTGGCCTGGACCTCCCTCCCCCTTCATATCCAAACGACCATCTCTGTCCCTTCCTTCAAAGGCTCATTAAAATCACATTTCCTCCAAGAGGCCTTAGCCAACTAAGCCCTCATTTCCCTTATTCCATCTCCCTTTTGCCTCGGCCCTGCGCTTGAATATAGACCCTTTATTCACTCCACCTTCAGCCCCACAGCACTTATTTACATATCTATAATTTATTTTAACGTCTGTCTCCCCGCTTAATCTTGTGGATAGGGAACGTATCCACCAACTCTGTCATATTGAACTCTCCCAAGCACTTAGTACAGTGCTCTGCACCCAGTAAGCATTCAATATGATTGATTTTTTGATGGATTCTAATAATGGATTTCATGTGCTCACTGCCTCCTGTGGAAATCAAGATGTCATTTAGCTTGTCGTCTATCCGTCACCTTCAAAGATCAATGAATGCCCCCAGCTCTGGAATTTTAGCATTGACATTCCCAACTTCTGACCGTGAGACGTAAGCGATTCTAGAATCATTATGTATAAGTACCTCTCTTCCAAAATTAATGTAATATCCTAACAAGGTAATGCCGGGAGCTAGATACCCTTAGACAAGGACATTTATAAATGGGAGGGAGACAGAAAGCTCGTATTTCCCCTGCGTGATATTCTGAAGACACAAAAAAATACAGGTAGCTATATAAGGAGAGGTGGGGGACGTGTTCAGAGAGAGAGATACAGAAAAGAAACAGGGGAGGGCATGCTGAAGAATGAGTAGGAGGAAAAAATGGTTTTGATAGGGCAAATGGGTGGGAAATGGAATGGATAGGAGAAACAGGGATTAGTTGAGTCCAAGAGTTAGGACTTGGACCTGGGGCAAAACTGAAAACCAGTTCCTTTAGAACCATTTCGGCCACACTTTGTTCCCCTGGGAGGGGTCAGTGAATTGCAGAATCTACCAGGAGAAATAACTATATTCCACTGAACTATGTATCCACAAGACAATAGCATGTTTCAGTGTGACAGGTTCATTTTTAAGGAATACCCAAGGTATTTTTTGGACTGAACATTTAAAACCCACTTTTTTCCCCAGACTTCAACAGATCTCTTCTGAAAATTTTAAACCCTCAGATTTATTTCACTTTGCAGAGGAAAAAAAAAATCTCTCTTCAAACTGGAGATTTGTCCTTTTGAAATGGTGCCTACATTTTCCCTTGAAAATATCACGGCTTGTTTTCTTAGCTAAAGAGTAGTCATTGCTTTTCAGTTTGAATGGTTTCTTTGTTTACAATTTTCCCTGAATTAGAAAGTCTAATAAGAAACAGATATATTAGTCTAAAATCCATTTAGAATTTTGAGTAAAGCCTGTATATTTTTAATGCCATTAAATCCAATATACGATTAAAACAAAGGGCTAAAGGAAAAATCCATACTTGATAGAAACAAAACAGAAAGGCAACACAATATTTTTCCTGAAATTTTGCCTAGCATTAAGATTTTGTGCACCTCTCTTCAGAATTCTGCCCTGTACTTGGAGACCTTTGAATTTCAGTTGGATATTTTAGTTTGGATTTAAGATCCTTCATTTATGTCCAGGAGCAGGTTAAATCTCAGAGGACTATTCAAGGGGCCTATTTCCCAGGTAGCTCTTTATTTTTAGGTAGCTTCTTTTTCTCAGTCTATAAAGCAGTATATTTTTAAAGATGGTATTTGTTAAGTGCTTACTATGTGCCAGACCCTGTACTAAGCACTGGTACTAGATACAACATAATCAGGTTGGACACAGTCTTAATCCCCATTTTACAGATGAGGTAACTGAGGCACTGAGAAGTTAAGTGACTTGTTCAAGGTTCATTCATTCATTCAGTAGCATTTATTGAGCACTTACTATGTTCAGAGCACCGTACTAAGCGCTTGGAATGTACAAATCGGCAACAGATAGAGACAGTCCCTGGCTATTGACGGGTTTATAGTCTAATCCAAAGCAGACAAGTGGTGGAGCAAGGATTAGAACTCAGATCCTCCGACTCTCAGGCCCAGGCTCTTACCATTAGGCTACACTGCCTCTCTGTTACTTAGTAATAGTCTTCCCTTATGTATGTTTGCTTCTCAGTCACTCATTCATATGAGGTGGGAATGAGGTCTGAACTTGGAAGTGAAAAGGGTCAATCACATTGTTCCCAAGCATACAGTGAAGGCAGGAAGTGGAGAGCCCGGGCCTGGAAGTCAGTAGGTCATGGGTTCTAATCTGCTGTGTGACCTCGGGCAAGTCGCTTCACTTCTCTGGGCCTCAGTTCCATCATCTGTAAAATGGGCATGGAGACTGTGAGCATACGTGGAACAGGGACTGTGTCCAACCTGATTAGCTTGTATTCTCTCCCAGCGTTTAGTACGGTGCCTGGCACATAGTAAGCACTTAAATGCTATGATTATTAACATCATTATTATCATTATTATATCTAAATTCCATTTCTTGCCCCTTTCTAGCTCCAGTGTGTGGACAGACTAACTACAAACTGGTCTCTTGGCCAAAAAGCTAAGGGGTGAAATCAGTGACTACCACCAACTCTATGGAACGGGCATCCGTGGGAGGATAGGTCTTTCATTAGCATTTTCATGCCCCCACAGGGGAAATCCTTTACCATCACTCTTGCCTTGGTGTACGAAAAATGACCATGAAAATAGAAATTGCTTATGACATTTATTGTTTGGCATCTAGTACTGCGGCAAGATGATATGAAAGTAATAAATATCAGATGTAATCTAGCATCTACAGACAGAGCTGTCCTTTGAGATGATGATGCTAAGGGTGAGACCTGACCCCTGTTACAATAATCCCCACCTTCAAAGGAAAAGAGAGAGAGTTGACTGGGGAGATGATGGGGGAGTCTCTGTTTTCCACTCTTGATTCTAGTCAGAGCCCTCTTGAGTAAAGAGCAAGTCAACTGTCTGCTATCAATCACCGCGTGCCTTCGAATCAAATCACTGTTAGAATGACGCAGGGTTGCGTGGTAGGTCTGGTTCTGTTCAACCCATTTACTGCCATACTCAAAAATGGAACAAGAGATCTGCAAGCTGAATAAATTTCCAATTCACCATGAAACTCTTCCAGCTCAACTGGTCAGGAGCATTAACAAAAGCCTTTGAGGAACATTTTAATATCAATAGCTTTAAGAGCAACAACTAATGCACAAAGACATTTCTGTCCTTCGATCGTCTCGCGGATCTCTGCGTCTCGATTCGTGATGCCAGGTTGTCTGGAATTGCATTTATCTTAACTTGTTTCTAGATTATATTGAATCATGCTGGATCCAGGTAAGAATTACTTTTCATTTAATTAATTTTGCTACTTTCAGAAAATGTAGCAGTGCTTTGAAAGTTCACCGCCAGAAGCTTCGGTGCCGACTCTTTTCAACCACCAATCCTATTATAAATGGTCTGATTCAATCATATTCCCCAAGTAGATGTCCTTTCACATGAACTTCAGATTCTTTTGCACACATAATGCAATTGTCAGAGACTAGCCTGATATTCATTTTTTAAGTGATAGGAAATCTCCAGGAGCAAGTCACTATATATTATAAAATTATATGCCTTCTGGGTAGCAAACTTTGAGAACTGAAAGAGCAATTTCTACTCAAAGTGTATCATTCATCTTGTAAGTTTATTTTCTTTAGAATCTGGTTTAAAGGTACTGTTGATGGAGAGCTTTCTTCTTCTCTCATTTTTTTTTCTAACATGAGAAAAGAGTGCCTGCTAAGTGTAAACTTTCCTGAAGCTGTAACGGAAAACACTTAGGAATTGTCACCCCTTTCCATAAACCCCCACTCCCCCTTCTTCATACATATGAAACATAAATTTAATCAAAGAACAAGTCTCTTCCTTCCCCTTACTCACTAAATTTAGCCATTGACCTATGCTAATATCTTGTTGCTGCGCCATATCTGTCTTTGCAGAATCTATCATTTTCTTCTTGGCTCTTGAAAAAATATGGGAGACAAATGGCATTATTTTTGAGGCTTCACCAATTATTACTGGCCGTGTGACCCTTTGCATACACCTAAGCATTTCCATTTCCTTTCTGGGATACAGGGGTGATCATTTAGTTTAATTGAAAATGCTCAATTTAGGGAAAAAAGACACTCCCTAAGAGCGAACATTTAAATTCAAGTTCTTACTACATGCTCTGCAAGAACTGTTTATTGATTTATTATTCTTTCACTCTTAAAATATGGGTCTTCATCAACGTATCTATTCTGTATTCCCTATTCTGTTATAAGATATTTGAGGCGAGAGCTCACATCTTTTATTTTTTTGATTACCTCCAGGTGCCCAATATATTACTCTGTACAGAGGGTGCTTGATATCAGGGAAACTAATAATGATCTTTTATTTTTCTTCTCCACCCTCCCTCGTTAATAAGATTGAAAGGAAGGGTGTATCGGTGCATGCAAGATATATGCATACGTTCATCTTTCCCCTGGCAAAGATCAACCTATACCTCACCAGTAAGGTGGAAGACCTATAATTTGGGGACCTGCTGGGATTGTTCTATGAATGGTGAAGGTTTCTGACTAGAGAAATACTACCAAATGACTCCTCAGAATTTCTGAAAATAACTGGGCAACATAGGTGGCGAAGACTAGAGCCCATCCATCACAACCATCCGGTGGTCTACTGGGCTATGAAACGACATTGGTTACCTGGTATAAAAATAGGTTTTAAACGCAAAATCCTCATGTCTACTTCACACTTTGCTAATAAAGATGGCCTCGATTAGCCCTACGTTCCAAGCACTGTGCTAAGTACAGGGATGGAAGCAAGAAAATTAGGCTTATGGTCAAAGAGGAAGGTGGAACAAGTATTTAATCCCCATTTTACAGGTGAGGAGACAGACGCAGAGAGGTTGAGTGACTTGTTCAAATTACGCACCAGGAAAGTAGCAGATGAGGGAATAGAGCAGACATTTCCTGACTCCTACTGTTTTCACCGAGCCCCACTGCCTCCTATTCCTGCTCACCCCCACCCAAGAGAAACACGGCTAGAAGGATTACTTATTATAAATTCCTTCTGTAAGATTGTCAGTCTTAATGATGCCAGGCCTGGCCTGAAACTCACCCACCGTTCATGGAGATGTCACCAACATCATCCTCCTTGACATCACCATCAACCTAAGCAGCCTATGTACCCCTCATTATACTCAGTATGCATACACATTTGTTCCACATACACATAATTCTGCCTATGCGGATCAAATACGGCACTACTGACAATGACTGATGTGACTGTGGCTAATAAAAAGCTAAAAATAAGAATAATGATGGTACTTGTTAAGCACTTACTATGTGCCGAGCACTGTTCTAAGTGAAGGTGATCGGGTTGTCCCACATGCAGCTCACAGTCTTAATCCCTGTTTTACAGATGAGGTAACTGAGGCTCAGATAAGTTAAGCGACTTGCCCAAAGTCACACAGTTGTTAAGTGGCAGAGCCGGGATCAGAACCCACGACCTCTGACTCCCCAGCCCTTGCTCTGGCCATTAAGCCACGATAACGCATAATCCATTCTAACAATAATAATAATGATGTTGGTATTTGTTAAGCGCTTACTACGTGCAGAGCACTGTTCTAAGCGCTGGGGGAGATACAGGGTAATCAGGTTGTCCCACGTGAGGCTCACAGGCTTAATCCCCATTTTACAGATGAGGGAACTGAGGCCCAGAGAAGTGAAGTGACTTGCCCACAGTCACACAGCTGCCAAGTGGTAGAGGCGGAATTTGAATCCATGACCTCTGACTCCCAAGCCTGGGTTCCTTCCACTGAGCCACACTCCTTCTCTGATTGTACACTGTATCCATATAGAATTTGTTCATGACCATATTTTCACATGCATTACCCCCAGTCCCTAAAACTGTTTTATTTCTCCTTCAATGCCAGAGCCTCTCAAAAGGCATTTACAGTAAGTCCTGAGATCTTTGACACAATTGGTTCCAGAAAACTATGTTTCCAGTCAAAATATTTTAAGTCAGAACCAATTTACCCCTAGGTATAATGTTATAAATGGCAGATCGAGTCCCAAACCAAGGTCAGATATACTATTTATGCCCAAATTATCCAGAAATCTGAACTCAGGCTATTACACGTAGCTAGCTGCATTAATGAATTTATATTGCAAGCGGCAATCATACTGGCATGAAAATCAAATAACAATTTAAAAATAAAGTACCTAAAGGTAAGAGGCAGCATGGTTTAGTAGAAAAAAATCATGGGACTAGGAGTCAGGCAACCTGTGCTCAAATCTCAGCTCTGCCATTAACTTACTAGGTGACCTTGGGCAAGTCATTTAACCTCTGTGTGTTTCAGTTTTTTTTCTGTAAACTGGTGACAATCGATCGCTTGCATTTATTGAGCACTAACCATGTGCACTGTACTAAGCGCTTGGGGAGTACAGTATGACAGAGTTGGTAGATATTTTCCCTGACGATAAGAAGTTTACTCTCCCTCCTTTTTAGATTGTGAGCTTTGTGAGGAAAAGGGAACGATGGATCTGAAAATCTTGTATCTACTGTAATGCTTGAGAGCTTCCCATACTCTTTAATAAAAATAAGGATAATAATGCCGTTACTTAAGTGCTTACTATGTGCCAAGCACTGAACTATGCATTGGAATAGGACTGAACTATGCACGGTATCTATCCCGTTACAAGATGATCAAGTTGGACACAGTCCATGTCCCATATGGGGCTCTCAGTCTAGGTAAGAGCTGAAAAGGGTTAGAATCTCCACGGTGCAGTTGAGGAAACTGAGAAACATAGAAGTTAAATGACTGGCCCTAGGTCACTCAACGGGCACGTGGCAGAGCCGGACTTAGACCCATTTCCTCTGACATCCAGGCTCATACTCTTTCTACCAGACCACACTGCTTCTATTAGTACAGTACTGTGCCATACAATGTGCTTTATGCCCACTGACGAATGATATAGATGCATAAGTGATATACTCTCTTTTGTTATTTGTTTTACCGAAAATAAGCACTTTGGTCGGTCTGAATGGGTGAGATTTCCAGGGTGTTCTAATGAAAGTCATTTGGAGAACCTTTTGGGAGTTTCTTGGTCGACCTTCTCAGAAGTTTATTCTGTTGGCTTTTCTGAAACATCAGGAAAGAAAATAATAGCTCCTCTATCAGAGTCTAGCAGCAATATGCTAGTCAGGAGGAGACACTGTTGAGATAAGAAGGAAAGAGGAAAAACACTGGCAAGAAATGAAGATCCACTGGAAGGTAAAAGGGCTGAGGTGGTAGAATACAATAATAGAAATGAAAATATTATATGTTAAGAGTTTACATATGCAAAGCACTGTGGCAAATAGAGTACAGTCAGATCAGACACAGTCCCTATCTCACATGAGACTCATAATCCTAAGGGAAGAGAAAAAGAGAAAACGGGTAGCTTGTCCCCATTTCACAAATGAGGGAACTAAAGCACGACGACGATCATGTAACGGTGAAGTGAAGTGAAAAGTTTGTCTTTGAACTCGGGTTTCCTGAACGCCTCATCTTATGTATTTTCCACTAGGCCACCCCGTTTCTAGTACCAGTCAGGGAAATCGTGTCAAGGTTTTCTAATTGAAGATTTGATAAAGCATTCAGAGACCTCAGTTCTATTTTTGTCTCTGCCTGATTTCATAATGTCCTTGCATGATTATCCCATTTTATTTCTCTTGATAACATTTTCCTTCATGGGAAAATAATACCGTACTAAGCACTTGGAGGGAATACAGTGGTCAGACGCGGCCTCTGTAACATTAGGGATAATACATTGGGAAGGTATTGTGGCTTGATGGAAAGAGCGTGGCTCTGGGAGTCGGAAGACCTGGGTTTTAATCCCAGTTCCACTACTTTGCTGCGTGACCTTGGGAAAATAAATTCACTTCTTCAAGCCTCAGTTACCTCATCTATAAAATGGGGATTAAAACTGTGATCCCCTCCCCCAAGTGGGAGAGAATGTGTTTATTGCTCTATTGTACTCCCCCAAATGCTTAATACAGTGCTCTGCCCACAGTGAGCACTCGATAAATGTGTTTGAAGGAATGAACATGCATTCAACCTGATTATTTTGTATTTACTCCAGTGCTTAGTACAGTGTCTGGCACCTAGTAAGTGTTTAACAATTATCATTAAAAAATACATGCCCCACATGCCTATTCTTATAAATAATCTTTAGGATGTAAGGCTCCTTGAACTATCCAAGATAAATCGTTCAGGTAATCAAGGGAGAGAAGCAGCATGGCTTAGTGGAAAAATGAAGGGCTTGGCTTCAAATTCTGGCTCTGCCACTTGTCTGCTGTGTGACCTTGGGCAAGCCACTTCACTTCTCTGTGCCTCAGTTACCTCATCTGTAAAATGGGGATTAAGACTGTGACTCCCACGTGGGACAACCTGATGATGTTGTATCTATCCCAGCACTTAGAACAGTGCTTGGCACGTAGCAAGCACTTTACAAATACCATGATTATTATTACTGATCAACACAAATTCAATTAGAATCACGGTTGCTATTGAAATAGTTAAAATTTCCCTTCTTAATCGCTGCACCTGCTCTGAGATAAATGCAGCACTCCCACAGCCAAGTATGTCACCTGTCATTAACCTTTCTCTAGCTCAATTGCTCCTTCTAGAGTTGTCAAACGGGAAGCCGATCCCAACCAAACATCAGATCGAGATCCTGGGAATATCTTCTGAGTTTTAATAGGAATCAGATTAGTCTTTACCCTGAAATAAGCAACTCTCCCAATTTTCATAATTTTATATTTACAGAAGATTAGCTCGTTCAAGTGGCACTAACACTAGGAAGGCCTCTCATCAAGAATTAAGCAGTTGGCAAACCGATTATTTTACTTAAAGATTTCTGGGACAGTTCAAAAAATTTCCCTTTGAACGGTTATCCTTGCTATCACAACGATGCAACCCATACATGTGTTTTACCTTCGGAAACAGGCACAGCTGAGGAGAAAAGTCTTTTCATTACCCAATTCAAATGTTTGAACAATGGCTGTTACATTTCAGGACAACAGGAGTGCCCTTAATTGAAATGATTAATGCCCTCCCTCCTCAAATCCTCCAAACTAGCAGACTTCCCCCCCTCAAAGCCCTACTGAACGCTCACCTCCTCCAGGAGGCCTTCCCAGACTAAGCCCCCCTTTTTCCCTGCTCCCCGCTCCATTCCCCATTGCCCCAACTCGCTCCCTCTACACTATTCCCCTCCCCACAGCACTTTTATATATGTACATATTTAAACTTATAAATTCTATTTTTTATTAATGATGTGAATATATCTATAATTCTATTTATTCATAGTGATGCTACTCATGCCTGTTTACTTGTTTTGATGTCTGCCTCCCCCCTTCTAGACTGTGAGCCTGTTGTGGACAGGGACTGTCTCTATTTGTTGCTGAATTTTACTTCCCAAGCATGAGTAAAGTGCTCTGGACACAGTAGGCGCTCAATACGATTGAATGAATTAAAGGATAACTAATGTATTGTTGGAATCTGAAATTCACTAGCACACTGCATACTTCACTCTGAACATGATCAATCTATCAATCAGTGAAGACTATCGAGTGCTTACTGCGTGCAGAACCTTGCAGTAAGCACTTGAGAGCGTACAGTGTAACAGAGTTGGTAGACCAGATAAAACTAATTTAGTAATAAAATGAATTAGGTGTTTCAGGAAAGAACTCTCAGAGTCTATTTAAAAAACCCAAAAGAGTTGTGTAATTTTGAAGATGACACTTTGCAGGTGGCTCTGAATTGAAGGGGACAACCAACGTTGCTTCCCATCTAAATCCAACAAAAATCAATCAGAGGAATGCTCAAAGTAATAAAAATAACTACAACGAAAGTATTTTTTTCAAAAATAGGATAATGTACACATAGGATAAGAGCTGATCATCACCAACATGTGTTACCTAGTGCCTACTGACAAAACATTAACAAATATATTTTCTACATTTATCTATGAAGAACCATGTACTTGGCACTTGAGAGTATTTGGGTAGGTGATATATAAGGTTTGAGGTATGGGACTGTCTTTGGGAAGAAAAGTAATCAAATTGGAGCAGGAAAGATTGTGTTGGGGAATTGCTGGCAGCAGCAAGGGAGTAAGAAGGGGTTCATTTTAGGAGTAAAATAGATTGTGAACCGAGATATGGCTAGGAGATGGGCTCATCTGTAAGAAAATGGTCAAGACAACAATCACAAAACCCATGGGGATTACCATGAAACCTTGAAGAACAAATAATTCTAAAGAAGCAGCAGGACTGGATGGGCTTCTTTTCCTTCCAGGATGGTGGGACGAGAAGATTGTCCCCGCACTGAAATGCTTTTTTGAAGGAATTTCACAAAATCCACCTGGAGGGGACGTGGAAGGAGAGGGAGAGTGGCAATATCTTGCCTGCCTCTTCTACATAGGGCTCTTGGCTGGATACACCCCAGATTATTCAGAAACACCCCACAGTAGGCAGAGACACTCCACAAAGAGAAGTCAGAAGAGGGTAGGCTCTTGGTGGATAGAGAACATATCTACCCACTGTGTGGTACTGTATACACCTTAGCATTTAGAACAGTGCTCTGCACTCGGTAAGTGCTCAATAAATATCACTAACTGATTGACTGACTGATTGAACCATTGGACTACGCCCTGGAAAGGCCGGTCTTGGAAGAGACAAATGGGTGCTGTGATCTCAGCAGTTCCTTTTGCGTTCAAATCTGTACCTTGGATAGATTACAAAGTTTGACAAGTCATGATAGGGGCTTTACACTGGGAGTCTTGCAAAATAGATCTCCTCCTCTGCTGAAGCCAGAACCCGTGATCTTTCGGCAGTCCACTGGAACCCCATCTTTTTGCAAACGAGACAGCACCGGGAGAGCTAAAATCTCATGCTCCAGACAACCCTATGTGGGAGGCTAATGAATCAGCAGTCTCCTTAAAACTCCCATCTAGTAACAAGATATTTATGTAACAGTTACATTGTTAACATCATAAATCTTGCAGCCAGCACTGACTTCCTATCCTTCTCGTAGTCTGGGCTTGAGTTTATTCCCCTTAGTTTGTGAGACGGGATATAAAAATCATTTGAAAAAATGGTGACAAGTATTCCCATATGCCAATCTAGCATATTTCGGACACATAATCAGGAGGACCGATTCTCTGGAGAAGACACTAATGCTAGGAAAAGTCCAGGGAAACCGTGGAAGAGGCAGACGGGCAGCTAGATGGATAGAGACCGTCTTGATTCTATTTATCGTGATTATGTTGTTTTTGTCCGTCTGTCTCCCCCGATTAGACTGTGAGCCCGTCACTGGGCAGGGATTGTCTCTATCTGTTGCCGAATTGTACGTTCCAAGCGCTTAGTACAGTGCTCTGCACATAGTAAGTGCTCAATAAATACTATTGAATGAATGAATGAATCAATGAATAACAGTGATAATGGAATAACCATTAGAAAGGTTGTGGATTATGGTAGAGGACAGGACGTTCTGGAGGAAATATATCCACGGGGTCGCTGTGAATTCATTCATTCATTCAATAGTATTTATTGAGCGCTTACTATGCGCAGAGCACTGTACTAAGCGCTTGGAATGAACAAGTCGGCAACAGATAGAGACAGTCCCTGCCGTTTGACGGGCTTACGGTCTAATCGGGGGAGACGGAAAGACGAGAACAATGGCAATAATTAGCGTCAAGGGGAAGAACATCTCGTAAAAACAATGGCAACTAAATAGAATCATGACTCGATGGCACTTAATAATAATTGTAAATATATCAAAAGGCAAAAATTGCAGTTGTGTAAGAGAAGACTTCTACCAACTTTCTGGATTTGTTAGGGTTTCATATGGTGTTGGGGAAACTATATTAAGGATTAACTCCATAGAGAATTTGTGCTGATATTGCCTTAATAAAATAAGAGATATTTAGGACATAGTGATTATTAAAAGAGGCAAACTAATTTCATCTCTCATTAGTGTAGATAACAAAATAGTT
Organism: Ornithorhynchus anatinus; assembly: GCF_004115215.2. Taxonomy (NCBI): domain Eukaryota; kingdom Metazoa; phylum Chordata; class Mammalia; order Monotremata; family Ornithorhynchidae; genus Ornithorhynchus; species Ornithorhynchus anatinus. The sequence goes on from NC_041736.1 coordinate 32,906,314, forward strand.
TTGCTTAAAGCAATAAATTTGAAATCTCTTAATGTTCTTTTTTATGTTTAAGCCTCTTTAGCAGTTTTGAGAAAACAAGCCATAAAGGAGATGATGAGTATCAGATCTCAAGTTAATGCAGAGTAAATTGAATTTTGAAAAATCTCTGTACTTTCCTACTTGGCTGCAGGTGCCACAGTTCAATATCTAATAGATTTTACTTATTTAATCACACTATAAGCCCATTTTCTAGGGTTGAGCCTAGGCAAAATGCTTCAAGTTTACCGGGTTTTCAGTCCAAAGAAACTCACTGTAAACTTCAGCCCTTGCAAGATCTTCCTTGCGAGGCTTGTTTTTACCTTTTCTGGGAACCGATATTTATTTATTTTTTTTTGGAAAAATCCAGGCTGCTGCCTCATCAACCTTTGTTTTGACTTCCTGTTTTCTAATTCTTCCAGATCCTACCCTACCCTGAAGGTCAAAGAGATGTGTATTGTGATTATTGGAACAAAGCATATTATGTACAGGCTTCAATCCAGGGGGACACACCTAATCATAGAACTAATCTGGTGCCAATATGTAACACTAACCTCTTCCTCTGAACACCTAGTAAATCAGTGTCAAGAATAATGAAATATTTTGGGTCTAAGCATCCACAGCTGGAGAATCATTCCTAAATTCTAGTCCCAGAAGATGATCTATGAGGACATTTGGCATGAACAGATAAATTACACATGCATCGGTAGTTAACAGTCAAAATGAATTGTAAGATTTTATCCCATTAGTTGAATCTATATTGGTAAGAGCAGTGTCTGCATCAAAACAACATTTTTTTCAACTGATTCATACTTAGCTGTTCGGGAATATATGAATTTTTTAGATTTCAGCTCTATCTAATCTATAGAAAGTTATGGTAATAGATAGCTTTACTCTAGACACATCAAGGTGAAGAATTTGGGTGTGCAGAGAGTCGCCTTGAAAATGTCCACTTCAAATCATTTCTCTGAGCCTCAGTTTCCTCATCTGCAAAATGAGGATTCAATTTCCCTCCTCTAGACTGTAAACTCATTATGGGCAGGGAACATGTGCTAAATCTGTGGTACTCGCCCAAATGTTTGGTACAGTGCTCTGCACATAGTGAGTGCTCAATAAATATCATTGATTGATCAATTGACTGATAGTCACCGGAGGCTCCATTTGAGGGCAGCTTCATTCAACCTTTTAATCACTACTCCCTGCAGCCTTTCTCCTGATGGTCTACCCCAAGGCAGTTGCTTCATTTCCTTACTCTCCCGTACTGGTTCTGACTCTACCAAATCATTATTTGTAGCAATGTGAGATTCCAAAAACTGAAACCAGGTTTCCATGGTTTCAATTCATTTCATAAGCCAATAAATGCCAGACCAAATTTTATAATCATTTACAATCCATATTCAAATAGTTTATCGTGTGCCCCTTTCATATTTCATGGATGCATGCTCAGTCAGTTTCAGGGGGCCTGAGACAGGCTTTAGGGGAACAATTAGCCAAAGCTCTCCACAGATTCACAATGTGATTCTCTAATAGGGTGTTATATCATTGGAATTTCTAGGGCATCGTACATCTAAACATGCAATAAGCAACAGTGAACATTTCTTGAAGAGGGCTCGTAATAATTGTTCTAAAATTGAAAAGTGTCCTTTTCATTCATTCATTCAGACGTATTTATTGATCACCAGTCATTTGGAAGGTCCAAAAGACATAAAAGACATTGTCACTGTTTTCAGGGAGCTTACAATCTAATGAGGGAAATAGGTATTTATTTTATATATATATATATAGTTTATATATGTATAGTTTGTGTATATATATATATAGTATGTATATAGTGTGTGTGTGTATATATAGTATGTATATAGTGTGTGTATATAATATATATATTATTCAAGGGAGAGGATCCCGGGCAGGGAGATGGCTTAATCAATGGTTTGGAGAAGGGAGATAGCAAAATGCCTCGAAAATGTCATGGAAGTTAATAATTTAATACACTGATCTTTCACTGATGTATTCAGATGTTCCCGGAATATTGACAGAAGCATTTAAAAGCTTCAAAATTCATTACAGTGAGCCTCCAAAGTTTTACAGATTGGTAGCAACATCGTTTAAATAATCCTCCAGGAGTTGCCTCTAGATTGCCAGCTCCATGTGGGCAGGGAACGTATCGTTCTCCCAAGCATTTAGTACGGTGCTCTGTAAATGGTAACCACTGAGTAAATTCCACTGATTGACTGATCAGTTGTCTAGTCTCCTTTCTGAGCTAGGATCAAAGGACCATGAAATTAAGATTTCTGTAGTCTGATCAAAAATATTTCTGGACTATTTGGCAAATATCATATTTGCCTTAACCAGAATCTCCCACCTACGGCACCACGCTTTTGACTTGCCCTTCTCCAGGGCAGTCATCATGCCCATTCATTCATTCCATTCAGTTAGTCATCCACTCAATTATATTTATTGAGTGCTTATTGTGTGCAAAGCACTGTACTAAGCACTTATTTGGTCATATTTACTGAGCACTTACTGTGTGCAGAGCACTGTACTAAGCACTTGGGAGAGCAATACACATTCACATTCCCTGCCCACAATGAGCTTACAGTCTAGAACCCGTTCCCTAGCCAGGGACTCCCTTTCACATCTACCAAATAACATCTCTGCCCATATTAAAAGTCCTTTTGAAAGCTTGCCTCCTACAGGAGGTATTTCCTAAGGAAATTTCACCATATCTGGTCATTTGATTTCAACAGCCACCCTCAGGACATAATCCATTTACTCATTAAGTAATTAACTCATTCATTCATATATTAATGTGTCACTGTATGCATAGGATTTCCCATAGAGGTTCAGGGAGTGATGGAAAATGGCAGCACTTTCTTTTCCATGAATGAATAATCTCTGGTGCCTCTTAACTAGTGTTGATTCTCCCCAGGGATGCTCTATGTGGAGAAAAGTACAGTTGAGAGTTTAAAAACGTGATAATGTCAAGGGGTTTTTTTTTTAAAAAAAATTAGCATTATTCTGGAGGAGATTCACAGGGGAATGAACCCAAGTCTAAAACATTCCATGTAATTTTTATTAATCGAAAATAGATTAAAACAGAAATACCATGTGTGTGATGGAGGTGGGACGGTGCTTTTTCTGTTCCACAGACAATAATAATGATAACGGTATTTGTTAAGTCCTTACTGGGTGTCAAGTAATGTTCTGAATACTGGGGTAGGTACAAGATAATCAAGTTAGACACAGTCCCTGTCCCACATGGGACTCACCGTCTTAAACATAGCACCCTCAGAAAGAAAGAGACTTAATGGAAAGAAGTGCACTTGAGAATCAAAGGAACCGTGTATTAATCTCAGCTCTAAATATTTGCCTGCTGTGTGACCTTGGTGAAATCAATTACTTTTCTGTGCCTCAATTTCCTCATATACCAAATGGGGATTCAGTGCCTGTTTTCCCTCCCACTTATATTGTGAGGCAGAGACTGTCTGACCACATTAACTCCTATTTACTCCAGGGTTTAAGACGGTGACTGGCATGTAAAAATACTTGAAAACTACCATAATTATTATGATTACCAAGGAAACAGTTTAGTTTGTTAGCAGGTGCTGGGAGAGAAAACAATTACTCTTCTTAATAAACTTAATTTACAACACATGGGAATGTTGTTTGCTGAAAGTTCTTAGCCTGCAAATGAATCTGGTGAAAGGGGCCCAGAAAGAGAAGTTTGCATGTCTTTTAAAATGTTGATTCAAAACTTTTCTACTGGCTATTTATAGGGGCATAACTCTCCTTTTTCTGTGCTGAGGAAGTTATTGATTAAAACATACCTCACCGGCTTCCCTTTGGCACTTTTCTGTAGAGCACATAACACCTCGGATTTTTTTTTTTTTTTTACTTAAAAGGTGACTTTCTTTGATAAAAATCTGACTGCAGTGGATCGATAATTGGAAAATGGAAAATCCTGTCCAGTGTGAACTCCACATCAATCTTGAAAGTGATAGACCCTGGTTACTTATAAGGAGATTTTGCTTATGCAAATGACACTTGAAAGTTATTTTGCCCTATGTACAAATCCTTTCTGTCCTACCTCCCTTGATCGCTCACTAACCTGTGACACGACTCCTCCTTCCAGATAACAGTACCTAAGCGTTGATTCACTGACACAGTTTCGTCCTGGTTTTACTTCACCCTCTCTGGCCACTGTTTTCAGTGTCTCTACCTGGTCCTTCTGCTTCTCACCCATAAGCAGTGGGAATACCTCAAGAATCTCTTTTGGGTCCCCTTCTCTTCTCATTTTATACTCTCTCTTTTGAAGAACTTATCCACTCCTAAAACTTTATCTACCACCTATATGCAGATGCCTTTCAAATTTATCCCTCTAAGCCCTGTCTCTCTCCTCTGCTTCCTCATGCTGGCAAGCTGGTTTGACATGGATCAAGCTCAAGCTCAGTGTGTAAGAAATTGACGTCCTATCTTCCCTTCCAAATCCTCTCCTCCACCTACCCTTCCCAAAATAAATCTTCAACCTTGGCATTATCCTTGATTCTTCACACTATTTCAATACTCACATCCAGTCTATTGGAAAATCCTATCAGTTTTAGCTCTCAACATTTCCTCTCCTTCCCATCTCCCTCTCTTTCCAAAGGTCACCATTCTAAGTCCAGGCTGTTTATTAGAACCTGACTCGATTACTTTATCAGCCTCTTCAGTGGCCTCTCTGCCTTTCAGCTTCTTCCCTCTCCTGTTTATACTTTCTACTCAGATTCATCATCTGAAACATCATCCTTCACAAATCTTTCCAGTCCTCAAAAACCTCCAGTGGTTACTGACCCATCTTCACATTCAAAATGAGCTCTTGACTACTGACTTGAAGACATTCCATCCTTCCACTCCTTCCTACCTCTCCGCTCTCTTCTCCCATTAGACCCCAGCTCACACTCTTCATTTCTCCTAAACCCAAGTATTCACAGTGGCTGATCTCACATGCTCAATTTCTCTGCCTCCAAACCAGAGCTCACACCCTGACTTCTACCTCGTACCCTTTCCCTCTTCAAAATTCTTCTTACCACAGTTTTATCCTTTTTTAAATCCCACTCTTCCAGGAGGCTTTCCCCAATAAAGTTTTCTTCTTCCTAAGTCACAATTTCCCTTCCATCATCTCAGCACTTTAGCACTCACTACTTCTCACTGCATTTTTTGACTTATTTGTAATTTACACTATCTGAATACTTTTTTCTCCTACTTGTAAATGATTTCACACTGGTCTCCCCCTGAAAATTGGGAACTCCTTTATAGCAGGTATCTTGCCACCTATTGTACTCTTCCAAATGCTTAGTACAATACTCTGCACCAAATAAGTGCTCAGTAATTGTTGGATCGGAATAGAGAAGGAGTGAGAAAGAGACAAACAGGATTATATAGAGAGAAACCGAAAAAGCAATGACATGGCAAGCTCCGACACCTCAAAGGTCGTGGCACAGTGGAAAGAGCCTGGGCTTTGGAGTCAGAGGTCATGGGTTCGACTCCCGGCTCTGCCACTTGTCAGATGTGTGACTGCGGGCAAGTCACTTCACTTCTCTGTGCCTCAGTGACCTCATCTGTAAAATGAGGATTAACTGTGAGCCTCACGTGGGACAACCTGATCACCCTTTATCTTTCCCAGCGCTTAGAACAGTGCTCTGCACATAGTAAGCGCTTAACAGATACCAACATTATTATTACTTTCAGCCTCCTTGACCTACAACCTAGTGGAAATGGGACAAATCTGTGTACTTCTCCGATCCCAAAGACATTTTGGTATCATTTCAACGTTCCCACCTCCCATCTTCACCCCATTCTAAGTTCACAGCATCTGCCTCTAACCCATACTACAAGCTCTTAGACTAGTCGAATATGCTGAACTGTTCATCTTCTATCCATCCCAGTGCTTAGTACAGTGTTTGGTACATGGCAAGTGTATAAATACATAGTACAAATAAAATACTATTAGTGTTGTTAGTTGCTATCATCTAGCTATCCTGTGTTTCTGAAGATGGTGATATTGACAGTGAGACTGTGGGCAGGAAAGGTTTATGTTTGTTATCGTATTGTACTCTCCCAAGTCCTGAATCTAGTGCTCTGCACAGAGTAAGCGCTCATTAAATATGATTGAATGAATAAATCCCTGTATACAGGAGTGGCTGGAATGACTTTTAAGAAACCTGATAAATCTTGCCGAACTATTTGCATCTAAAAGTAGATCCTTGCTGGCCTTCTATGTTTTTACGGTGCCTGTTAAGCACCTACTATGTGCCATTCATTCATCCGTACTTGTTGAGCGCTTACCATGTGTAGAGCACTGTACTGAGTGCTTGAGCCAGGCACTGTACTAAACTCTGGGGTAGATACAAGCTAATCAGGTGGGACACGGTCCATGTCCCACATGGGGTTTTATATCTTAATCCCTATTTTGCAAATGAAGTAAATGAGGCACAGAGAAGTTAAGTGATTTGCCCAAGCAGAAAGGTGGCAGAGCTGGATTAGAACCCAGGTCCTTCTGACTCCCAGCCCCACGCTCTATCCTCGAGGCCACATGGATTCTCAGTGTCCATCATGCCATTTGCCCTGCTCTCTCTTTTCCTTCTCTTGGCTTTGCTCAAGATTGTCTGCTTTGAAAATAGTCTTTCAAGGCTCACTGCTATGCCCCCATGTTCGAAAATGGTTTTTGGCTCACTTTCCCTCCTTCTAGAATCCTCTCCTACACAAAACCTTTCTTCTCCTTTTCCAACTAGCCCTTCTCAGCCTCCTTGACCGCTTTCAAGGGCTCGGATATCATGCCACAGAAGTAGAAAACGTTACCCTTGCCCTTAGGAACTTACCGTCTAGATGGGGAGACAGGCAAACGCTAATTGGCATAGATATACGTACTTGCATATGTATATTATGTATATGTATTCACAACTCCTCGCTCATTAACTATGGGTTCCTCGAGGCCTCCATTTTCTTGACTGTAAACTTATTTTAGTTCATGCCCTCACATAGTTCCAACTCTGTCCTCTAAGAAGAAGTCTCCCAAATCTACATCTCAAGTCCTGTCTTCTCACCTCTTTGAAAATCTCTCTCTTCTCCTGCCTTCAGGCCATCTCTGCCTGGAAGAATTGCCGGCACATTAAATTCGGTGCATTAAAGCCAATTCTGCAACATCTTCCTAAGGCTTCTACTCTTCCTAACTTCCTGAGGGTTTCAGCCTGCCCATCAGCCTCTTTCACAACCTTGGTGTCACGTCTGATGTTTCTCTCTCCATTTTCTCCCACATAGAAAATTTCTAATTTCTGATATTCTTCCTTGGTAATATTTCAGGGATCCACTTCATTCATTTTCATCCTTTCATCCTGCTTCAACCTCTCATCACTTCCTGGCTGGACTACTGTAAGAGTCTCCTGATTGGACTCCATTCCTCTAGCCACTTTCCCATTCAAGTCATTCTACAGAAACCAACACATGATGTTTTTCTACATGGTAAATCTGCTCTAGTTACCGCCTCATCAGAAGAAGCGTGGTGTGGTGGTTACAGCCCGGGGCTGGGAGTCAGAAGGTCATGGGTTCTACACCTCACTCTGCCACGTGTCTGCTGTGTGGCCTTGGGCAAGTCACTTTACTTCTTAGTTCCTCAGTTACCTCATCTGTAAAATGGGGATTGAGACTGTGAGCCCCATGAGGGACGGAGATTTTGTCCAACCCGATGTACTTGTATCCACCCCAGAGCTTGATACAGTGTCTGGCACAGAGTAAGTGCTTAAATACTACAATTCCTAGTATTACTTCAGTGGTCACCCATTTATTCTCACATTAAATAAAACCATGTATTATTGGCTTCAAATCTCGCCGCCCCCAACCAAGAAGCCTATTCCTTCTCACCTGCCCAATCAATCATTCAGCCAGTGGCATTCATTGAGTGTATATTGTGTGCAGAGCACTATACTTAGCACGTGGGAAAATAAAGCACAATAGAGTAGGCAGACACAATCCCTGCCCTCAAGGACTTTAAAATCTAGCAGAAGAGCTTCCAATCTCGGGTTCTGCCGTTCCACAATATCACACTCTTCACCACAGATAAATTAATCTTCTAACTGCACTTTGCTTGCGACTTTCCCATCTCTGCCTTTTCTCCGCAGGTTAACTGCCCTGTCCTTTCCACAGTGACCTGTAAATATATCCATACCTAATTTTTGACAATTAATAGACAATTACAACAAACAAGAGACAGTCTTTGTATGAGCAAAGTGCAGTGGGGGCTACACACATATATTTGTGTGTGTGTATGGACAGATATTCGGAGTCACTATTTGTTTTTGTGCCTGAAAAGTTCAGTGTTCATCTTCCTTCTACGGTGCAGTCTTATTTTTCACAACTGCATTGGATACTTGCCGTAGGATCATCTTTCATCTCTGACTCAACCTCTTTGCCGGTAATGCAGCATCGATCTCCTTTTGGCCAGCTTCCATGCCATCCCTTAGCACCTGATGGTTAGCATCCTGGCTAGCTCCTCACCGCTCCCCTGGCCGGATTTAATTTTTTCCCTCCATTTCTGTTCAAGCAGCGACCAAAAATGAAAAGAATATTTCCCGGAAATAGCATTATCTTTCCTGACTCGACCCAGATTGATCAAATCATCCTCACAGCTGGGAATCTCTCTGAACTCCAGGATGCATTTCATTCCCTTTGGTGGCAGAAGACAAACAATTATCTAGTCAGAGAAAGAAAAACATCTCCAAATATATTTTAGTTTTCTGAGTATTTTTACCATACAAGTCTGTTCTATTCAGCTCTGTATTTGTGGCAAGGTATATTCCAAATCTGATGGAAAAGGGATCTCACGTAAATTTACTCTCCAAGTCCTCACTATGCTAGGAAGATTCAATAAGATGGCTATAGTTCTAACTCTCAACCCAATGGACCCAACTCTCAACCCAAGCCCAAACTGTCAGCTTCGGAATGGAAGACCGCACTTGGCAGCAGAGGGGTGTAATGGTTATCAGGTAGTTGGGGGAGAGTGGAAATGGCGGGGAGTCTCAGGGAAATGTCTGAAAGTGAGCATGAGATCATGAAAAAAGCAAGGACTTGGGAGGGGAAAAGGAGGGAATAAAATTGTAATTGTAAAAATTATTCACTGCATAAATATTTTATTATGAGCTGGCTGTAAATAGTTGACTTTTGTAATATAAAAAAGAAAAAAAACTTTCTTCTCCGCCTAGAGAAACCCTGCTTCTAAAGAACACACAACAAGTAAAGGATTGAACAGAAGAATGACTTGTGATTTTGACTAGTTCAACTGGGAAACCTGGACAATTGAAGCTGAAGAAAAAATAGTGCTATTTTTTCACAATAACAGTTTTGGCCTAAGTAATCATTCCTCATACTCCAATTCTCTTGACTTCTGTTGACCGAGGTAGAGAGTGAGTGGGTGAGTGTGTGAGCTAGTCCTGTAGAATGTAAGCTTACTGTGGGCAGGGAATGGACTCACCCAAGGGCTTAGCACAGTGCCCTGCACCCAGAAAGCCCTCAATGAATATGATTGAATCGACTGTTTCATAGGGGAAGGTAAAGGGGGTGCTGAGAGGGTTTGCTATTAAACGGTAGGTTCTTTTGAACTATCAGATGTGTATCTTTTTGTCAACTTGCTCGGGCAAGCTATAAAAAATATTTGATTGGGGTTTGATTGGAGAAATGGCCATTTTTCTATATGGTACTTTGAATAATAATAATTAATAATTATTACAGCATTTAAGTGCTCATTATGTGTCAGACAGTACTAAGGGCTGGGGTAGATACAAGCCAATCAGGTTGGACAGTCTTTCTCCCACATGGGGCTCACGGTCTTAATCCCCTTTATATAGGTGAGGGAACTAAGTGAAGTGACTTCCCCCAGGTCACACGGAAGACAAGCGGCGAAGGCGGGATTAGAACCCATGACCTGCTGACTTCCAGCCCCATGGAGTCAGGGTGTTGTTACTGGCTGTCAGAACTTTGGACTCTGCACAGCCCTGCCTGGGTGGCCAGGAGCATGTAGCCTTACCTTCCTCAGTTTAGGGCCTGGATCATAGTAAGTACTAAAGCATGGGCTTTGGAGTCAGAGGTCATGGGTTCGAATCCTGACTCTGCCACTTGTCAGCTGTGTGACTGTGGGCAAGTCACTTCTCTGTGCCTCAGTTACCTCATCTGTAAAATGGGGATTAAGACTGTGAGCCCCACGTGGGACAACCTGATTCCCTTGTGTCTACCCCAGTGCTTAGAAGAGTGCTCTGCACATAGTAAGCGCTTAACAAATACCAACATTATTATTATTAGTAGTAAATGCAGTAAGAAAAGGGGATGGTCAGATCTGGCAGGAATGCAGCAGACAGACCTGGCCATCAATCCCATTCAACCTGATGCACCCAATCCAGAGGAGGGGCATTTGAGGAGGGGGGATTCATCAGAAGAGGGTGGGGTGGCTTTCACTCAACAGGCAGATTTGCCCATCAATCTGTTCATGCCTGGGGTGATCAGAGGAGGGAGCTGGAGAAGTGGCTCAGAAAAGCAAGGCGTTCACTAGAAGCAGCCAGACAATAATGGTTTCCCAGGAGCCGTAGATTAGTAAGCCGCAGCGCTTTCACGTACCCGAAGAAAGCCCTCTCCTAAGCAAGGCGTACTTCAATCCTGTCTCTGTGAGCCACTTTCCATCAAGCAACCAATCTCACCCAGTCCTGGGCTGTTGACTCCACGCCGAGCCAACCCTTGCTTTGCAAATGATGCCTTGTTTCCAAGGTGATGGAATCTCACTATTTCATAATGTCTCCAAAAGAGGAGGCAAAGGACACAGTAAAGGAGTATGGAGGGAAAAAGTTAAATAGTCTGAATCGTACCAGCCAAGACCACAGGAAAGGGTAAAGGAGATTTCCCAGAATCCTTCTTTTCTGGAGCAGCCCAACGGAGGGATGCGTAAATAGAGAAAAGGCTTTTCTCGGAGAAAAAGCAATACATCCTGCTCTTGACCTTCCAGTTATCCGTATCTAGTATGTACACTATTGTCGAGGGACGGTCCTAGGGTGGAAAAAGCATGGCCAATTAAGAATGGGAACGGACGTGCCCAGTTATAGATAGTGAAAGACTGAGAAAGTACGAGAGCCAGGAGTTGTGGAGCAGGTGAACCACATTTCTTTAAAAGCACACTAGATCCAGGTTTGGTCTAGATCAACATGGGGAAATGGAGGTCAAAAACCAAAGTATCGCCTATACAGAGTCCTGCTGCTTAAGCCCACCACCGGGATGGCCGCGCCGATGATGATGGATGAAAGAATGAGTCGACAAATTACACAACTTCAAAACTCTCCGAATTGTGGAGACTTTCTTTGTTTTTCCCCCAATATTTAAGTATTTCCCGCTTAGCTGAGCAGATAGAAAGCTAGCCAGGTTTTTAACCAGAGGAATCAAACAAGGTATATTGTCTTCAGCTGCCTTCTCTTGGGAAGGCGACAAGATGAGCCTGCTAGTCCCACGCCGTTATTTTTTTCCCTGCAACATTTCATTACTGCCCCTGCCCTTTTCTTTAAAGGCTTTGGATAGCTGCTTAATGGTAAATTTTATTGTGCCTGAATCTGAGCCTTTTAAACACAGAATCCATTGAAAATATTACATTCTAAAATCAATAAGGCAACATCGGAAGGTTGGTCTCTCATCGATGAGCTCTCTCTGTTTCTACGGGTGAGAGAAAAACGTTGGCAGGAATAAAGAAGTCTGTCTTCTCTTCCAATTCCTATTCATTGATATTCAACACAAGACTGAAGGTGCAGTAAGAGGACAGAGGTCATACCGCTGCTTGATGTACATATTTAAATGTCACAGTCAAGAACCTTTACTGAGCACCTACTCCCACTGCCTGTGAAGTGTGGTATCTGATCCATTCATTCATTCAATAGTATTTAATGAGCGCTTACTATGTGCAGAGCACTGTACTAAGCGCTTGGAATGTACAGATCGGTAACAGGGAGAGACAGTCCCTGCTCTTTGACGGGCTCACGGTCTAATCGGGGGAGACGGACCGACAAGAACGATAGCAATAAATAGAATCGAGGGGATGAACATCTCATTAAAACAATAGCAAATAAATAGAATTAAGGCGATGTACATTTCATTAACAAAATACATTGGGTGACGATGCTGATGCTGAGAGTAGTGAAAACACAAGCAGAAGACGTGGTCCCAGCCTTCAAACCCCTAGGCTAATTCAGTTGTATTGTACGCTCCCAAGCACTTACTACAATGTTCTGCACAATCTAAGTGCTCAAGAAATACCTTTGAGTGATTGAGGTGTGTCCGTGTGCGTCCTGAGACTATGTGGGTGCCGTATTGAGGAGCGACTATTATGATGATTTGTACTGAAAACAAAAACAGATGAGCTTCACTCAGATCTAATAATAATAATAACGTTGGTATTTGTTAAGCGCTTACTACGTGCAGAGCACGGTTCTAAGCGCTGGGGGAGATACAGGGTCATCAGGTTGTCCCACGTGAGGCTCACAGTCTTCATCCCCATTTTACAGATGAGGTAACTGAGGCACAGAGAAGTTAAGTGACTTAGAGTTGTATTAATAATTGTGGTATTTGTTAAGCGCTGACTAAATATCAGGCACTGTACCAAGAAGCAGTAGTGAGAAGTAATAATGTTGGTATTTGTTAAGCGCTTACTATGTGCAGAGCACTGTTCTAAGCTCTGGGGGAGATACAAGTTGTCCCACGTGAGGCTCACAGTCTTCATCCCCATTTTACAGATGAGGGAACGGAGGCCCAGAGAAGTGAAGTGACTTGCCCACAGTCACACAGCTGCCGAGTGGCGGAGCCGGGATTCGAACCCACGACCTCTGACTCCCAAGCCCGGGCTCTTTCCACTGAGCCACGCTCCTTCTCTGAAGTAGTAGTAGTGAGAAGTAGTGGGAAGCAGCATGGATCAGTGGAAAGAGCCCGGGCTCGGGAGTCAGAGTTCATGGGTTCTAATCCCGGCTCTCTCGTTTGCCTGCTGTGTGACCTTGGGCAGGTCACTTCACTTCTCTGTGCCTCCGTTCCCTCATCTGTAAAATGGGAACTAAGACTGTGAGCCCCACGTGAGACAACCTGGTTACCTTGTATCTACCCCAGTGCTTAGAACATAGTAAACGCTTAAAAATACCACCGATATTATTAATATGAATAAATGATTTATAATATCTAATTTATAAATCGGTCCATATGGGCTGTGACATACTGCAAACTCTATGCCAGAAGAGTTTTACGTGCAGGCCCCAATTACGGGCAGTGAGTCTACACAGTGTACTTCCCAAGTTGTGACGGATGACCTAGAACCACCAGGCAGGTGCCTTGATATTCACTGGGGTCTTGACCCACATGAAGCAGCAGCATGGCCTAATGGAGCCTGGGAGTCAGAAGGTCACGGGTTCTAATCCTGTCTCTGCCACTTCTCTGCTGTGTGACCTTGGGGAAGTCACTTCTCTGTGCTTCAGTTCCCTCATCTCTAAAATAGGGATTAAGACTTGTGAGCCCCGTGTGGGACAGAGACCGTGTTCAGCCCATCATCTTCTACGTGCCCCAGCACTTAGGGCAGGGTCTGACACATAGTAAGCTCTTCCCGAATGCCATTATTATTATTATTATTAACAAGCCGGCCTCTAGACTGTTAGCTCATTGTGGGCGGGGAACATCTCCGCTAACTCTGTTGTACTGTACTCTTCCGTGTTCTTAGGACGGTGCTCTGCACGTAGTAAAAGCTCAGTAAATACCATTGATTGACCAGCCGTTTTTCAGAAACTCTAGTAGGCCTTGTCCACTTCGTGGAAGACTCTAAGCGATTCTTCATTCACAGCTGTGGCCCAGTCCCCAGAGAAGTAACAAGGATTAAAGCTCAAGTCCCGAGCCCCGGGGTTCTTTCCACTAGACACGCAGCACGGGGAATACCATGCAAAGAAACACCACCTTTCCCGTCTACAAGGAACGTACCCTCTAATGAGGGAGACGTAAATACGATTGAATGAATGACCAGATTTCCAAAGTAAAGCCCGCTGCCTGAAGTTTAAGACCAGATAAATCAGCTGGATCTGCTTATTGCTTTTCTTTCCAGGCAAAATGAAAGATAATCATTATGATAATTACGGTATTTATTAAGCGCTTACTATGTGCCAGGCATTCTTAGGCGGTTACAAACAGACCAGACGCAGTCCCTTGTCCCACGCAGGGCTCGCACTCTCAATCCCCATTTCACAGATGAGGTTACTGAGGCACTGAGAAGTTAAGTGACTTGTCCAAGATCTCACAGCGGGCAAGCGGCAGAGCCGGGATTAGAACCCATAATAATAATAATAATGTTGGTATTTGTTAAGAACTTACTATGTGCAGAGTACTGTTCTAAGCGCTGGGGTAGACACAGGGTAATCAGGTTGCCCCACGTGGGGTCACAGTTTTCATCCCCATTTTACAGATGAGGTAGCTGAGGCACAGAGAAGTGAAGTGACTTGCCCACAGTCACACAGCTGACAAGTGACAGAGCCGGGATTCGAACCCATGACCTCCTGACTCCCAGGCCCGTGCTCTATTCACTCCACCATGCTGCTTCTTAGAGAGCAGCAGGTCTAACAGAGATGTCTAGAGTCTCAAGGGTTAGGATCGTGCTCCTTATAGCTCCTAGGGCATTATTTATGCTCATTAAATTTTCAGAATTACGACTGAGCTAACGCGATGGAACAGAATTCCAGCCGAGAGTGTTCGATTGGCGCAGAACTGCAGATTCATGAAGTAGTAATAGCTGACCGTAGGGAGAGATTTTTATTTCTTCCTTTTTAATTCTGGGCTTTGGGAACATTGGACATCAGTGAACCATTATGGTTTCAAACACAGTTAAGATGGAGGAAGAACCCCATTCTCTCATATTATTGGCTTAATATAGTTAAAGTGGCTAGTGCCTGCACTTGGAGGAGCTGTGGAGAGGAAAGCGATTCCAGAATTCCAAAGACGCCTCAATAGCACGGGTGTGAACTTACAAAATGAATGATTGTCTCTTTCAGAAGAAGAAATGTATGACAACAAAGGGAATGAATAATACACTCATTAAATGCTCCTCGAATGTAGCCAGTTCTGGGCAGACCAGGTGAACGTGTTTATTCGAATCTCATTTTTCCATTTAGATGTCTTTTTTGTTTGCCAAAGTGGCACATGAGTAAACCCTCTCTTCTGTAGCCAGGGAACATTCACGGGGGCTGGAACATGAGGATACGCCCATCATTAGCAAATAAATAGGCTTCATTATTGGAACCCTACTTGGCTCCCAAATCCCGATGACCTACACAGAATTATGAGGAAAATGACTTTTCCCAATCCCTGGTCTGCTGGGCTAAAATCAACCCAATCTAATAAAAGGCCCGGAGTCAGGGGACCTGGGTTCTAATCCCGGCTCTACCACATACCCGTTGTGTGACCTTGGGTGAGTCACTGAAGCACAGGGAAATTGTTTCCTCATCTGTAAAACGTGTCCAACCCGATCTTGAAACTTCTCCAGTGTTTAAAAGTTACCATGCTTAATGTTGTGATTATCATTTGCAGTAATGGTATTCACGGAGCCCCTATAACGTGCAGAACGCTGGCCTAAGCACTTTGACCAATATACCAGAAGCCAAAGGTATATCCCTTTCCCTCCAAGAGCTTGCAGTCTACCAGAGGAGAGGCAGAGATGAATGATTTATTTACAAATACTGGGAGTGGAAGAAGAACATGGCTAAAAGTGATGGAACAATATATATGTCAGTGACTATACCTGTAAACAGATGGGCTAAAGATGGGTCTAGATACGTAAATTTTAAATGATGCCATGACCCTTGTGTGTGCTTTGTATTTGAAGAAAACACACTACTGATGGCAAAATTCAGTTACGAGCGCATTGTGCAACTGAAAAGGTCACTGTGGGATCCACAGTCTCAGCCACAGTGGACACACAAAAGTATTGCACCCATTGTGTTGTTTATTTACTGTTTGCATCACCTGGGGCTGTTTTTTTGTTTCCTTTCTTCTATAAATTACATCACTTAACAGGGACTGAACCACTTAGCATTGTAGAATTATATCCCAGTTAGAAAATAGTGAGGATTATAGAAGATGTTGCATCAGGAAAATCAAGGGTTGAAGTCATCTGCACTGAACCTTCTGAAGCAGAATGTATCAATTAAAGCTGAAAAAGCACCAAATGTACACTTAACTGGGAAGATCTGTTAATCGCTATTGCATAAATTTTCTTTGCTGCTAGAGTCTCTACCTTTTCGATGGGACTTTCCTAGAAGCTCCACGATTTCCACTTCTGGGGAGAAAAACAGCAAAATGATTAAAAAATGATGAAATTCAAGAAAACCAAGATAAAATAAATGCAAGCCAGGTTGATCTGGTCTTGAAAAATGGTTTGTACAAAATCTTAGAAGTACATCAATATTTGGGACACTGGAATGGGAATCAGAAGAGACAAAGTATCACTCCACTCTGATTATAATTGCTAGCAAATGATGTAGCAGGGTGGTTAATAATAATAATAATAATAATAATTATGGTATTTGTTAAGCACTTACCATGTGCCAGGCACTGTACTAAGCATTCATTCATTCATTCAATAGTATTTATTGCGCGCTTACTATGTGCAGAGCACTGTACTAAGCGCTTGGAATGTACAAATCGGTAACAGATAGAGACAGTCCCTGCCCTCTGACGGGCGCACAGTCTAATCGGGCGAGACAGACAGACAA
The DNA here is from genome assembly GCF_004115215.2 of Ornithorhynchus anatinus. Lineage (NCBI taxonomy): Eukaryota > Metazoa > Chordata > Mammalia > Monotremata > Ornithorhynchidae > Ornithorhynchus > Ornithorhynchus anatinus. The sequence goes on from NC_041736.1 coordinate 32,923,116, forward strand.
GAACAATAGCAATAAATAGAATCGAGGGGATGAACATCTCATTAAAGCAATAGCAAATAAAGAGAATCAAGGTGATGTACATCTCATTAACAAAATAAGCACTGGGGTGGATGCAAGCAAATCAGGTTGGACATAGTCCCTGACCCAAGTGGGGCTCACAGTCTCCAAACCCCTTTTACGGATGAGGTAACTGAGGCACAGAGAAGTTAAGTGACATGCCCAAGGTCACACAGAAGACAAGTGGTAGAGCCAGGATTAGAACCCATGACCTTTTGACTCCCATGCCCGTGCTCTATTCACTATGCCATGTTGCTTCTCCCAGGTTAAGAAATAATGTAACTGGTGGATAAAAATGCACTGTGAGAGGCTACTGTAAAATCATTAATATTCATTCTTTTCCAGTCTCAGCCTGCTTGTCTTATGCCTTCGAGTCATTTCTGACCCGTAGCGACACCACGGGGACGCCTCTCCGAGAACGCCCCGCTCTCCATCTGCAATCGTTCTGGTAGCGGATCCGTGGAGTTTTCTTGGTAAAAATAATGAAGTAGTTTACCACTGCCGCCTTCCGCGCAGCAAACTCGAGTCTCCACCCTCGACTCTCTCCCCTGCCGCTGCTGCCCAGCACAAGTGAGTTTTGACTTGTAGCAGGTTGCCTTCCACTCTCTAGCCACTGCCCAAGCTAGGAATAGAATGGGTAGTTCCGCTTGACTCTCCCTCCCATAGCCGAGACCGGTAGAGGACTGGAAACTCTCCAGGTGCGACCCTGAGAGGGGCTCAGCCTGCTATTTCATAACAATTACGATATTAAGTGCTTACTATGTGCTGAGAACCGGGGTAGCTACAAGATGATCGGAGTGGACACAGACCCCATCCCGTATTTAAACATCTAGGTTTAACGAAACAGCAACTCCAGAGGAATGCTATTCACGCAATCACTGGCCACATCTGTAAAGGAAGAGGTCTCACCATGGGGAGAAAACGCGCTTCAAGATTCATAATAATGTTGGTATTTGTTAAGTGCTTACTGTGTGCAAAGCACTCTTCTAAGCGCTGGGGTAGATACAGGGTAACAGGTTGTCCCACGGAAGGCTCACAGTCTTCATCCCCATTTTACAGATGAGGTAACCGAAGCCCAGAGAAGTGAAGTGACTTGCCCACAGTCACACAGCTGACAAGCGGCGGAGCCGGCGTTCGAACCCCTGGCCTCTGACTCTCAAGCCCGTGCTCTTTCCACTGAGCCACACGGCTTCAAGATTCCTGATTCTTAACAGCCCAACTTGACATCACATAAGTTAGTCCGCTGAAGTTACACCGATGTGATCCACGCAATATCATCACTATTTAGTTCAGACTGGAGTTCATGGGTCATTTTCCAGATAATGGCACCTTCCTGCTTCCTGTTTTCTTAATGGTATCTGCTCAACCTCTTCTCCCCCCTCCTCCTCGACTACCTGCCAGTTGAGGAAGATTACCCTTCTGCTTCACCAAGAAAGAGCAATAGGTTGGAGCCAAGAGGAAGGCTGAGAAGCCTGAAATACTGCATTCCACCCAAGGAGCTGTACTTGAGGTAGGTGACCCCGAAAGACCATTTTCTGCCCCATGCAATACCCAATTAAATTCACTTGGCTAAACATTAGGTTTTTCCAACGTAGATGCAGCTAAAAAAAAATCAGAGTCGGCTGGAGAGAAAATTCTCCAGCCTTGAGCAGACACAGGCTTTTTAATAACACGCTTTGTGGAGCTCACAGAGCAGTGTCTTGAGTCAAACTTAATACCAGCTGATGAAAGAATCCCTCAGGTAAGCGCACGGATCAAGGACTAGAAAATGACTTACGGTCCGGGAAAAAAAAAATGCTGAAAATCTTAGAATGGTTGAAAGGGAAGTCACGGGGAAAAAAGAAAGGGCAAATTTGAGATGAGTTGGAAATGCTCGCATACCGATGCAGTCAATAAGGATTTAGAAGTCTTTGGCCATTTTTAAGAGCTGAGATTTTAATTGACATAATTCAGATTTGCTTTGAAATACTGAAGGTATGTGTAGATCTATACATGTTCTTCCTCCCGAATCCAGTACCTCACCTTCAGGTATTTGCCTTTTGCACTTTACAAAAGCATGTGAAGCTATCTGTTGTTTTAATGTTTAAATTCTCTGTTCAAGGTTTATCGGAAGAGAGGGCCTCTGGCTAATAAATATTGGGTCAAGTGCCAGTGGAGAGGCACTTTCAAATATTGGATTTAAACTGGAATCAATTAGTTGTATTTTTTGAGTTCTTACTTCGTGCAGAGCACCGTACTAGGTGCTTGGGAAAGTACATTATATCAGAGATGGTGAACACGTTCCTGGCCCTCAAGGAGTTGTTCCTTTCATATCAGCGAAGAGAAACAGCGTGGCTCAGTGGAAAGAGCCCGGGCTTGGGGCTCAGAGGTCATGGGTTCTAATCCCAGCTCCGCCACTTGTCAGCTGTGTGACTGTGGGCAAGTCACTTGACTTCTCTGTTCCCTCATCTGTAAAATGGGGATGAAGACTGTGAGCCTCACGTGGGACAACCTGATGACCCTGTGTCTACCCCAGCGCTTAGAACAGTGCTCGGCACATAGTAAGTGCTTAAATGCCAACATTATTATTATTAAATGCCAATGATGATGATGTTAGTATACATAGAGCAGTTCTAATCGGGGCTGAGATTCTGGAGAATGAAAGCAAACAGGCTTAAAGTGCAGAGCCAAGCTACTAACGTTGTTGAGTCTGACAGGCAGGTTAGCATATTTGGGTAGTCATAATAGGATTGGCATTTGTTCAGCGCTTACTATGTGCCAAACGCTGTTCTAAGAGCTGGGGTAGACACAAGGTAATCAGGGTGTCCCACGTGGGGCTCACAGGCTTCATCCCCATTTTAGAGATGAGGGAGCTGAAACACAGAGAAGTGAAGCGACTTGCCCAAAGTCACAGAGCTGACAAGTGGCAGAGAAGGGATTAGAAACCACAACCTTTAATTCCCAAACCCAAGGTCTTGCCAGTAAGCCATACTGCTTCTCCTATCAGATTATATAGCACAGAATACATATGAGTATATGTGCTGTAAGTAGTATATGTGATGGTACACACATATAGAGCATATACAAACATGTATTCTTTGCTATTCTATGCATATACCATAGAATAGCATAGAATTCTGAATCATATAGTCAACATAGCATATATTCTATGTTATATATACATATAGCGTAGACTACGTATGTGTACACATACACAAATATATCTGTAAATGTCTATGGACATACAGATATGTATATGTATATATCTATTGCTGATGGCAGCTCACAAGTATCAGCTTTCATGCAAACATTTCCTCAAAGTACTATGAACACGATATTTTTTCAAAATGAGATTAAAAAAAACCCTCTGAAGATGGGCTTTATGGTCCTATCATGATTTCATTTTGGCAAGTGGAAAATGGAGTTTTATCGTACAAAAAAAGTATATTCTTATAGTCACCCTCTTAAACCATTTAACTCATTTTTAGTTTTGTCACCTCTCTTGAGGATTTCATTGGTTAAGATCCATCCCTTATGCCTAAAAGTCCCAAATGAAGGGAATGTACATATTTCATTAATTTTACCCTGTAACTATAATGTGGTGTCAAATTTAGTAAAGGGTTCACAGCAGATAATCCATCTCTAACAAGAGATAGCCCAAATTTCTTCATTAACTATTCTAGTATCTGGTCTCATATTTATACCATGACTTTGTTCTTACAAGATTTTCTTATTCTCTAAGCTAAGAGCAGTATATCATAGTATTTGCCTGTTGCCCTCTGTGCTATTATAAAGGAGAAAGATATCAATCCTCTTTGCACCTCTGTGATAATAAATCACCTTCCCAAATCCATAACTTGTTATTAGGAAAAAAAAATAAGTCTCACAAGCTTCCAGTAGGACTGAATTATTTTCCTGCACTTCAATAGATGCATCAGATGTAAGGATACATTTATGTTCGAAGTAGTTAAATCTCACAGAAAGAACTTCCCGTATTACAGTCTCCCCATTCAAACTTTCCTTACAAGCTACCTGCTCAGAGCAAACCCCCAAGGCCATTATTGCCTCCTTCTCATCAATTCTCAATTCAGGGGAAAGAAAGCCCGGATAAAGAATTCCAAAGAAAATTCAGATCTCTCTGGTAACTGATTATTTCTACTTCTATTCAAAAATATAACCCTCCACAAGTAATACGAGAAAAGTGCCAGTGGAGGATGGTAATTCTATAGCAAATAACTTGGCAGAGCACAATTCAATCTACTGCCATTTTCTCCAAAGAAAGAGTACCAATTTGCTTTACAATATTCCAAGTGTGAGCCAAGATTCTATGCCTACTTAAAACATATGGGGAGCCACTGGTGAAACAGATGAGGCATCATAAGTGTGGCTGTCTTTCTTCATCTGCACCAATTATGGAAAGCACAAGCCATAACCTGAACATCTAAGCACCAGGTACATGATATATTGGTATTTTGTAAAAAATAAAGTAAAATAAGGCTTGAGGCAAAAGAAAAAAAAATTTGAAATAATTTTCACAATAACATCTGTTCGGGTATGAGCAATTCATTCCATCCTTATAAAATATTTATGGATTTCAAATGAATGTCCTTGAATGAGACCATTTCAGTTGTGTTCTTCGCCGAGCGTAGTTTTGTTAGCAAAAACTCCAGACCTATTTGCCTGTTAATTTAATACTGTCTGAAACCTTTTTCTTTTAAAGCATCCAACCTACAAGTTTATTTACTGAACTTCATTCCTCATGACCCAGTTACAATAGTAATACCGCTCGTTTTATTTCCTACATATCTTGCATTGTCTGATCATTGAAAATGTACAATGGGACTTTGTGAAGAAAAATAATTTCAATACTAGTAAAAAAAAAAAAAATATTCTCAAGGGAAGGGAGGAATTTCCTTTCTCACCTCACCTATACTAATGTTTACCTCAGTTACATAAGTGGAATCAGTGTATGGGTTGAATATAAAATAAACTTTAACGGAAAACTCTATTAAGTCTAGCACTAATATTTTGGATCTGAATGTTGTAGGTCACAACATCAACACTGGTATTGGATTCAGTTTAAATCTCATTATTCCCACAGAGCCCTTTGAGAGGAAGTAGGAATTCTACCCATGTAACAACTATATTTCGTAAGGGAATAAGCAGAGAATAAGATGATAGAAAAATTCAGTGAAATTACAGAGGAGAATAAAGATTGTACTTTTGTGGTAGAAGGAATAAGGCTTTAGGATGAGGTCAGAAAGCTAAGATCTTTTAGGACACAGAAGTCTTCCAGGAGGCAAAGAAATACAGTTGTATATGTAGGTCTGTAATTGTCTTTGGAAAGGTAGTGTAATATTGGAAATTTAGGGTACCATATCTATTTGTTTGTCTCCACCATGGAATTATCTCATCCTCATTTGTGAGGAGAAAATTTTTTGGTTTTTTTTTCATGCCACAGATTGGTATACAGTGATAACTGTGCACTCCAAGGGGATGAGGAGGAGCAGAAGGATTAGAGCACAAAGACACAGCAAGGAGAGGAATTAATTCATTCTAGCAGCCACAGGCCAGGGGAAGACAATCGGAAGGGTGAAAACTTGACAACACAGCAGGGGATAGTTAATTCATTGAGTGCCTAGTCTATGCAGACCTTGGGGAAGTGCATTAGAAATAAAAAGATGTAGTCTCAAGTACCATCCTACTTTCCTCTTCTTCTGACCCCCATCTTCCATTTTTTTCTTCTCTTTTTTCTTTCTCCCCTTATTTCTAGATTTAACTCTGATATTTCCTAAATAACAGCCCCACCCCTTTTTAATATAACAGATATATGAAAAAAGATAATCATGCAAGTAATCAAAATATTGTATTTGATTTAAGGGCTAGTTGCATTTGGGCTTTCTTTGAGGACCCTTTTCAAAGAATTAAACCGTTGTGCTTGCTGTATATCAATTGTGATTTTCCTCCAAATCATTTTGCTAGAAACTATTCTTATTCGTCAAAAGTCGCATTTTATTTTGAATCCTATATTTGACATATTTTTCCATTTGGGCAGGGTACAACATTGTTTACATCTCCATTTACAATGTCCGTCTGAAAAAAAAAAAATGGGTTGTAGTAGTGTTTCTAGGCAGGAAAAGAAATATTTCGTGGCTATTTTTAACCTGTCTGTAACCACCGAGGAGTTCTTTCTCTGGAAACTAGATACAAAACCAAGATGCTCAAAACAATAACTATCACAAAGACTATGCTACTTACACTGTGACTTAGTAAGGAACGTGCCTCTAATGTCATGGATTATAATTCCAGTATTATTGCATTAGCATAAAGGAACATAAGCTGCTTTTTCTGAATGCAAACATGATCCCTAAGTACTGGATGTAAATTGCTGTTAAAATGAAAGCCGCCAGAAGGACAGAAGCTCGGAAATGTTCTCTCCTGCAAGCAGCAGGAGACTGCTCAGGTCCTGCTGTTTCTCAAACCTTTTCCCCACGCAGACGGCCTTGCTAAGAGAAATCCATTTTAATATTTTGGCAATCACAGAAGCCCCCAAACAAATTACGGACACAAAAATTCAGAGGATAGTCTAACAAATAGAACACTATGGAATCTGTTTTTCAGCCACCATATGGTGTCAACAGAATGCCACTTTGTTACTCTGGGAAACAGCTCATCATTAAAAAATAAATAGCATGTTTTCTGCGGGGAAAGAACCCACAGTCATTATTTTGAAAAACAACAAATAGAAAATTCTGTCCTTTCATTTTTTATTATTATTGCTGCATTCGTAGCTCTTTTCCCCCCAGACTCAACTGAAAGGTAAAATCTTCAGTAGTATCTTTGCTGGAGAAGATGTACTTAAGCATACGATCTTTTTTCCCCAGATATGTCAGTGAATGCTCTCAATATACAAACAAAACTTACACAATTAAAAACAAGTAGGATTGCCTTATATTGTTTATATTCTCTCCTCCTAACAGAGTTTCTCTTCACTGAGCAAAATGATCTAAGCCTACCCCATGATGGTATGGTCAATCAGGTTAAAAATGAAGGGTCGCTGTCAATAATAAACAAATATATTGCACATATGGCTATCTAATTAAAAGAAATGAGTTTACGTTCCGATACCGAAGAAAGGAGATGCAACCAAATGCGACAGTTATTGTACAGTTTTCTTGATCTCACACGCCGGGAATGTATTGCTAAAAATTATACAGTATGAAACGGAGACCTAGGTGGAACGTGAATTGGCCGACGTTCAAGCGGGATTCTGGAAAGGACCGGGGCGAGAGATATTACTGCTGAGGTCCGTTGGATAATTGAAAAGACAAGAGAATATCAAAAGGAAGTCAGCGTATACGTGGATCATGAGAAACTGCGGAGCACATTAAGGAAAATGAGCATGCCGGACCATTTCATTGCATCAATATGGGACCTAACCTACTCACTATGTCTCATTCTTATCACTCACCCTGACCTCTTGCCCAAGTCTGAACTCCTGCAGGGAAGTAGCATGCCTTAGTAGTTAGGGTGCGGGCCTGGGAGGCAGAAGATCCTGAGTTCTAATTCCGGCTCTTCCACTTGTCTGGTATGTGACCTTGGACAAATCACTTCACTGGGCCTTAGTTACCTCATCTGTAAAATGGGGATTAAGGGGGGAGCCCTATGTGGGACAGGGACTACTGTGTCAACACAATCACCTTATATTTACCCCAGCACTTAGTACAGTGCCTGGCACATAGTGAGTGCTTAACAAATACTACAGTTATCATTACAATTATTATCATTGTTATTAACTCTCTCACCTTTCACATCTGGCTGACCACTATTCCCACAACCTTCAAAGTCCTTCCAAAATTATTTCTCATCCAGGAGGCTTTCCCTGATTCATCTCTACCTACCTCCACTTCGACATTACTTTTGAGCAGGAGTCCTCACCCACTAAGCACTCGGATGCCAACCCATCTCTTCACTCCAGTTACACATATGTAGATAACTTTAAACTCTGCTGGCTCCCTTCCTTGAATTTATTTTTGTTTCTGTCTCCACCACTACAATATTAAACTCTTTGAAGGTAGAAAACGTGTCTATTGAATCAACTGGGGAAGTAGCACAGCCTCGCGGAAAAAAAGCACGGGCCTGGGAGTCGGAAGGCCTGGATTCTAATCCTGACTTGCCACTTTCCTGCTGTGGCTTGGTCAAGTCAATTAACTTATATGAGCTCCAGGTTCCTCACTGGTAAGATGGGATTCAATACCTGTTCTCTCTCCTAATTAGAATGTAAGTCTCCTGGGGGACAGGGACTGTGTCTAATGTGCATCTACTCTATAAACTCCAGCAATTAGTAAATTGCACAGCACATAATTAAGTGCTCAAACAATGCCACCACTCAAGCATTTCATGTGATGCTCTACCCAGAGTAAGCTGATTGATCTAGACTACATCTTGACGTCCTGCTCGTATCCCATGTGATGGATCTGCCAAAAGACTTGATTTGCTTTTCTTCGTCTCTGCGTCTTTAGTCTGGGTGCTGCCTAAAATGGCATCATTCCTTGAATGCAAATCCCTAGGCTAAGCGGGGAGGCTGATTTTCCATTTTTTTCTTGGGATTTTTCTTGAAAAGCCTTCCGAGGGATTTGAGGTTAGTTGCGAGGTAGAGAAATCAATATTATTCCACATGAGACCTCCACATGGTTAAGGAGAATTGAATGCACTCCTATTTACTGAGCCCTGCTGTGTACCAAGCCCAGACTAAAACGTTGGGAACATTCAATAGATGAAAAAGAGTGTGCTGCTGTCCTTGAGAAGTTTACAGTCTCATGGAGAAGTATAAAATCTAAGGGGAAAAAACCCCAACACACTAAAGATGGTTTAAACACGACTGAATAGCAGGAGAAACTGATAATCTATTGTACTTCCACCTCAGCTGTGAGCTCCTTGGAAAAGAAGTTCCACTTGTATGTAATGAGGAAAACGAGAGCGAAAAACTGATTGGCTTCGATCGAAGGCACCAGAAAGGGTCATGGATAGAAATAAATGTGTTTCTGAAACCTCACAGAGTGAATGTTTGGCTCTTTTTTCTAAAGAAGAAGTTGAGGCAGATCAAGTGACCTCATCATTCATCCCAAATCCTCAAGCAAGACAATGCCTCAGCTCAGACTGGTCGTCTAGAGCTCTCGGTGCTTAGTGATTCGGAGCAGAATATAGTGATCTACCCAGGAGGTTCCCGACCTGAAATATCTTCATCCCAATTACCCTCCAATTTTCGAGGCGGCCCTCGTGCATTGTCTTTGATTTCCTCATTAGTATCACAGATAGAATAATACTAGTTTAACATACTGAATTATGGGACGAATAGCTATTTCAAGTGGATAGAGATAATTTTACGAGCCTTAAAGGGCTATGGATGTAGTTAATAAGAAAGCAATAATTGCGGTCACTTAGTATAAGCTCCTGTGCGTAAATGGGCATGGTAAAACCATTATTAGATGATCTTTTTCCTTCTTAACGTTTCTAGTTCTTTTTCTGTTTGGACTTTGTTAGTTACAGGGTGCATTAATATGCTTAAAAGGTGATGTTGTTCCGTTTATAACGTAGTTTTGAATAGTGTTATTGTGCTGACTACCATCAAGGCTCAGGGTTACAACTGATTAAACAGATTGTGGGACATTTTCAAGCTGCATGATAATGCAATATTTGCATTCAGGCTGCTATTCCTCCTGCCATCTTTCTTAACCATATTGTTTTATGCTATTTCATTTCAGAGTGTCGTTAGGCAGTTCCTCGGAAACTCTGAGTTTTCAATAAGAGAAAGTGTTAACATACAGTAGCAAGTCATGGAATGCATAATCTTAAGATGTGTCATCTGGAGTTTATTTCCTTTCAAATCATTAACCATCCATTAAAGGGATCGTCTAATTATATCTTTAAAGGCTGAAAGGAAAAAAGAGTGATACCTAACAAAAGGTAGCTGTCATAATGATGATGATGACATTTGTTAAGCGCTTACCAGTGTATCAAGCATTCTTCTAAACTCTGGGGTAGATACAAGCTAATCAAGTTGGACACAATCCCTATCCCACAAGGGGCTCACAGTCTCCATCATCGTTTTACAGATTAGGTAACTGAGGGACAGAGAAGTGAAATGAATTGCCCAAGGACACACAGCACACCAGCGGCAGAGGCAGGATTAGAACCCAGGTCTTTCTGCCTCCCAGGTCTGTGCTCTACCCATTAGGCCACGAGTGGTGCCTATAAGGTGTTCACAAGAGTTTTGAACTCGGAGAAATAAGCCTGCCCATGCTTATATTAACTCCCTTATGTTCCTGCACTGAGTTTTCATAGGAGCAGGCAGTATGAAACATGACTTGGAGAAAACTGTGTTTGTGTAAATCATCCATGTTGAGGCCCGTCCTCCTATGAAGCTTCACAAAAAGTTCCTCCGCCTTCCTCCCTGGCACTGCCCTTACTTAGTCAATTAGATTTATTGAACCCTTACTATGTATAGAGTATTGTACTGAGTGCTTGGAAGAATATAACAGAGTCGGTAGACACACTCCCTGCCCATGATGAGCTTTACAGTCTAGAGGTGAAGACTCAGAAGATTGGACAATTTAGTAATTTAAATTATGAGAGAAGTGATCAGTAGCCATTATAATCCGCTGATTTATCATATCATCTTGAAGGATTTCACCTGATTAACATTTTGTAGGACAAAACGCGTCAACCCATCAGGAACTGAATATGGGTCTCGTTGGATTTCATAGTCTCCTCCTTGTTGAAATGGAGTTGCTCGGTGAATAATTATTGCTAAGTTATTACCCTGGAATTCCTAGCAACTACTAGAGAGTTCACAAAATTCCTTTTCTGGAAAAGAAATATTCATTTCATTTTTCTATTTCATTTCATGAAATGAATATATTTCGCTTCATATTCACTTTACAAATTGGCAATCTACTCTTTGGATGAACAAACATGATTTGAAGGGATGGATGGAGATTTAGAAGAAATGTGATTTTTCAAACACTTGAAATATTCATGAAGGGTATGTTTTTACCCAACAACTTAAAATTCTCTAAAGTTCAGAAAGCTTGAGAACATACTGGATCACTTGATTCAGTGGGATCGTAGTCTAATTTATCCAAGCTAATGGTACTGACAGGTCAAATTGAGTGGATTCTTAATTCTCTGCTTCAGTTTGTAAACTTACCCCTGGCCCAGAGAAGCCATTTTCTGGTCATTTTAGTGGTTGCAATATCCTGTTTAACAATGAATTGTTTAAGCCTCACAATTGAAGAGATTTTGCTTATACTAATGGAGCCATACAATATTTGATAGATTTAATGGTTCAGAAACCTTTCTGGTCACTGAATCAGCCATTTATCATGATGAATAAAAATCATACAGCTAATAACTCAAAAGACCATAAAGTACTACTTTAACAAAAGCAAGGCATCATTGTTAGTGCTTATTGAATTCGCACCAAGTGCAATGTACCGTATTAGGTTTTTAGGGAATACAGGCAGTCATCAGAGTAATGACAATTGATTCCTAAAATCTCCATTTTTACTTAACATGTCAGAACCAATCTTCACATAGGAACAATATCATAAATGTGTGAACAAAATTGGATAGTCTATTTTTACGAAAATTATCCATAATTGTTGAAGCTATCAATCAATGGTAATTAGAGTGCTTGCTGTGGGCAGAATCCTATATTAAATGCTTGGGAAAGTACAAAGAAATAAGTAGACACAATCTCTGTCGTCGAGGATATGACTGCACTGATGTATTTATATTCAGTCAGAGAGGTTCCACAACAGGACAGACAACTTTTACTTAATTGAAAGCAAAATGGATATATTGACCAACTCGGTTATGTAGTTTAACTTCCTCTAACCCCATCCCTGAGTCTCTCTCGCTGCAGTCCCCGCCACCAAGATTCTTCTCCCGAGCTTAGAACCGTGCTTGGCACGTAGTAAGTGCTTAACGAATACCATAATTATTATTCTTATTATTCTCTCTCCCCATGATGATGCCATTTCCCCATTCTTCTGCAGCACCTGTGCACCGAAGCCGCCCTCCCTCCTCTTCCACCACCCAGTCCTGTGGGTGGAAGCCCGTGCCATAAAGGAGGCTACGGTCTAACGTCAAATATGATGTGCTGTGAAGGTAAAATAGGGCGTAAATTTAGAAATGTGTGGTGCACAACTTGAAACATCTTAAGTAGAGGACTCTCGAAACACAAAACATCTATGACAGTTTCTGCCCTCAAACTGACAATCTAATGGAAAAGATAAAACACATAAAAGATAATGAGCATACAATGGATAGGAGGACACAGACCCAAATTAAATAAGAATGAGTGAATCAACAATGAATCATTTGTATTTACTGAGCACTTACTTTGTGCAGGCACCATTCTTAGGGTTTGGGAGAGTACTTACAAATCTAAATAAACAGAACAAAGGTTTCTGCTAGAGCAAATACAAGAAATTCACCTGGGGAAGAATGAACCTAACTAAAAGTTTTTGGAGATGGTATTTGATAACACGTTCTCTCCCTCCTGCCCTACATTAAGAGAGGTAATAAATCTTCCCTTCCTTCTGGAGAAAGCATGGGCACAAGAACACTGAGGGGGAGAAGCCCTGTCCCAACCAAAGGAGATAAAATGACACCTCTTCATGTGCATATTTATATATGACTATTCTATCCACAAACACCTATGCTCTCCCTCCTGTTCCCACTATTTTTAAACATTTTTTTTTCCCAGCATGAGTGTGTTAACTCCTTGAGCACAAGGATGAAAATCTATTCAGCCAGCTCAGGTACAGCTCACCTCCCCACTAGAACTTGGACAACCAGGTTGCTATCTTCATTGACTTTGGAACGGGAAGTACGCATAGCAGGTGACAGCATTTAGAACAGTGCTTGGCACCTAGTAAACACTTAACAAATACCACCATTATCATCATCACTCCTAAACGATGTAAGAATCAGACAAAGTCTCATTCCAAACTGCCTGGTCATAAATTTGTACAAATACAAAGAGGTTAACGCCCCATCCGCTGCAGAACTCTCCTTACCTTCCCAGCAAAACATTTAGGCGTCTACTCATCCTTGGGACAGTGCCCCTCTGTTCACAGCTTCTGTGTTGGACTCTCCAAGCCTACTCTTTGGGTCTTTCCTGCATTTTTTCCATAGTGTCTAAGTCTCCTTCATGTTCTCCATTCTTCGATGGTATTTATTAAGTACTTACTATGGGTCAGGCACTGTACTGAGCACTGGGGTAGACTTAAGCTAATCAGATTGGGTACAAATCCTGTCCCACAGGGGGAATCACGATCTTCATCTCCATTTGACAGATGAAGTAACAGGCAGAGAGAACTTAAGTGACTTGCCCAAGGTCACAAGTATAGGAGATGGGATTAGAACCCAAACCCACTTAATTCCCAAGTCTTTCCTCTATCCACTAGATCACACTATTTTTTCCCACCATTTACCCGCTTCCACTTTCTTAAATGTGACTACCTTTCTTCTGGTAGGTAGCCCAGTCCCCTCCTCCTCATTTCCTTCTCTGATTGGCTTTTCCCTGGATCATCCAGGTGGAAGTGATTGATGCCTAACCCAATTAATCAATCCATCATGGTATTCATTGAACATTTACCGTAGGCAGAACCCTGCCTGCTTGGGAGAGTACCGGTCAGAGGGTGAGTAGAACAAGCATAAGTAGAAATGACCTTTGCTGGCAAGGAGCTTTTAATCTAGTGGGAGAGACAGGCATTAAAATGAATTATAGATATTGGATGTAACCAGTCAGTATATATATATATGACTGCTATGGTTGGGGACGGTATACCTTAGTGGTGAATGGACAGGAGAGAAGGTGTGAGCAAGGGGTCATTGGATAGAAAAGGGAAAACAAGGCAGAGTGAGGAGTTTGGTATTAGAGCAGTGAAGTCTGTGACCTGAAAATCCAGCCTTCCCTCTCCATCCAAACTTCTGCCTTTTTAATGCAAGTACTTATCCTATGCCTCCTTCCTGCCCCTTAAATTAAGGACTAACTTAGAATGCTCCCTCCAAACAACAGGGGGCTTCCTGCCTCAGAATTACCTTTATTTCTCACTTTCCAGGTGGGATAATCATGTGGAACATTCATCTCAGCCTGCCCTTATCCATTTGTCTGTGAGTGCCTTGAGGACTTTATCGATCATTTGAGTTATCACACATAATTCCAAAAAGAGCAGCATGACCCGGTAGAAAGAACAGAGACCTGAGAGTCTGAGGGCTTGGGTTCTAATCCCCACTCCACCACCTTTCCGCTGTATGATTTGGGGCAAGTCACTTAACTTCTCTTTGCTTCAGTTACCGCACCTGTAAAACAGGGATTCCAGTTGCGAGCCCCAGCTGGGACACGTACGGAGTCCTACCTGATTATCTTCTATCTACCCCGGCACTAAGTAAGTACTTCACAAATACCATTAAAAAAAAGGAAGAGATCTTGGAGTTACTGTCTCTTCAAATCACTGGTCTGAGATGAGAACCAAAATAGCCAGAAAAAGGCTCTATATCATCAGTAAGGGTATTACAAATGGTCAGCATAGCTTTGTCAGAATATCCAACTGCCATATGCAGCACCTGGAATTCTGACAGAAGATTTGGTCCCCGCATCCTAGGAAAGACATAACAGAGGTGGAGAAAATACAAAGAAAGGCCCTCAAAATGATTCTGGAAATGGAGCAACATATAAATAAGCTTGAATATCTATCAATTTCCTGGAGATAAGCTGCAATTGGACATGGGGAATCATGGTAATTTACAGTCAATGATGTACAAACCTACACAGGGGAGTCTAGCAGCCAAACACAATCTCACTGAAGCGATTTACAGTCATATTGGAGAGACTATTCATTTCCTCAGTGGTCTATAAGATAAAGAATAGCTTGTGTAAGTCAGTCAGTCGTATTTATTGAACACTTATTGTCTGTGGAGCACTGTACTGAGCAGTTGGGAGAGTACCATAGAACAGTATAAGAGACACATTCTTTGCCTACCACGAGCTTACAGTCTAGAGGGGGAGATGGACATTAATATAAATAAATAAATAAATTATAAATTCATACATAAGTGCTATGGGGCTGGGAGGATAAAGGGAGCCCGTCAGGCTGATGCAGAAATGAGTGGGAGAAGAGGAAAAGGAGGGCTTAGGGAAGGCTTCTTGGAGGAGATGTGCCTTCAGTAAGACTTTGAAGTGAGGGAGACTAATTGTCTGTCGGATATGTGGAGGAAAGGACTTGTAGTAGGAGAGTAGTGAGGTGAAGTAGGAGAGGGCAAGGTGACTGAGAGCTTTAAAGCTGAGGGTAAGAGTTTAAACAGGGTGTTTCCTCCAGGTTTGTAGACCTCAGGAGGTAAGCCATACGTCCAGTGGTTTTTCCAATTTTCATGGCTCTGACTTTTATGACTTTTGTTATAATTGGTACAAATGCTCTCTCTTCACATATTTGAATATGTTCTATGAATTTTAGAACCTCGTCTTTTTTAAGGAGTATTCGTTAAGTACTTACTATGAGCCAGGCACTATACTAACTGCTAAGGTAGGTAAATGATCAATCAATGAATTAATGGCATTTGTTGAGGGCTTTCTTATGCAGAGTACTGTAGTAGGTGCTTGGGAGAGTTGGGAGAGTCTACAATATAGCAGAGTTGGTGGACCAATACCTGCCCACAGTGAGATTACACTCTTTAGGGGGAGACAGATTTTAAAGAAAGAAAGAAAGAATCTACAGATTTGTACCAAGTGCTTGTGGGTGCTAATCGGGTGGGACACAGTTCATGTCCTGCACGGAGCTTCCAGTCTTAATCTCCATTTTACAGACCAGGTAACTGAGGCTCAGAGAAGTTAAATGACCTCCCCAAGGTCACATAGCAGATAAATGGTGGAACTGACACTGGAACCCAGGTCCTCTGCCTCCCAGCCCCATGCTCGTTCCACTAGACCATGATGCTGCTCAATAGCAGTCAATGATAATATTGAATGAAAGGATAATGACAGGAAGAATTCTTCCCAGGTTTGATGGGTAGCCTGATCTAAGTTTCACCACCCTTGGAACTCCAACAATTCCTGCTTAATTAACTAAATTTCATTTGTTACATTCGTCACGCTCATCTTCTGAATCAATCTAATTGGTGTCCGAGGAGTCGACTGGCGGTCAGAGTAGGTGGACATTCCTGATGAAGTTTTAGAATTTAAATTTTTTCACTGAAAAATCCTGGGAGAAAAATCCTAGGCTAGGAATAAAACACGGTTCCATTTAACTAAAAAAGAAGTCTTTGGATATGTTTCCTATTAGATAGAAGAGGGTTTTTTTGGTATTTCAAATGACTTGTTCTTCTCAAGTCAGACTTTGTTTCCATGAGCTTCTATGAATTTAGGACAAGTGAAGATTTCTCTGTGTGTATGTGTGTGTGTGTTAAAGTAAAATTTGAATGTGCTAAACTCTTCAGTTGTTGCTTGCTGTAATGTTCCTGAAGGAGACAAGGAACCTGTACAAAAGGACATATTTTTCTGCCAGGTCGAGTTAAGCCGTTTTGGTATATACTGTTTAGAAAGAAATTTCCTCTGTTTCTTTAAATGGTTATTCATGAATGGATAGAGATGGTCTTAAATATATGGGGCATGTCAGTGATATATTATGAATAAATATTCTGTTGCTTTGTACTATCCCAAGTGCTTAGTACAGTGTTCTATGCATAGTAAGCACTCAGTAGATATGACTGCTTGATTGATTGATAAATAATGGGCAACAGTATGGCCTAATGGAATAAGCACACACGGGTCTGAGGAACCGAAGACCTGGGTTCCAATCCAGACTCTGCCTTTTAACATCTATCTGACTTTGGGCAAGTTCTTGTGCCTCAGTTTTCTCAACTGTAAAATGGAGCCTCAATTCCTGTTTTCCCTCCTACTTGAACTGTGAGCCCCATGTGGGGGAGGAACTGTTTTTGACCTGATTAACTTGTATCAACTCCAGAGCTTAGTACACTGTTTGGCACATAATAAGTGACGCAAGGTATCGTCAATAATAAATTAAAACACGGCGAGGAGCCTCCTTCCTGTGGAATGGATTTTCAAAGATTAGCTTTTCAATATTCAGGAACAATTGAAATCATGACCTGGAATTTAACCTGAGTGAAAAACAAAAAGAGATGTAATCTCCAAACTTGTAGGAGGGATGATGAAGAAAAGATTGGTACTTTAAATAGAATGCATATTTGCCTTGGACATTTAATTTGAGCAATGCCTACTGTGTGTGGAAAATACAGGTAAAATGGTTTTGTGTTTGTGTCTTAACTGGAGTCCTTTGGACGTGGAAATATCCTGCACCGTATTGAGTGAAGTGGTGGATACAACATAAGCAGGTTGGACACAGTTCCTCTCCACATGAGACTGTGAGCCCGTTGTTGTGCAGGGATTGTCTCTATCTGTTGCCGAATTGTACTTTCCAAGCGCTTAGTACAGTGCTCTGCACATAGTAAACGCTCAATACATACTATTGAATGAATGATTACACAAATATGATGGATGAATGAATGACTGAATGAGACACAGCCTAAGTAGGAGGGAATAGGATTTAATCAGCATTTTCCAGATGAAGAAACTGAGGCACAGAGAAGTGATTGGTCCCAGATTAAATAGCGGACATGCAGCAGAGCCAGAATTAGAACCAGGTTCTCTAATTCCCAAGTCCACACTCTTTCCTGGCTGCTTCCCTACTTTCTTTCATTTTCTTTTTATCTCCATCATCATCGTGGCTATTAGCATGTTCAAACGTCATCTTGAAATGCACTGAATGTATGTTTTCAGAGATGAATGAAAGAAAAGATGCAACCTTCATCCCCATGAAACATCTGTTCTAGGAATAACGGACAGAAACAGACTCCTACGCAGAGAACAGAAATTTGTGGTCGAATACCAACTGAAAACCATGCAAGCTGGCATAGCTATATGATGCAAAGAAGAACAAAATTTACCCACTTTGCCGTTAATAAGGTTGGCTTTTTTTTTTTTTACCTCTCTCTTACATATACATATGTTGGTGTTTGTAAATTTGGAAGTCTTTCTGTGTTATAATATTACAATGCAAACGCTTAGAAAAACAGGGTTTGCAATAAACCTCAGCATACTCTTCCGGGGAACTTCATTCAGGATGATGCACATAGGGTGCCTTGAATAAATATGAATTGATCAAGGTCATTATATTGATTTAGGCATACAGCATTATCATATTCATTTCCCGTTGCCTGATAATTTGAGCAGAATGCACTGGTATCTAGTTCATCTCTGCCCTGTGTTTAAGCTGCCCTTTCCTCCCTGGGTTATCAATGGGAACACACAAAGTATCAGTTGGTGGAGAGTTGAAGAGATGCTTATTTTTTTTTCTGACATAAAATTTAAGCTATTGAGAAAGCTCTGTAGAGTAGGAAGCCATCAATTTCCTGGTAATTGTCTCTTGAAACTGAAATTAATCAGGATACTTGAATACTTAAAGTTGAATTTCCAGGGGAGTAAGGTGTGAGATGAACTTAATATCTCCTCATAGGAAAGAACATATTTGTGGAAAATAAATTTGACTAATTTGAGTTTACTTTGGAAAATAACTGTAGGTTCTAGTAAAAATCTGAGCAAACCTTCTCCCGCTGACTTTTACACTTTCACATGCGACTACACACTCAATGCTGTTGTGCTGAAATTTAAGGATCTCGCCTACCAATTGTATTGTACACTCCAGAGTGTTTAGTGAAGGGCTCTGCACCTAGTTAATGCTCACGAAATGCTATCGATTAATGGGATTGTGAAATTAAATCTATTTCGATTTATTTTTCTCCTAATTCTGAAGAGCCAGGTATTTAAAAGAAGAAGGAGCATTCAGATTTCGACCACCTGCGATGGAGATAATTAGCACAGTTTAAAAGCTGCACAAAATAACCTTTGGAGAGACTGTAGCCATCCTGTCCCTCCTGTACCTGAGTAGCAGAGACTTGTCCTAATCAATCAACTAATGGTATGTACCGAGCGTCAACTGTGTGCAGAACATTGTGCCAAGCGCTTGAGAGAGGACGGGACAGCGGAGAAGCAGTGTGACCTAGTGGATAAAGCGCAGGCCTAGGAGTCAGAGGACCTGGGTGCTACTCCCAGTTCTGCTGCCGGTCTGCCGTGTGACCTTGGGCAAATCACTTCACTTCTCTGTGCCTCAGTTACCTCAGCTGTAAAATGGGGATTACGACTGTGAGCCCCACATGGGAATAGCCAATGGAAGTGGACTAGACCGGTCTTGCCATAGAAAAGCTTATGGCCAATTTGCATTTCCAGAACTGGTGATTTGGGGAAGTAAATCTCCCCGTTCATTCATTCGGTAGCATTTATTGAGCACTTACTACGTGCAGAGCACTGTACTAAGCGCTTGGAATGGACAATTGGGCAACAGATAGAGACAATCCCTGCCCATTGACGGGCTTACCTGTTCTTTAGAAGATCGGGCAGTTCTGGTAAGGGAAAAGGGAAGGAGAGGGAGAATGGACAAAGTGGACCGTAAGACCGGCTGTTAATGTGGCCACGTATCCACCGAACCAAACCGATAGTAGATACGATTCCAGTCTACTCTTTTCCAGGTCATGGGAGAGATCATGTCACAGATATACAGTTCTTAAAACCAACTGCAAATGACTTGCATTACTGATGATACATCTGGATTTGACAGAGAGCTGAGAAGAATTTCTTCATCTGATGGTATATTAATATTTGTAGTGACACATATTTCAGCACATTCTGCCCCTGCGGTTGTCTGGAGGAAATCTTAAGGACATCCTGAAGAGACTATTTCAAATTAGTTGTAAAGGAGCATTTGGTTCAGAGTTTTCTATCTGACAGAAAATTAACAGGAAGGTTTGATGTACTGCCAGGAGGCTGTATCATCTCCAGAACTTATTATTCAGAGAGAACGGATGGCTCGCACAATAGATTGTTGCGATCCAGAACGTGAAAATAGTGACCGATGGTGTCTTGACGCGGAGCGGTAAGGATGTTATCGCCAGTTAGGCCGATAGGTAACGGTGCATACACCAGCTAGGGACACCAGTTCCTGTCTTTGCTCACCATGCACTTCTTATGCAGCGTGGGAAAGAGGATAGCAAAGGTGCTGCAAAATCGCTGCCTGTCAACACCAACAGTGACTAGTCACTATTAATCTTACAGTGCGAAAACGTGACAAATTGTGTCATCATTTATTGCAATTCGTGGAGAGCTTACTTTGTGCAAAGCACTGCGCTGAGGTTCAAGGGATGTACATGTCTGTGCATGTGTAGACACATAAGTATATACACGTTTGTCTTAATACTAATAATTGTGGCATCTGGTAAGCACTTACTGTGTGCCAGGCACTGTACTAAGCACTGGGGTGGATACATGCAAATCGGGTTGGACACCGTCCCTGTCCTTCACAGGGCTCACGGTCTTAATCTCCGTTTTATAGATGAGATAACTGAGGCCCAGAGAAGTGAAGTGACTTGTCCAAGGCTACACAGCAGACGAGTGGAGGAGTCGGGGCTAGAACCCACGACCTTCTGACTCCCAGGCCGGTGCTCTGTCCACTACATACCTGAATTTAATACAATGCTCCGTACATAGTGAGCGCTCAATAAATTCCACTGATTGAAGAGTGGACCTCACACTCCCCTTCACTGCGTAGACACCAAGTCTTTCCTTCGTGTTTGCCGTGTTTGTCGTTTGCAGCTCCGGTGCTCTTTTCACTTTTGCCTCCTCGTCTCACTGTCCTGCCAGTGCTCCGGCTAAAATCCAACCTCGTCGGTCTCGATTATAGGGTACCGTGTTGCTCTCGCCAAAGTCTCAACGTCCAGCTGAACTGCGGCATCGTCTGAAGCACGAGGACATCGGTTCAGGCCCGGTCCCTGCCCGAAAGGCCTTCGAATGAGGTGATGGGGTGTGAGGTTGGGCATCAGTGAGGAGGGGGAAAAGGGGTAGGTGGGGAAAGTCACGGTGACGGTGAATGACGGCACCTTCCGGATCCCTCGTCCTTAATGACCGCAGCTTTCCAGGTTGGAATGGACTGGAATATCGAATACGATCTGGAAGAACAAGGTGCCGTGAACTCCATGAACTGTCATCAAGAGTAGCTGTGTCAGGGGAGCAAACTATCTCTTCTCTCTCTCCGTCTCCCTCCTCCCGCTTCTTTTCATGTCACCCCTCCTTCTCTCCCCTCTTCTCTCTCTCCCTCCCGGTGTGAGTTTTTCATACGGATGAAGAGGCTCACGTGCACTTAGAAGTTTAACCTTTGCAACACCCAACTGCATCCCTTTGATTCTCTAGGTACCAAAGAGTATAGCGTCTTTTTAATTTTGTTTCCACAAGTTTTTCTCGCTTTCTAGAACTGCTTCAAATCTTCAATTTTTTTCCTGTTTGCGCAGGGTACTGGAACTCTCTTCCTGTGTTGGCTCTCCGAGGTTTCTCACTGGGATTTATTGAGGATTTATTGTATGAAGAGAATAAGTGTGGTCTAGTGGAAAGAGCACGGGCTTGAGAATCAGAGGACCTCAGTTCTAATCTTCACTCCACCACTTGTCTGCTGTGTGAACCTGGATAAGTCACTTCACTTCTCTGTTCCTCAGTTGCCTCATCTATAAAATGGGGATTTAACACCTGCTCTCCCTCCTGCTTAGACTGTGAGCTCCAAGCGGAGCTATGTCTGAAGCAGCGTGGCTCAGTGGAAAGAGCCCGGGATTCGGCGTCAGGGGTCATGGGTTCGACTCCCGGCTCTGCCACTTGGCAGCTGTGTGACCGTGGGCGAGTCACTTCACTTCTCTGGGCCTCGGTGACCTCATCTGGAAAATGGGGATTAACTGGGAGCCTCACGTGGGACGACCTGATGACCCCGTATCTCCCCCAGCGCTTAGAACGGTGCTCGGCACATAGTAAGCGCTTAACAAATACCAACATTATTATTATTATTAAGTTGTATCTACCCCTGTGCTTAGTTTTAGTGCTTGGCTCACAATAAGAGCTTAACAAATCCCACCTTTTTTTTTTTGAAGAACACTTCAGGTTCTGCGCTGTTCTCATTGTATCTGCTCTGGGACCTTGGGCAAGTCATTTAACTTCTCTGGGCCTCAGTTCTCTCATCTGTAAGATGAAGTTTAAGAATGGGAGCCCCATGTGGGACAGAGACTGTACCCAACCTGTTTAATTTGTATCTGCCTCAGCGTGTAGAACTTGGCTCATAGGAAGTGCTTAACAAGTACCATAATTATTATTTTATTATTATTATTACACTGTTCACAGTAGATTCTCCAAAAATACTATCGAATGAATGAATAGGTAAATAGGTAAATATGAATAAACACATAAATAAATATGACTAGGACTGTGAGAGCCCTCTAGACCACAAGTTCATTGTGGGAAGGGAATGTAGCACTGCAAACTGTGTTGCACTCTACTCTTCCAAGCGCTTAGTGAAGTGCTCTGCGCATAGTAAGCACTCGGTAAATGCGATTGATGGATTGCTTGATGGATTGAATTTTCAGTAGTTTTTGTTTGGAGATAAAAAGCCCTGCTAAACAAGGGTAGTCAGAAGGATTCATAAAGGTATGATGACGCCCACGGCTCAGAGGAGAGCTCTGTGTAAACCTTTGGAGGAAACATAATGCTAATAAATAACTTTATAATCAGAGATTCAATTAAAAAAAGATTTCCCTAAGGCCTCATTTCCCCTATTCGCTTTCCTTTCTGCCTCACCTATGCACTTGGTTCGGTACCTTTTAAGCATTTAATATTCACCCCATCCTCAACCCCACAGCACTCAGATACTTACCTTCAGTGTATTTTAATGTCTGTCTCCCCCTCTAGATTTCAAATTCTTCATTGGCAGGGAATGTGTCTACCAACTCTTGTTTATTGTATTCTCCCAAACATTTAGTACAGTGCTCTGCACATAGCAAGTGCTCAATAAATTCCACTGATTGCTTGATTCACCGTCGGAGATGGAGATTTATATGCACAAAGATTGATTGAGAAATAAAGAAGCACATTATCTTATGCTCGGGCCTGGCCCCATAGCAGATGAAAACCCAATCAATCCGGCAAGCACTGGAACTTTACCCCTCAAAAGTTCTTTGCCCCTCAAAAAGTTTCCAACTACTTTATTTACTTGGAAGGTTTGTACCTGTAAACGGGATAAAGGTGAAATAACCCTGAATTAGGTCACCCTCTCCTATTTGCTCACAAAAACGGAATAAGCCGAGAGAGTTCACCCCATGTCCTTATATCAGATTAGGGGCAAAACCAGTTCAGATCTATTCCTAATAATAATAATAGTAATGTTGGTATTTGTTAAGCGCTTACTATGGGCCGAGCACCGTTCTAAGCGCTGGGGGAGATACGGGGTCATCAGGTTGTCCCTCGTGGGGCTCCCAGTTAATCCCCATTTTCCAGATGAGGTAACTGAGGCCCAGAGAAGTGAAGCGACTCGCCCACAGTCACACAGCTGACAGGTGGCAGAGCCGGGATTTGAACTCATGACCCCTGACTCCCAAGCCCGTGCTCTTTCCACTGAGCCACGCTGCTTCTCCTCCTGAACCGGTCAACGGATTTGATGTGGACAGAGGCTTCGGGCGGAGTGAAGCTTTGGAGTTTTTGCAGCTCCTTATAAAGCCGTGGATCCACCCAAAAAGTGGCAGGGAATACAAACCCCTCCACAGCCTGGCTTAGTTGAAAGAGCACGGGCTTGGGAGTCAGAGGTCGTGAGTTCTAATCCTGGCTCTGCCACTTAGCTGTGTGACTTTCGGCAAATCACAACTTCTCTGTGCCTCAGTTACCTCATCTGGAAAATGGGGATTAAGACTGTAAGCCCCTAATGGGGCAACCTGATTACCTTGTATCTACCCCAGAGCTTAGAACAGTGTTTGGCACATAATGCCTCCCAAATGCCATGATTATTATTAACATCTATTTTACCCCCTTTTTACAGATGAGGAAACAGAAGCCCAGAGATGTTAAATGACCTATCCAACGTCACAGAGCAAGCCGATGTTGAACCGGAGACTGAAACCTGGGTCTCTGGGTTGATTCTCCGGAATCGTTCAATTAATAGCATTCACCGAGCGCTTATTATGTGCGGGTCACTGTACTAAGTGCAGGGAGGAGTACAATACAGCAAAATTAGCAGATAGGCTCCCTGCCCATAATAATAATGATAATCTTGGTATTCGTTAAGCGCTTACTATGGGCACTGTTCTAAGCGCTGGGGTAGACACAGGGGGGGAATCAGGTTGTCCCACGTGGGGCTCACAGTCTTAATCCCCATTTTCCAGATGACGTAACCGAGGCCCAGAGAAGTGAAGTGACTCGCCCACAGTCACACAGCTGACAGGTGGCGGAGCGGGGATTCGAACCCATGACCTCTGACTCCAAAGCCCGGGCTCTTTCCACTGAGCCGCTTCTCTGCGAATTTACCCTTGACTCTTAACTCCTTCTGCTAGATGGTAAGATCCCTGAAGGCCAGATCATGGCTACCAACTCTACTGTATTCTTCCCAACATTTACGCCGGTGCCCTGTACCCCGTAAATGCTCAATAAATACCATCGATTGATCGGTTGACTCGTTACTCCACTCGTTCTTAGATCCCATTTCAAAACACGCAACAGATATTACCAGCGGCATAATTCCTGGTAGCCAAGTGATCTTGCCTAGCCACCGCTTCGGGGAGAAAGGCTTAAAAATCAATCTTGTTGTGCTGGAAAATAAGTTAATTCTTGGGGTCAACTTTTAATGATCACAGGTGGCCAGGGTCTCAATTCACTGTTGCAATTCACGAGACAGGCTCTTTGTTGTGATTCGCCTGCATAACAAGAGTCGGTCTACTGTGCCGCTTCTAGCCGAACACATTATTGATTGGAGCCTCTAGTGCCTTTAGCAGTTAATAAATCCAGTTTAGCTTTTGCCAATTTCTAGGAAAGGAAGACAGTAACTCTGCATGTATTAACTGTGACTTGTAAACTAAATCGTATTGACAAATGATAAAGGCAGAAGCACCTTTGCTAATGTGGTCTAGGACACTGCCAGTGATGTTGACAAGGGTCTACAGTTGGGGGTTTAATGCCCCCGGGGATGTCACAGAAACGCATTATTTAGAGAATTCGCGAAACGCTTAGGGAAATTCGAACGCCTATAGGCGTTGAAGTATATGAGCCGAACTGCCGATCTTGTCTAATGACTGATAATGACTCTATTCCAAAAAAAAAATTAGATAGCCGGTTGATATTAAGCTATATGTTGGTTAATTAACTCAGAAAGAGAAGACTGATATAACCAACATAGAATAATCATCATTTCACAATGAGATTGTGAAATCCCTGCACAACAGAGACAGACGTCAAATTCCCACCTGTATATTATTACTGCATTGGTTAAGCGCTCACTATTTGTCAAGCGCTGCTGTAAGCACTGGGATACATTCAAGTTTCTTAAATGTATTCTCTTCCAGAGCTTAGTGCAATGTTTGACTTAGTAAATATTATTTTTACTACATATTACGGCTTTGAACCCTTTTATTTACAGTGATAAAGCATATTGTAAAGATACCAAACCCTCTTTGGAACAGTGCTTGCTAATTAGGTCGTGGGTTCTAATCCCGGCTCCACCACCTGTCAGCTGTGTGACTTTGGGCAAGTCGCTTAACTTCTCGGTGCCTCAGTTCCCTCATCTGTAGAATGGGGAGGAAGACTGTGAGCCTCACGTGGGACAACCTGATTACCCTGTATCTACCCCGGTGCTTAGAACGGCGTCCGGCACATAGTAAGCGCTTAACGAATACCAACGTTATTATCATTATTATTATTAATTACCACAATCAATCCCAGGAGTTGTTTTCACTTCCCATGTTCTAGTACAGGGACTGTGTCCACTCTGACTGTTCGTTCATTCAATCGTTCTTTATTGAGCGCTTACTATGTGCAGAGCACTGTACTGAGCACTTGGAGAGTTCAGTTCAGCAACAGAGACAATCCCTACCCAACAAAGGGATCACAGTCTAGTAGGGGGGAGACACACAACAAAACAAACAAAACAAGTAGGCAGGCATCAATAGCATCAATATAAATAGAATTATAAATATATACACATCATTAATAAAATAGATAGAGTAATCAATATGTACATATATACACAAGTGTGTGGGGGGCGGAGGGAGGGAGTCGGGGCGATGGGGAGGGGAGGAGGAGCAGAGGAAAAGGGGGGCTCTGTCTGGGAAAAATAATGATGGTATTTGTTAAGCGCCCACTATGCGCCGAGCACTGTTCTAAGCACTGGGGTAGATACGAGGTGATCAGGTTGTGCCATGTGGGGCTCACACTCTTAATAATAATAATGTTGGTATTTGTTAAGCGCTGACTATGTGTAGAGCACCGTTCTAAGCGCTGGGGTGGCCACAGGGGAATCGGGTCGTCCCACGTGGGGCTCACAGTCTTCATCCCCATTTTACAGATGAGGGAACTGAGGCACAGAGCAGTGAAGTGACCTGCCCACGGTCACACAGCTGATACGCGGCAGAGCGGGGATTGGAACCCACAACCCTCTGACTCCCAAACCCGTGCTCTTTCCATTAAGCCAAGGCCTCCTGGAGGAGGTGAACCTTCAGTAGGGCTTTGACGGGGGGAGATGTGCTAGTTATCGGCACTTAGGATGGTGCCGGGCACACGGTGAACACTCAACGAGCGCTGTTATTGTAATTGCCATCATCATCGTCATCATTTTTATTATTATAATTATCATTGCTATTTTTATTATCATTCCTTTGCTGCGACCTGCTTGATGCATCTCTTCCAAGGTAGCTGTCCGGTGCCCAACCACTTTATGCCAGGCTGATCGGGTTTCCTTTCTCTCTTTCCCGAGTCCCGCACAAAATCGCCTCTTCTTAAGTTTTCCTTTATCTTTTCTTAAAACCGGTTTCCAGTTCACCCTGTTTACAGCGTCCCCATTTCAGCTCACCCTGGAATAGCTGAAGAGGATTTTAGATTCCCATTCTCCTCACAAGTCTGACCCATTCTGTAGAGGGATGTTGATAGTACGCGGACTCCCATCAGTCTCTCCGTGATATTTATTGAGCACTTACTGGGTTCAGAGCACTGTACTAAGTGCTTGGGAGAGTACCATGCTAAAGTAAATGTATTCCCCGCTCCCGGTGAGCTTGCCGTCTCCAGGGAGAGAAAAACCTTAAAAGAAATGGGATACTAATGGGCACCCGGCTTTCTAGAACATCCACACGCTTAATTCTAACTTTTTTAATGACAAAAATGGCGTGTGCGTAGTGTTGACGGGACGGCTTTAGCAATTAGATGTGGCAAGCTGTGATCGGTGGCAGATGTCAAAGGCCAGGTGAAGGATGGAAGTTACATTTGCAAGCCATTTGTCAGCTGTGTGACCGTGGGCAAGTCACTTAACATCTCTGTGCCTCAGTTATCTCATCTGGAAAACGGGCATTAAGATTGTGAGCCTCGCGTGGGACAACCCGTTGACCCCGTATCTCCCCCGGCGCTTGGAACAGTGCTCTGCACGGAGTAAGCGCTTAACAAATACCAACATTATTATTATTATCACTGAAGCTTAATGCCTTTGGAGTGTCACATTCTCCCTGTCGGTCTTACACGAAGATGCAGATGAGAAGGTGAGAAGCAGCGTGGCCCAGTGGAAAGAGCCCGGGCTCGGGGGTCAGAGGTCGTGGGTTCCAATCCCGACTCCGCCGCTTGTCTGCTGTGTGACCTTGGGCGAGTCACTTCGCTTCTCTGTGCCTCAGTTCCCTCATCTGTAAAATGGGGACGAAGCCTGTGAGCCTCACGTGGGACAACCCGATGACCCTGTGTCTACCCAGCGCTTCGAACAGTGCTCTGCCCATAGTAAGCGCTCAGCAGATACCAGCATTATTATTATTATTATTATTATTATGATACACTAGGTTCCTTGATTCTGTCTTCTCTGTCTCTGTCCATCTTCGCATCATTAGGCAGTATGCTGCGATGGTCACCGACACGGCTTATATGGCGTTCGACTCGCTGTGACTGCGGAAGGTCCACTGGGCCATCTGAAGAGCTTTTAAGACCAAAGATCGGTCCTAATGATTTTATAAAACGATTTTATGTTTATCCCAGCCCCGCCACTTGTCAGCCGTTGACTGCGGGCAAGTCACTTAACTTCTCCGTGCCTCAGTTACCTCATCTGGAAAATGTAAAATCTGTAAAACGGGGATTAAGACTGTGAGCCTCACGTGGGACAACTCGACGACCCTGTATCTACCCCAGCGGTTAGAACAGTGCTGTGCTCACAGTAAGCGCTTAACAGATACCAACGTTATTATTATAAAAATCGGTGTTGTGTGGAAGCGTGTACTTCTAGAGCACCGACGTTAACGTACAGGCGTTCTTTAATGTGGGCTTCGAAGACTTTAGATGCCCTTTCCAGCCTGATGCATTGAAAGTACGCTATCCAGAGGATGAGATCCCCAAACTTTAGATGCTCTTTCCAGCCTGATGCATTGAAAGTGCAATATCCAGACGATGAGATCCCCAGACTCCCTCCATCACGGCTGAAAAGAAGCCCTTCTAAATCCACATCTCTCTCCAGGAGGCCTTCCCTGATTAATTTCTAATCTCCCCTCTTACACTGCCCAGCTCTGACATCAGCACTTTCCTATCGCCTAAGCTCTTAAGTACACACGATCCTCTCTGCACTTCTGTTAGATGAGGGGGAGGGAGTCGCTGGTCAGAGGAAGCTTGTGGGCAAAGCTTCAGCAGTGAAATAGACAAGACTCGGGCACAGGGAGTAGGTTGGGGTCGGAGGAGCGAAGAGTGCGGATGGGGATGTGGAGATCAGCAAAGTAAGGTGGCTGAAGAGTTCCTTAAAGCTGATGGTAAGAAGTTTCTATTGGAAATGTTGGTTGATCTTCATTGTTCTCGAATTGTGAGTCGGAGGTCATGAGATCGAATCCCGGCTCTGCCACTTGGCAGCTGTGTGACCGTGGGCGAGTCACTTCACTTCTCTGGGCCTCAGTGACCTCATCTGGAAAATGGGGATGAAGACCGTGAGCCTCGCGTGGGACGACCCGATGACCCTGTATCTCCCCCAGCGCTTAGAACAGTCCTAGGCACATAGTAAGCGCTTAACAAGTACCAACGGTATTAACATTATCATTTGGGGATATGATCAATTCATCTACCTTGAACTGGAACATATCCTTATCTTTCTCATTACCTATTGTCGGCACCTCAACTAATTTGGTCTCCCTCTTTCCCCCCTGGATCACAAAAGGGAAGATCAACTAATTTGGTCTCTCTCTTTCCCCTTTGGAACACAAAAGGGAAGAGTAATAAAGCACTTTCGTGTCATCAAGAAGAGAAAGCTCCTAATCAGTCAGATGGGGTGTCAGAAATGTTGACAGGTATATCTCCGGAGTGATTTATGAACCTTTAGGTTTCTGTGTGAAAATCTTGTATCCTTCGGTAATTTAGTAATCTTGATCTGCTCTAAGCTTGACTACCTATTTATGCTGCATTCCAAATTATTTATAGAGCATTAATTTGCTACAGATCCGTTTCAGTGGTCTGAGTAAATTGGACAAGATAAATTGAATTGCTTTGAAAATTTAGATTGAAAAAAAGAGCTTATAAAGGTGTCGGGTGAAAAACTGACAAAATTGGCAGCAGATTTCTTCTCTACCTTCTCTTCCACATGCCCACTCCTTGCAGATCTACCTTTGTTCCCTCACAGATACGTCCGATATCTCAACCCCATCCGATTTTCCAAAGTCATCATGCCCCATTTAACGATGATGATGATGATGATGATGATGGTATTTGTTAAGCTCTTACTATGTGCCAGATACTGTACTGAGCGTGGGGGGGGGGGTACAAGCCAATCGGGTTGGACACGGTCCCTGACCCACGTGGGGCTCACGGTCTCGATCCCCATTTTACAGATGAGCCGGCCGAGGCCCGGAGAACCGCAGTGACTTGCCCAAGGTCACACAGACGAGCAGAAGAGCCGGGATTAGAACCCATGATCTTCTGACTCTCAGGCCCGTGTTCTATCCACTGCGCTCTGCCGCTTCGTTCGGTTTCCATACCCAAGCTACCTTCGCGCGAGACACAAATCCACTCCCTCCACACTGCTCTCTCGGATGAACTCCCTTGCTTCCCCGTCCCCCTACCGTCCTTGTACCGCTAACCCAAAACCCTAGATTACCTCAACAGTACCCTTTGTCCGCTCTGTGCTGGAACCGTGGGCTGTTGCAGGCGGAAATCCAGGCATCGGATTGATTTCTTCCACGTCGGACTCATCCTCACGTCCTGTAACTGCCCCCGTTCCTCCAGACGGCAGCGGTACTTCTCCGTCCTTATCGACTCCCACGCGCCTTGCCCAGAACAGCTGTTTCAGACTTTTAACTCTCTCCTCAAACGCCCATTCCTCCCCAGGCCCCATTCCTCACCCCTAACGACTCTGCCGCTTATTTCATCGCAACAATGAAGCCATCACGCATGATCTCCCTCAAATCTCCCCTGCTCCTCTCTAGTCCCTTCCCCTTCTTTGACTCTTTTAACCTTCACAGAAGTATCACAACAGGAGATCTCCCACCTCCTCTCAAATTCTACCCGAATCCTGTCACCACATCCTTTAGGTTCTACCTTCGTGACGTCGCTAGAGTCGTTTTACTCTGCCACTTCTCCTAACTGTAATTTATTTTAATGTCTGCCTCCCCCTGTAGACTATAAGCGGGGATTGTGTCTACCGACCTCATCGTATTGTGCAAGTGCAAACGGTAAGTGTTCAATAAGTCCTACCGAGTGATTTCTTTAGTACGGAACTATGTTCTGACGTAGATGATTCTTTCATCACCGGTGTGCTATGACTTTGGGGAATTGGCAAAACCCATGTTAACTGTTAATGATAATAATAATACTAATTTTGGTATTTGTTAAGCGCTTACTATGTGCAGAGCGCTGGGGGAGATACAGGGTCATCAGGTTGTCCCATGTGAGGCTCACAGTCTGAATCCCCATTTCACAGTTGAGGTAAGTGAGGCACGGAGAAGTTAAGTGACTTGCCCACAGTCACACTGCTGACAAGGGGCAGAGCTGGGATTCGAACCCATGACCTCTGATTCCCAAGCCCAGGCTCTTTCCATTGAGCCACGCTGCTTCTCCTAACTGTAGATTTCCATCACTCCCAAATAAGTCAAAGGTTAATCGGGTCAAGCTCATCAGATATCATAAAGGTGACAAGATGATTCTAAGTGAAAATAATGAATATTACTTTTTTTGAGGTCGGGAAAAATGCCGCCGGTGTCCACTGGAGTTCCCGAAAAGAGGAATGACGATGATAGCAGCAAAACGTAGTTTATTTTTCTCAGGGTCTGATATTATTCTATCATAGTAAATTTATTATTCTGGAGATACAGCCGCCCTTACGCAGGGAGAATCTAGTTGATTCAGTAGTGAAAAAAGGCCCCAGCTAGACACCGTCCTCCTCCCCTCCTCTCAGTGATAATGACTGCGGTGTTCGCGTTTACTGTGTGCCAACCACTGAACTGAGCACCGGGGTAGAAACGAGATGATCAGGTCATTCACTTTCCTGTCCCAGTTGCGGCTCACGGTCTACAGGGGAGGGACGAATGTTTATCAGATCTCCATTTCGCATATGAGGAAACTGAGGTACAAAGCGACCTGCCCGAGGTCAGACGGCAGACAAGTGTCAAAGCCAGGATTAAAACCCGGCTCCTTTAACTCCCGGTCCTGTGCTCTTCCCAGTAGACCCCGCTGCTCCTTCTCTTCAAATATCCGTAAGCCCTTCGGCTTCAGGTCAGTCGGTCGATCGGTGGCATTTATTGAGCGCCTACTGTTACGCTGTTGGGAGAGTAACAGTTTAACGCTATAACAGACTTGGTAGCCGTGTTCCTATCCCTGGTCCCGTTTCTAAATTCCCAACCTTCTTTCTCTGTAAATCTTGGCTTTCTTGCCTCTTTGTGCCTCAGTTTGAAAATCTGTAAAATGTGGCTCATGAGACTTGCCAAGCAGAATAATGTGCCAGATGGCTAAGGATTTACTTGCACCAACCGGGCAGCCTGCTGTTTCTAAAGCGCTTGCAACTTCAACATCCTGTGGGGGAAGCCAACCTCATATGTGTGTGATCCAAATCGCAAGGTCTGTGACTCACTGTGGGGAGATGGCATTTTTGTCGCCATTCGAAGGCTTCAAGAAGGAGCGCGAACAGCTTGAGCAGCGGTTCCCCTCTTCACTTTCGGTTCCCAAACTAGGCCTTGCCCAGATTCATGGACTTGGCACAGGGCGAGACCATCCGGATCTCTGAAATAACAGCGGCGTTGAAGTGGAGCGAGGACTTCGTTTATCTCCCTGATTCCACTTTGTCACCGAGCTTCTGAACGTCACCGACGTTCCGGTTGGAATGAAGATTTCGGGAGACGCTCATTTGAATATCTACCCTCAGGAACCTAGATGGCTTATGGCGGGAGGAAAGAGGTGGAATAGTTGCTATCAAGAATTTCAGCTGAGTTTTCGAAGAGGCTACGCTCCTCCGTTATTTGGCTTTATCTGAGTAGGTTAGGAGCGTTCTGAGCGGTATCGGGATCGCCTTTTGGCGTCTAAATTTACTTTAGAAGTTAAGAAGTTCTCGTAAAAATGTTAACAGTGTATTTATTCTCCCACGCACTTAGTACAGTGCCCTGCACACAGTAAGCACTAAATGAATATGATTGAATGAATAGTAATATTAATAATATTTACCACCCGCTTATGATGTGCCAAGCACCGTTCCAAGGGCGGAGGTAAATCCAAGTTAATCAGGGTGGACACAGTCCCCGTCCCGCACGAGGCTCACGGTCTGAATCCCCATTTTACAGATGAGGTAACTGAGGCGCAGAGAAGTTAAGCGACTTGCTCAAGGTCACACGGCAGACAGGTGGCGGAGGCGGGATTCGAACCCGGGTCCTCCCGACTCCCAGGCCATGCTCGGTCCACGAGGCCACGCTGCCGCCTCCTGCAGATCTAGCCCTTAAGTCGCTGCTCAGCACACGGCATTCAGGATCAAAGGTTTATTAGCCAGGCTGCAGCCCCGAAGAATCGGGTGGCCAGGTGGAAAGCACACGGGCCTGGGGGGCAGAAGACCTGGGTTCTAATTGCAGTTCTGCCAGTTGCTTGCTGGGTGACCTTAACTTCTCTGCGCCTCAGTTTCCTCAACTGTGAAATGGGGACTCAATACCCGTTCTCCCTCCTACGTAGGACGGTTTGTGGGACAGGGACTTGTCCAGCCTAATTAACTGGCACCTAGCCTAGCGCTCAGAGCTGTGGTGGACACGTAGTAAGCACTTAACAAGTACCATAAAACAAAACAAACAAAATAAATGGTGGTATTTGTTAAGCGCTTACTATGCGCCAGGCACTGTTCTGAGCGCTGGGGTAGACACAAGGGAATCAGGTTGTCCCACGTGGGGCTCACAGTTTTAATCCCCATTCTCCAGATGAGGTAACTGAGGCGCAGAGAAGTGAAGTGACTTGCCCAAAGTCACACAGCTGGCAAGTGGCGGAGCCGGGATTCGAACCCATGAACTCTGACTCCCGAGCCCGCGCTCTTTCCACTGTACCACGCTGCTTCTCTAACATACATTACTGAATCCTCAATCTAAATCCTATTCAAATGGGCCCCCTTTCTTCCGCACCCCCTTCTGTCATCATTTTGGGTGACCGCTGGATGTTCGGGGCCCTTTTTTTTCGGCCAGGGAGGGAGGCGGCATTTCAGTTCCGTATCCGATGGGATTCCCGTTCACGAGGGACGGGTCTTACGTATTGAGCTTCCCTAGCCTGAGCTCATCTCTGCGCCTACGTAGGCTCGTAGACGGTGATCTATATGGAAGCAGCGTGGCTCAGTGGAAAGAGCATGGGCTGGGGACTCAGAGGTCACGGGTTCAAATCCCAGCTCCGCCGCTTGTCAGCTGTGTGACTCTGGGCAAGTCACTTCACTTCTCTGGGCCTCAGTTCCCTCAACTGTAAAACGGGGATGGAGACGGTGATCCCCACGAGGGACAACCTGATGACCTTGTATCCTCCCCAGTGCTTAGAACAGTGCTCTGCTCCTAGTAAGCGCTTGCCATCGTTATCATTTTTCAGGGAAGCAGCGTGGCTCAGTGGAAAGAGCCCGGGCTTCGGAGTCAGAGGTCATGAGTTCGACTCCCGGCTCTGCCACCTGGCAGCTGTGTGACTGTGGGCGAGTCACTTCACTTCTTGTGCCTCAGTGACCTCATCTGGAAAATGGGGATTACCTGAGCCTCACGTGGGACGACCCGATTACCCCGCATCTCCCCCAGCGCTTAGAACAGTGCTCGGCACATAGTAAGCGCTTAACAAATACCAACATTATTATTAATCTGCTTCAGGTCTTGGGCTTCTATCGCTTATCCTCCCTCTTGGGTTTCCCTAGTATGTACGTGATAGTCCTGTTCTTGGGCTTACTCACCACGCTCCTCTGATGCCTTCTCATCTCTATCTCCTCATCTCATCCCGCCCCAGCTATTCTCCCGGGTCTGTCGCTCTCCCCTCCCCAGGCTTCGGTTTTCCCTGCCTTCCAACGACGCTTCACACATTTTTCCGTGCCTCGCGTGTATCGGATTTGTTTTAGATTCCGTGGGCTGGTTGTTTCTCTTCCTGGCTGGATGAGTGTCCTGAGACCCAGATCCTTTGGGAGTAAACCTGATCCGTCACGGTGTTTCTTTGTTCTACTCCGACAACCAGAAAGACTTGGCTCTAAATCTGGGAATCTCAGCGTAGGGAAGACATTTCACCGGACTTTCTGACTGCCTGAGAGAACATGCGCGTCACATGACAGGATGCAGTGATATTTCGGGCAAGATGTGAAACCTGGAGAAACGGAATGGCGATTCACATGAAAACCTTCACGTAATGGCATCACTTTAGACCTCACAAGTAAAACACAACAGGATAGGTGTAAGATCGGGCCAAGCTCCTTGTGGGAAGTGAACGTTTTTGCTAGCTCGGTTGTGCTGTACTCTCCCGAGCTCTTAATACAGTGTTCTGCGTCTAGTAAGTACTCAGTTAATGATATTAGCTGATGAATCGACTGATTGAAAGTTACCGACCATTAGAATGGCTGACAAAGATGGCCGTGGAAACTCCTTGTTCGGTGATTCTGAAAAGTAGGATAACTTCCTCTCTATCAGAGAAGCAGCGTGGCTCAGTGGAAAGAGCACAGGCTTGCGAGTCAGAGGTCGTGGGTTCTAATCCCGGCTCCGCCACTCGTCGGCTGTGTGACTTTGGACAGATCACTTACCTTCTCTGTGCCTCAGTTACCTCATCTGGAAAATGGGGATCGAGACTATGAGCCCCACATGGGACAACCTGATCACCTTATATCCCCCCCCCCAGTGCTTAGAACAGTGCTTTACACATAGTAAGCGCTTGACAAATGCCATCACCATTATGAATATTATTATTGAAAGGCAACCCTGACTGGAAGCAGCATAGCCTAGTGGCTAGAGCACAAGCCTGCCAGTCAGAAGATCCTGGGTTCTAATCTGGGATCCTCCACTTACCTGCTTGGGCAAGTCATTTAACTTGTCTGTGCCTCAGTTACCTCATCTGGAAAATGGGGATTAAGACTGTGAGTCCCATGTGGGTAATGGACTATGCCCAACCCGATTAGCTTGTATCTACCACAGTGCCTAGTACGGTGCCTTGCCACATAGTAAGCGCTTCATAAATACCATTCAAAAAAGGAGGGGGGAGGTAAGTCTAGCCTTGTGAGACCCCTTCCAATCCTATCACGTTTTTACACTCTGTGAAGGGTGTTGCCGGGTCCACAAAGGCAGGGACTCCGATATGTTGGAGCATTGATTTTTATTTTTAAAACAATTTTGTCTTTCCAGTTTCATGAATTTCACACCCCACAAGCATTTCCAGTGGTACATCATAGAGCAGATTGACGGTGTAATTGAGAAGAAAGAGTTGTAGACTAGGAACCTTCCAAGGAGAGTGAACAGTGAGCTGTTTCCATTAAAAAAGATGAGTTGGTTAAACTTTGTATCTTAGAAGAGCAGCTTCCAAGTCAGACTGCAAACAGACACAAGGAATGGGGTTTCTCTGGCTTTAAAAGAAGAAATCACTGACATGGAGAAATTAGACTAATAAATCGTCCCTGATGTGATCCCGCTAGATCCTAAATAATCGGGGGGGAGGGAAGGAGACATTTTGTCTCTGTTACGTCAAGGGAATGAATGCCTTTCAGGGATGCAGGAACCTGTACTGAAAGAAATTACCAATCTACAAGAGACTGTTGACTACATCCCAAGTCTGTAGGAGTGTTTGGGGATTTCAGAAGTGCTGTTAGTGCCGACCTAAAATATAATTTCATGAAATATTCAATACTTTCAAAGGTTTGTTGTTTTTTCTTCTAGGAATCAGTCTTATCGTGAGCAAAGTAATACAGGTCATCTGAGGCACAGCTCAAATCCTCCCTTGGTTGAATTAGATGTTAGCTGTATGGTGAACCTTATAACTGCGTGGAATCGGGCAACACCTCCCTCATCAGCCCAATTTCACCTGAATAATTGAACCAGAGGCACAGAGTGTTTACTCCCTTTTAACAAAAGTGATTATTCAATAAATCAGGATAAAATCACAAGAAACAAACTTTTACAAAAAAAGGAAGGGAAGAGAAAAGAGAAGTGAAGAGAGGGAGCGAGAGAGAGGAGGGAAGAAAATGAGAAAGAGGAGAGGAAAAGAGAGCAAAGAGAAGCAGAGGCGGGGTGGGGAGAAGGGTTCTCATCCCATTCCTCAATTTGTCTCCTGTGTGACTTTGGGAAAGTCACTCCAGTTCTCTGTGCCTCAGTTACCTCATCTGTAAAATGGGCATGAAAACTGTAACTGTGGAACATAGACTGTGTCCAACCTTGTTAGTTTGTCTCTACCCTAGCATTTACAACAGTGCTTGGAACATGGTAAGTGCTTAATCAATATAATTCAAAAAAAACCATTAGAAAAGAAAAAAATGGAAGTACAGGAGAACTGAGGAAAGAGAAGAAGAAAAGGAAGCAAAAGAGGAAAGGGAGGAGATTGAAGTAGAAAGAGGAAGAAAAGCAAAGGGGAAGAGCAGCAGAGGAAGGAAGAAAAGAAGAATGAGAGGAAATGAAGATGAGAGAGAAATAGCTGCATTTGTTTAACACGATGTGGTGCACTGGAAGACACAGAATACCAAAGAAACATTCTCTGCCCCTGAGCAGCTTACACCGAGGGAAAGAGACATATAGATATTTACTATTAGAATGGTCAAAATGAATAAATTGAGCAGACCTATAATTGAATGCCAAGGAGGGTATAAATAAATTGAGAAATATAACACCTGCATGGAGTAGCAAGAAGCAATATTAGAAAAAAACAAATCTGAGAACCAGATTTGTTTCTTTGTAAGAGTGTTTTGGGGTTTTTTTTTTTTGGATAAACTGGTAAAAAAAAATAACTTTTTGTGTCTGGAAGTGGAGGAGATACAGGACGATGAATTGATGCAGGGAGAGATTGGATACAGATCCAGAAAGAATATCCAAAAGAAAGTTCCTAGGGTGTAGATAAGAAATCGTGTGGAATAGTCTCTCCAAAGTCTAATTATTTAAAATACAGCTTTTAGTATCCAAGATACTGTAAAAAATTGCCCTTCCCTTTTGGGACCTCTGGAAACTTCGCTGTTCATTTAGGGAATCAAAGGAGATACGTAAACAGCTTGGTTGGAAGAACAAGCCGACTTAATGAATCCATTGATCTACCCATCAGATCCTCGAGTTTCCACGCATTTCTGCCTAGCTGGCAGGTCTGAGCGAGGAACTTTTTAGGGCAAGCTACTGGAGCCAAACTGGATCAATTTTTACCTGCTCTGAAATCCACTGTTAATGCCTGACAGGCTATTTGTCAAGAGTACAAGTCCAGATTTTAACAACAGTGAAGCTGAAAATGAAGGAAACCAGAAGGCTTAGGGGTTGATAATGGAAATTTCAAATGTCCCATCTGCAAATCACCGGACCACAAGCCACTCGCGTGAGCAGAACCGCTTCCCATCCAAATAATCTCGTCGGTAAAGCATGCGCCCAATTCACCGGCTGAGCACCATCAGAATTGGAACTGCCCGAGGTAGTTGTTAGCTTTTCTCCCTGAAATCAGGGAGACGTCAAGAATGTAGTTGTCTCCTCTGCCCCTTCCACTACTCTAGGAAAATTCGTGAAGCTATCCAGGCCAGAATAAAAGCCCAGGGACTGGATTGTGTGGGGAAATAGGAAGCCCAGAGATGTCCTCTATCAGCATGGGAGAGATCCTACTGTCTGCTTTCTCGAATCAGGCTCAGAGGAAGGGCAGAGTGTGGAACTCAATTAACATCCATTACATCAATAAGACCCACGTAAAAGCGGCATTAACTAGGCACCCAAGAATGCCATTACCTCTTGAGGAAACTTCTTCTGGAAAACGCATTTAAGGAAAACGTGAATTTTAGCTGTACCGGATGTCGGTGTATGAGGGTTTTCTTCCGACGGGTAGAGTCCCACTCTTCAGGAAGAAGAGCCATATTATCATCGATCAAATGATTGGTCCATCGGTTGTATTTATTGAGTGCTTACGGGTGCTGAGCACTTGCTAAACTCTTGGGAAGGGTACAGTATAACAGAGTTGATAGACAGGTTCCCTGCCCAAAATAAGCTTACAGTCTAGAGGGGGAATCAGACATCAATATAAATAAATTATGGATATGTACATAAGTACTGTGAAAAACTGGCAATGGTAGAATGTGAAAATTACCCCACTACCGGTAGAAATTAAGTGGCCTGTAAGGTTTTGCCCCCGTGAGAGTATGGGCACAGAGAGAAAAAAAGCCTTCCTGGGCAGTTTCCAGATCATTTCAAAGATGATGAAAGAAAGAAGAATAGTGAGTGCGATTGGGAGACAGAAATGGAAAGAAGGGAGGGAAAGAGAGGAGAAGGAAGATTCTTCAGAGGCTACACTCATGGATGGGGAATATCATCACCAAATCCATCGAGAAACCGGAATCTAAGTGACCTTGATGAATTAGAAAGGTATTTCTACGTTTCAGTGGCTAAACTGAGTCTTCAAAAACAAGGAGAAACTCAGGGCATAAACTTAGTCACCAAAACAAATTCAAATAAAGAATGAGCTAAGGCAGCAAGAGGTCTGCAATAAGGGAAAGGTTTGAAGGGTCTCAGATGAACACTAGATGATTGCGAGACGGCAACCCCATGTGATGATGATAAGTTCACCGCATGGGCATGAGGGAAGCAGCTGGAGAAGTGCTGAGAATGGGCAAAAGAGGAAATGACTCCAAATTGTGGCTCTCAGTGGCAGTCTGTAAAGTCTCCAAGCATGACTGAGGTTCAGAAACAACCCAGCCTACGCCAGAAGCTATTGGAAGCCCGAGCAGACCCAATCCAGGACTCCAAAGCGTTCAACTTGCCCTTTCCTACCTTAACTATCTAATTTACTACAGCCCAGCCCGCCTCGTTCACTCTTTTAGCTCCAGATTGCTTGCTCACTATGCCTCGCTCAATCAATCCTATTTTCTGAGCACTTACTTTGTGCAGAGCACTGTGCTAAATGCTTGGGAGAGTACGATATAAGAGTTGGTAGACACGTTCCCTGCCCACAACGAGCTTACGGCCTAGAGATCTTGTCTATCTCGCCACCGGTTCCTTTCCCTCCTCCTCCTTCTGGCCTGGAACACCTTTCCCCTCCAAATTCGCCAGGCCACCACTCTCCCCAACTTCAAAGTCACATCTCCTCCAAGAGGCCTTCCCCGATTAGGCCCTCTTTTTCCTGATTCGCTCTCCCTTCTGTATCATCTAAGCCCTTGGATCTTTACCCACTGGGCACTTGGTATTCACCTCACCCTCAGCAGCTCCACAGCCTGCACGTATGTATCTGTCTCCCTCTCTAGATTGTAAGCTCACTGTGGACGGGGAACCTGTTTACGAACTCTGTTGTACAGTTCCAAATGCTTGGTACAGTCCACTGTGGACAGTGAGCGCTCAGTAAATACCTTTGATTGGCTGACTGATTGATCCGAACTCAGCAGGAGCATAAATGACCACCAGCTTACCCCACGTGTCCCTGCTGGGTTCTGGGTCCAGGGCAAAAAGTGGACCCTAAGCTCCTTGAGGCCTTCTAATTCTATTGTACTCTCCCAAATGCTTAATATAGTCCACTGGACAAAATGTATTTTTGAATAACTGATTCACCACAACAGGGCTCTCTCGGTGCGAGTGACATGGGACCTTTCGGGAGCCCATCGACTCTTTGAGAAGACTCTCGAAGCAATTTTTCATTTGTGTATTCTGAGGCTGATCAAGTAAAATAACCTCCCATACTTATCTCGACTGAAAGGAAATGACTCCAAATTGTGGCTCTCTGTGGCAGTCTGTAAAGTCTCCAAGCATGACTGAGGTTCAGAAACAACTCAACTGAAAGGATCCAGTTGAATGAATTTACCATTCTTTAGTTTAAGTAAAACGAATCTTGTTATATCCCATCTAATTGTTTTCAAAGGATAAAAACGATATGAATCTAGAATCATTTAACAGCTCTTAATGTTGTGAAACATAACACATTAGTGAGACATAATTTAATTTACATAAAATGGGTCGTAAAATAAAAGTGTTTTCAAAAATATTTCTCTTATAATTTGTTTTAATTTAATACAATGAGAGTACGATAGAGTCCTGGGAATTCTTCTCTTTCCGAAGCAGATGTACCGAGCTTTACATATGTTTGGGGATTTGAAAGAATCAATCCAAATCATGTCAATAATAAATCACCCCCAGTATAAGACTGATGTATATACGAGAGCCACATAAAGAGTGTGTACAAGCCAAATAATGAGATGGTTATTTTTCCTCTTGAAGGAAAAGGTCAGAGGCTCAGAAAATAGAACATTTCGTTCTTCATTGGCCTCCCTAGTGCTTTCTGATCTCAGTTATTTCATTTTCTTGGCAAATATCTGCGACATATCAGTGAGTCATTTTAACACTTCTTCATGCCTTCGAATTTCAGTCTCAGGATCATTAATAAAACAGCAGTTGGAAAGGTAACACCACAGGGCACTCCACTAGGAAAGCAGGTAGGGTGGCTATCTGATTTTGACAGTCATTAGCATAGCCAGAGTTGAATTTCATAAATAAAAATGTTCAGGCTCTGAGAATTTGGTGGAAATGTTCTCTGAACATGGTTTCCATTGAATCTCTGCCTGCCATTCGACCACCTTTATAAAAAAAAAGAAAAGAAAGTCCCTCAAGACTCAAGTTTTACAATATTTAAGTTTTATAATGAAACCCCCAGGAAATCCCGGCACAAACAATTAGTTTCTTCTGTTAAAACCTATATCCATTGCAGCCC
This sequence comes from Ornithorhynchus anatinus, assembly GCF_004115215.2. Taxonomy (NCBI): domain Eukaryota; kingdom Metazoa; phylum Chordata; class Mammalia; order Monotremata; family Ornithorhynchidae; genus Ornithorhynchus; species Ornithorhynchus anatinus. The sequence continues at coordinate 32,964,673 of NC_041736.1, forward strand.
ATTTTGAATGTCTTATAAGGAACACTATGGGACATCATTAGTATGTGAATTTTCTTTCGGGCAGTCTCAGTGAGAGATCGAGAAAGAGAATGCACGAATCTGGCTCGGGTTGGCAGACACAGAATCACCAACTGCTCTTGCTGAGTCAATTTAGGATCGAGAAAGAGTTTGAGTCATTAAATCTTATTCATATTTGAGGCCTTCAGATAATCTTAGCTTTCAGATAATCTTATAAGAACAATTTCCTACGCCCAATTTAGCATCGTCCTTGGGATTTGAATTCTTCTTTTTTACTGCTTCTTAAACTACCAGGCATCCGTTTGGATGGTGGTTGGTTTAGTTAAAACTCAAAACACAAGCTCAAAAGAAGGAGGAGGAAGAGGGGAAATTGTAAGTGAGGTATTTATTGAGAGCTTACTGAATATAATTCACTCATATGATATATAATATATGAGGACTTGGGAAATCTGGTTTAGTGGATAGAGCACAGGCCTGGGAGTCACAAGGACCTGGGGTCTAATCTCAGCTCTGCCACGTGACTTTGGTCAGGTCATTTAACTTCTCCAGGCCTCAGTTACCTCATCTGTAAAATGGGGATTAAGAGTATGAGCCCCATGTGGGACGGGGACTCTGTCCATCCTGATTGAGTTGTATCTACTTAGGGCTTACAAAAGTGTTTGGCACATAGCCCTTAACGAGTACCATAATTATTATTAATCATTAACAGAAGCAGGCAACAGAACCTCCTTATTGTGATTTTTTTCCTCCTATCATAGGTTGAATTCCTATGTAGAAATAATAGGCCTGTTTGTAACCACTTGATTTGACTGGTGAGCTTTCTTTAGCTCCCCAGTGTCATTAGTTCAGCCAGCCACTACGACACTTCGGTTGATGTTTCCAGTGATCTTCTATGCTATCTGAAAGTGAAAGGTTAGTCATAATAGGCCAAAGAGCCTCAGGGCCACTCTCCGGGCTCGCCAACATCAGAATGCAATGTGTGTTGATAAAGTGAAAATTTCTAAACCTTTTAGTGGCATTGACTTTCGAGATAAGCAATGATAAAAACCTATTAGACATTAGTAACTTTCCACTTACACAGTATTCTATTCCATACAGTCCATCTGATTTTCTTACAGCACTTTGCAAACATGAATTCATAAATCTCAACTGTGCCCCAGTGAAGTAGGTGTCAAATATGATTATGCCCATTTTATCACATTACCGGATCATCTTGTCCATTCTCCTAGCAGTATCGCATTGCTTTCTGAACTATATTTTTCTAGGAGTCTCTCCAGATTAATTTTACACCTCGGACCGCGGAGCCCTCACCAATTCTTTAAACATCCTGGTCCCCAGCCTAATGAATCATGTTCGCGGGACTCTGTTCCACTTTTATCCTTAAATTTCCATAATCAGAATTTCACTCTATTAGGCCTTCAGACCCCAATGAATTACTATTCTGGTATTTGTTACCATGACTCTACCATCTATCTATGAGCTGAGATGTCATCTTCATTTCTAAAACCATGCTTCTAGATACTTAGGTATTCTTCCTTTTCTCTCCCCCCCCGCCCCCCCCCCCCCCCGTCGCCATTGATTTCTATTGTCTAGATAGCAAGGTGCTCTATGGGGAAATTTGGCATTTCGGTGAGAATAGTGGCATAACGAACAGATCATTCTTCTCTGGGCGGGCAACCATAATCAGAATCCTGTTCAATAAAACCCAATAGCATTAGTGTGATCTTTGGGTTATAATAATTGAATTAAATGGAAGCCACTGTGGCACCGGAAAAGAATTCCCCCTGAGGAAATTAGAAGCAAAGGAAAACGAAGGAAAGGAAAATTCTTCTACGGTGTTCTAAATCGTACCTGTTCTAAAATATAAGGAAATACTGAAAGGAGGCCCAAACTGTTCATTGATATTCATTCATTCATTCATTCAATCATATTTATTGAGCGCTTACTATGGGCAGAGCACTGTACTAAGCACTTGGGAGAGCACAATATAATGATAAACAGGCACATTCCCTGCCCACAGTGAGCTTACAGTCTGGAGGAGGACGTAGACGATAATATCAATAAATACATTACACATATGTATGTAAGTCTTGTGGGGGTTGGTGGTGGGAAAGGGGGGAATTAATGAAGGGAGCAAGTCAGGGTGCTGCAGAAGGGAGGGGGAGAAGAGGAAAGGAGGGCTTAGTCAGGGAAGGTTCTTGGAGACCTTGAGAAATATAGCCAGACAACTCAATTTCCATAAGACCAGGCCACTTGTAGTGTTCAGTCCCATCAGCAGAAAGACCTCAGACATATCAGGATCCTTTGTGCAGCTTGGTGGCAGGAGGTGACTTGTCTTCCATGCCCAAACGATGGCCCCAGGGAGGAGTCATTCCCTTCTTCCTTCTTCTCCTCTCCTTTATCTCCTCTGCCACCTCCATCACTTTTGTCTCCTCTGGCAACTGGTCCACCTTGAACTTTTACTTGGAATTTCTTGTGCTACGGCGAATGATGTGTTTCTGACTGCACCGGTGTAGCTGGGGGAGCTCCCCCTCTCACTTTTGCTAATGTTTAGCGCCAGTGATTGGATTTTAGGGTGGAGGTGCAGGGTGGGGAGGAGCAGCAAAAGACATCTAGGAATAAGGACAGGTAAACAAAGATAGCAACTCAGTGAGGTGAGCCCTCTCCAATCCCTCTCTCCCTTCATCCTCTCCCTTTCTGCTCTACCTGAACTTCTTTACACTCTCCTTAACATTCATGTACATATATAAATAAATTTACATATATGTGGGCTCATACATATGAGGGTATATATGTGTATACATGTGTATGCACACACACACATATATATACACAATAGATACACACAATAGATACAATATATACGGTATGGTGTGTGTGTCCTCTATTCATATTGGATAGAATATATATATAGATATAATTTTATATCTGTCTCCTTCATTAGAGTGTGAGCTCTCTGCTTGGACAGAGAATGTATCACTTTGTTATCTGGTACTTTCCAAGGGTCTATCACAGTTCATTGCACCAGCTGGGTGCTCAATAAATGCTACTCTGACTGTTACTATTACCACTAATAATAACTGTGGTATTTGTTAGGCACTGACCTAAGTTCTGGGATATATACAAGGTAATTGGGTTGGGCACAATCTCTGTCCCACCCAGGGCTCACAGTCTTAATCCCCATTTTCCAGATGAGGTAACTGAGGCACAGAAAAGCGAGGTGACTTGCCCAAGGTCACACAGCAGACAAGTGGTGGAGGTGGGATTCGAACCCAGGTCCTTCTGACTCTCTGGCCGTGCTGCTTTCACCTCCTCACTCGCTCACTATATTTTGGCTCCTAATTCTCTCTCAATTTCTCTTCCCCTTGCCCTCTTTTATCTCCATCTGATAATGACACCACTGCGGCTAACTGTCTTGTCTTTTGCTATCCAGTCGTCTCCGACCCATAGCGACACCACGGACACATCACTCCCAGAACACCCGACGTCCATCTGCAGTCGTTCTGCTAGTGTATCCATAGAGCGTTCTTGGTAAAAACATGGAATTGGTTTACCATTGCCTCCGGCCGGGCGGTAAACCCGAGTCTCCGTCCTCGACTCTCTCCCATGTCGCTGCTGCCCAGCACAGGGGAGTTTTGACTTGTAGCAGATTGCCGTCCACTCGCTAGCCACTGCCCAAGCTAGGAATGGAATGGGTAGGCCTCTGCTATGCCTCTGCTTGACTCTCCCTCCTGCGGTCGAAACTTGTAGAGTGCAGGAAGCTCTCCACTAGTACTGATAATGATAACAATAGTAATGATAGTAATAATAATGATGATGATGATTTTCGTATTTGTTAAGTTCTTATCATGATTCCAAGTGTTGTTCTAAATTGAGGTAGATACAAGAAAATCAGGACAGACACAGGCCCTGACCCACATGAGGCTCTGTCTCCTTTCTTTCTCTTCATCGATCCAGGCCATCGCTTTTGTTCCCTTCTTTGTCCTCTTTCTCTTTTCGGGCCCACCTCCTAAAGACCTCACCCCATCCTGTCTTGGGCCTTGGAGAATCTGGACGTTTTCCATTATGCATTGACTGAGGCACACACTACCAGGGCATAAATTAAGGTTCTTTCCTGGCCCAAGTTAGAAACTTAAGGAAGACGCGGGAAGTCTTTTAGGCCAATAGTAAATTAATAAACTGCCGCTCCAGCACACTAATCGCAACTGACACATCTTAGACCTGATTCATTTCGGGCAAAAGTTCTTATACTAATTTGCCAAGTTGACTCGGTGTATTTCCCAGAGAACAAGGATTTTGCCCAGGGCCTGGGTTACTTCTTAGGGACAGCTTCTGACTCTTTCGGAGAAGCAGACTGTCTTTTAGTGCAAAACAGCTATAATACCTTAGGGTTCTGAGAGTGAAAATGAACTGAAGCTGAACTCTACTTCCCACCGTGGCTTCTGCAGCATGTAAAAGTGACCGTCTATGCCCTGAGGTTTTTGACCTCCAAACTACCATTCTCCGCTGCCAGAATGAGATGGCTAAGTAATGTCGCCCTCACCCCTGAAGCCTGTGGTGACTTCAGAATATCCTGAGCTGTCATGGGAGTTTGGACTGGTTAGGGCTCAAGTAACCTGCCTGAGATGTTTTTAGTTGACTCCCTGGGCAAAGGGACCCCATAACTAAGATTTTATGCCTTTCTCTTACCTCTTAGGGAAGACCAAAAAGATGTGAACGGGGAAGATGGGAGGGGAATAATGCTCCCTCCCTCCCCCCAACGTTCTGCCATGTTCATATAAGTCACAGAACCAGAGGGGAATCTGAAGTAATAACGTTGGTATTCGTTAAGCGCTTACTAGGTGCAGAGCACTGTTCTAAGCGCCGGGGTAGATACAGGGTAATCAGGTCGTCCTACGTGAGGCTCACAGTTAATCCCCATTTTACAGTTGAGGTAACCGAGGCACAGAGAAGTGACTCGCCCACAGGCACACGGCTGACAGGTGGCAGAGCCGGGAGTCGAACCCATGAGCTCTGACTCCGAAGCCCAGGCTCTTTCCACTGAGCCACGCTGCTTCCCTGGGCATGAGCACTTCCTGCCCCATCCATCACTCCACGCCTTCATGATCCTGCGCTCATGCAGAGCCCGGGTTGCCCTGTGGCATCAATGCCAGGCAAGTGCCAGCCTATGGCATAAGCCCGTCAGCAGGAAGTGACTGAGGATCGGAGGATCACCAGACTGATGACAGAATGACCCGTGACTCCGACCACCCGACCGTATCCACCAGGTAACCCAGAGACTCATTTCCCACCCACAGCTTCCCTGTCCCCGCAATGGCCAACAACCACAATGTACTGGGATGCTTGTGAGAGAACCCAGGGAAATCCAAAGCGTCTGTGTCCCACCATGCCAGCAGACGTAGCCAAAAAAATAAGCGGACTCGTCAAGGGAAGCAGCGTGGTTGACTGGAGGAGGACGCGTCAGAGCACGACCGACCCCCGATGGCAGACCGTCACTGATCCATCGACCTGCAGAGTCGGGGTGGGGCCGGGACCCTATCTTGTCCATCAAGCCCCCTTTTATCTCCTTCAAAATCCCACACTCCTCTCCAGTAACACCGCCCAAGGCAGGTCTCCCCGTCTCTGCTGGCTCTGCTTGGAAGATCCAGGGATGCACACTTTGGGGTGTACCTGACTAATGTGGGTGTTCTTGGCTAAAGTTTACTTATAAAGAAGGTGAGCGTGTTGCCACTTTTTTCCCTCCTCTCCCTGGGTAGGTTCTGCACGGATTCCTCTAAAGGCACCATATGGTCAGCTGTCATGACCTCTCTTCTTGCAGAATCTCCTCATCTGACCATCCAGCATAGGGGAAAAGCCCCCCCGGTCCTTCTGCATCCTCTTGGGTACTCGTACTTTTTGCGCTTCTCCGTGACCGCGGATCTGTCCAGCATTGGAAGGCAATTAGGTTTTTCCTCCATGCTGGTTCATAATCCGTTATTTTATCTCGCCTTTGCCTTTGGGACCCTTGCGTTTCCCAAGCTCCCAAACCGTGTTTCCAGATCTCTTCTCTTACCCTAAACATTCCCAATCCTCACATCAGAACTGCTCCTCCTGACTCTCCCCACCCCCCTGAAGGAGCGGGGAGGAATTAATGGCGGGTGAGATGAGGGTTAACACCATCTGCCTGGGCCTGAGACCGGGCATGTCTGTGTCAGAAAGCTAGAATAAAAAGTTCCCAAAGGCCCCTCATTCTCCCCTCGTCTTCTGGTCTTCTACCTGAGGCCCGGGCAGCCAACCACAATCCCTCCACCCTCAAAGGAGCTGAAACAGAATGAAGAATGGGCCCCGACTCTACCTCCTTGGCGAGCTGCCGGGGAGAGTTGATCCCGGCTCCCCAGAGAAGCCTCTTCTACCTCAGAATTGTGAGGAGGAGAAGCAGAGGTGAGAGATATGGGATAGGAGGCCCCTTGTGAGGCAGAACTCAGAGGTCTGTGCTTGATTCTTTCCACCCTAGGGAAGGAGGACTGGGGGCAGGCAAGAGGTCGATTGTGGGGATCCTACCGGATGTGATCTAGGGGCCGGAGGGATCCACTGGCCTTGTCCCCGAGAAGAAGCCGCTTCAGAGTTCCCAGTGTTGCCCTTCCTCCTCAGGTTTCCACCCTTCCCTCAGACAAGCCCCTCCAACGAATGAGGAAGCTGCCCCCACCATCCCTGAGACTTCCTTCCCGACCGTTCTCTGCCTCAAGTGCCCGCTCGCCACTGCCTGACTACGGCTAGTTCCAAGAGGTCTATTGCTCAAGACCTCCCGGGGCTGTCAATCAATCAATCAGTGGTATTTATTGAGCACTGACTGTGTGCGGAGCACTGTACTAAGCGCTTGGGAGAATACAATATAACCAAGGTGGAGACACGTTCCCGCCCACAGTTTACAGCGTAGAGATTTATCGGGGCAAAGATATTGTGGCAGCGACCGGGGGATTTTGCCCAACCCTCCTGTTGCCCCCTGAAATAAAAATATCTGTTAGAAAAAAAAAGGGCAACAGTTGATGATGATGGTATTTGTTAAGTGCTTACTATGTGGCAAGCGTGGCTCAGTGGAAAGATCCCGGGCTTGGGAGTCAGAGGTCATGGGGTTCGAATCCCGGCTCCACCACTTGGCAGCTGCGTGACTGTGGGCAAGTCACTTCGCTTCTCTGTGCCTCAGTTACCTCATCTGTAAAATGGGGATTCACTGTGAGCCTCACGTGGGACAACCTGATTACCCTGTATCTATCCCAGCGCTTAGAACAGTGCTCTGCACATAGTAAGCGGTTAACGTTATTACTAAGCGCTGGGATGGCTCACAGCCTCAGTCCCTATTTTACAGATGAGGGTACTGAGGCCCAGAGAAGTGAAATGACTTCCCCGAGGTCACACAGCAGACACGCGGTGGAGCCGGGATTAGAACCCACCATGTTCTGACGCCCAGGCCCTTGGTCTGTCCATCACACCACGCCGCTTCTCACATTCGACCCTACCCTGCACCCTCACCGGCTCTGTCGCCGCCCCCACCGGTGGCTATTTCCCGTGACCAATCCTGCAATCCCAGCAGCGGTTCCACGTCCAGTTCGACCCTGAGCACGTGTGACAGCCGTCTTGGAAATATTACGTCCGAGAAGCGGGGAGGTCACCTCAGAACACGCAAAGTTCTAGTAGCCATGCTGTGAAGTAGTATTCTTCACCGGATATCTGCCTTTGCTCGTCTTCTAAAAGAAGGCCATCGAAAGGGAGATGCGATAATAAAAGCTAATAGGTTTGAGGCATATTTACGCCGAAGCTGTTTGTTCACGTAAACGTTAGGAGTTTTACCTCGAGCACCCTCGGCGAGCGGCTTTCTAAAATCTCAGCAAAGCCCATTCTTTTCAGAGTCAGAATAATCATATCTTTCGACGACGTCGCGCTCATCTAGTTCTTCAGTAACACCGACGGGGGATAACACGCTGTCATTCTGCTAACGAGGGCAGTGTGAGAAGCTACCTCGCAAGGGCTGCTGGAATTCGGCGTAGTCTGGGTCTTAAGCAGTACACCGATGGACTTCTGAAATATTAAAGCCTCCGGCCCCATCGTCAAGGCGACGGCCTACTCCAAATCTGTGATGTAAACTCTAACCGGAGGCCTTGCTGGAATCTCGTCCTTTTAGCATTCACCCACGTCTGGGATATTAAGGCAAAAAATATCCGTGGCTCTCGAAAACACTTCGCGTTGTATTTCGGAGCCAAATTTCGTTCGGTCGCCCGTTAATTATTTCGAATGCAGTAATTTCTAAGAGAGCTGGTGATCGCTAAGTGCAGTTTGTAAATGATGACATATCGCATCTACTTTAGCGAAACAAGGAACGTACCAAGGCTCGTATTTTTATTACTCAGGGTATTCCGGTGGCACCTGACGTTTCCTAAGGGAGTGCTATAACAACCGGTGTTAAATGAGGCCACCGATTCATCATTTATTAGCCCTGCTTACGGCAGAGGCATTAACCTCCCCCTAACCTCTTAACAGTGAAAATCCCATTCCAAGAAGGAACTACTGGGGAAAGGATGAATGATTTCGGGCAAAGGGATTTGAGGAAGCAACTGCAATGGCCACCGTGGCTTTCCTGTTGTTCGATCCTCGTTCTTCATAGCAGCCGGACCAACTGGAAAGAGTATGGGCCTGGAAGTCAGAGGGCCTGGGTTCTAATCCCTCCTTCCCATTTACCTGCTGTGGGACCTGGAGTGATTCGCTTACCTTCTCTGTGCCTCAGCGCAAAATCGGGGATTCAATAACTGCTCTCCCTATTACTTTTGTACACCCTCTATAGAAACTGACTCTCTTGCGTCTACCACAGTGTTTGCCATAGAGTCAGTCCTTAGCGACTAGGACCGTTACAATTATTATCACAGTCACGTACCGCAATCCATAAAACGACTGCGCACCTGAAATATGGCTAAGCTTGCATGTTTATCATTAAGTAAATGGAGAAGCCGGGGCTGAAGCAATACCAAACCATTTGGAACTGATAATTGAAACTGCCCCAGTTTCTGGAGATGATCAGGTTACTCCACCCCCGGACTCATCGCACTTATGTGTACATCCTAATATACATATCCTCCCCTCAGCTAAGCCCTCTTTCCCCCTTTCCCTCTGCTCCTCCCCCTCTCCCTTCCCCTCCCCTCAGCGCTGGTCTCATTTGTATAGATTTTTATTACCCTATTTATTTCATCACTCTATTTATTTTGTTCATGAGGTGCATATCCCCTGGATTCTACTTATTGCAATTAAGTTGTCTTGTTTTTGTCCACCTGTCTCCCCCGATTTGACTGTAAGGCCGTCGATGGGAAGGGATTGTCTCTATCTGTTGCCGAATTGGACATGCCAAGCGCTTAGTACAGTGCTCTGCACATAGTAAGCCCTCGATAGATACTATCGAATGAATGAATATCCCTATCTCTGATGCCCGCCTTCTCCTCTAAACTGTAAGCGCGGCAGAGATTGTGTCTATCGACTCCACTGTATTGCGCTCTCCCAAGTAGTTAGTACGGTGCTCTGCACATAATGTTTAGAGAAGCAGCGTGGCTCAGTGGAAAGAGCCCAGGCTTGGGAGTCATAGGTCATGAATTCGAATCCCAGCTCAGCCACTTGTCAGCTGTGTGACCGTGGGCAAGTCACTTCTCTTCCTCTGGGCCTCAGTGACCTCATCTGGAAAATGGGGATTAAGACCGTGAGCCTCACGTGGGACGACCCGATTACCCTGTATCTCCCCCAGCGCTTAGAACAGTGCTCGGCACATAGTAAGCGCTTAACAAATACCAACATTATTAGTATTATAATAAAAGTAGTCAATAAACATCATTGCCTGATCCCTTCACCCTTATTTACAATCTATTATTTCGTCCTACGCAACCCTCATATGTCCCTAAAACCTCCAACCCTTGTATGGAGACTGTTCCCAAATACTACTACTAATAATAATAGCAAAAGTGGTATCTATTAAGCACTTACTATGTGCCAGACACTGTTCTAAGCACTGGGGTAGATACGAGATAATCAGGTTGGACACAGTCCCTTCTCACATAGGGTTCACAGTCTTAATCTCCATTTTACCCATGAGGGAACTGAGGCACAGAGAAGCGAAGTGACTTGCCCGGGGTCACACAGCGGACAAGTGGCAGAGCCGGGATTAGAACTCGTGACCATCTGACTCCCGGGCCCAGGCTCTAGCCACTAGGTCATGCTGCTTCTCTACCTATTCTCCTACCCCGAGCATCCCCGACCCTTCCATCACAGCTGGACCTAACACCACCCATCACTCTAATAATAGTAACGATGATTATGCTATCTGTTAAGTACTTACTATGTGCCAGACACTTTACTAAGCGCTGGGGTAGATGCAAGCAAATCGGGTTGGACCCAGTCCCTGTCCCACATGGAGCTCACAGTCTCGATCCCCATGTTACGGATGAGGGAACTGAGGCCCTTATTAGTGAAGTGACTTGCCTAAGGTCACACAGCAGACAAGAGGCGGAGACGGGATTAGAACCCATGACCTTCTGACTCCCAGGCCCGGGCTCTATCCACTACGCCATGCTGCTTCCCCAAGCGTCAAACCTCTCCACTGACAGGGGGCCGGGGGGGGCCAGAAACAGCCAGAACTGGCAACCACGTGAGCTGAGCCTCTTTGCCGCCGTGGTGTCGAGGATCCCACCCTCCCAGCTGTCACCACAGCCTGAAACTGGGATCCGGGAGCCAGGAATGGCAGGTCTTCCCAGCTGGAAGCTGCAGAGATATGGGAGCAAAGACTGGGAATATCAGCCCCGTTCTCTTCTAGTATTTGCCTATCTTTTATGGTGGCATCTTTAAATTCTCCTAATTGTGGCTAATCTATTTGTCACTTCCTGCAAGGGAATCCTTCCCCAGCCTAGATTGTGAGCGCCTTGTGGGATTGGGTCCCATTTATTTATCTTGTATTCACACCAGCTCTTAGTATAGAGCCTGGCACTAAGGGTTTAGTAAATACCATAACTAATATCTCAAGATGTATATATCCAACAGCTGTATCTAGGGCATATTGCATTTTTATACCCAAATTCAGAACTCATGTATAAATGATAATAATAATAACAGTTGTGGTATTTGTTAAACCCTCACTATGTTCCAAGCTCTGTGCTAAGTGCTGGGTAGACAGGACTCCAGTGTGGAACAGGGATTATGTCATTCATTCATTCAATAGTATTTATTGAGCGCTTACTATGTGCAGAGCACTGTACTAAGCGCTCGGAACGTATAATTCGGCAATAGATAGAGACAGTCCCTGCCCAGTGACGTGCTTACAGCACACAGTACAGAGCCTGGCACTTAGTACGTACCAAGTGCCATTAAAAAAAAATAAACATCGGACACAGTCCCTTTACCGCAGCATAACGGGGACTAAATGTACATTAAATTCTTTTTTTTTCTGATTATTCTATTTCTCGATATTTTTATGCCCGTCCACCCCATTTCTTGTGGATAGGGAATGTGTTGCTTACTTCTGTTGTATGTTCCCAAGCATTTAATATAGAGGAATAACCACAGTGGCTGCTCTTTTTCCTATGGTGTTTGTAAAATGTCAAGCTCTTTTCTAAGCGACGGGGCAGGTACAACTTAATTAGGCCGTATGCAGTCCCTGTCCCACATAGGGCTCACAGTCAAGTAGGAGGGAGAACAGGTGTCGAACCCCCATTTTGCAGTTGAGCAAACTGAAGTGAAGTGACTTACCCAAGGTCACACAGCAGGCATTATTATTTAGCACTTATTCAGTGGGTACTAGATAATTATTATTTTTTTTTAATTTCACGAGTTGGTCAAGGGCCCTTTGAGAATCTAAGTCCTCTGCTTAAATCAGTATTCCTTAGTCCTTGCTTTCCCTCTATCATTCATGATCTCATCCTGTTAAATCTAGTGTCCCAGTGAGTTCGGTAAAGAGACAACATCAAGATCGATTTGATAAAAATGACTCAGAGATTTAAAAAACCTCTTGCGACAAAACAGCGCATCTATCAACAACACCTGTACTGTCAAAGCCTGCTGATTTTTCCTCCGAAGCATTTTATAGAGCTCACTCTCTTCCTCTCCACTCTATAGTCACTGTCCCGAATCAGGCTCCCGTCCTCTCGTGATTGGACTATTGTTTGAGTTTCCTCTCTGGTTTCCATGCCTACATCGTCTTGCGGCTTCAATCCATACTCCTCGCTGCTGTCCACATCATTTCCCAGAAACCTTGCTCAGCACGTGTCTTACCTCTCCTACCTGCCAATGCTTAGCCGTTTCCCTCCCTCTGCATTAAGCAAGATTTCCTTACCGCCGGCTTTAAGACCCTCCACCAGCTCTCTGATTTACCCACTCCCCTCATCGCTTACTCCCTTGCTCGTATTCCTTACTCAATCAATCAATCAGTGGTTTAATTGAGTGTCTACTGAGGGCAGAGCACGGTTCTAAGAATTTGGGAGAGTAATTACCGTATTTAAGCCAGAGAGTCGACTTGGGAAATGGCAGAAGACATCTTGCTTTCTGTTGCTTGAAAGATTCTGGTCAAAGTCCTTCTGAATTGCATAACGAAGAGTTAAAATCGACAGCGAACTGCCTGGATCAAAATATGACCCAGTTCAAACCTCATCAAAACACCGGGGAAGCAGCATGGCTCAGTGGAAAGAGCCCGGGCTTCGGAGGCAGAGGTCATGGGTTCGACTCCCGGCTCTGCCACTTGTCGGCTGTGTGACGGTGGGCACTTCTCTGCGCCTCAGTTACCTCATCTGTAAAATGGGGATTAACTGTGAGCCTCACGTGGGACGACCCGATGACCCTGTATCGCCCCCAGCGCTTAGAACAGTGCTCTGCACGTAGTAAGCGCTTAACAAATACCAACATTATCATCATTATCAGTCTATAATCTTTGACCTCAAATGGATACAGGAATAGCGCAGGGCACAACACCGAGACTTTTGCATCAGGTCTCTTGATCTTACAAAAGCATTGCGCCCTGCTGGAGGATGCCACAGGCAAGCCGCAGGTTCGTATCTGAATACGCCTCCAATCCACTGGGAATCTCCTCCAGGTTGCTAGCTTAAGAGCATCCTCAAAAATCACTGGGAGAACGGTTCGGGAACCTGTCCTGTGAAGATGACTCTGGATGCAGAGATTCAGGAAGATGGGCAAATGATTACGAATCATTTTGCAATTGCTACTCAGATCTGGCCCCTCTAAGGCTCGCACCTGGAGAGTTTCCGGTACTCTACCGGCCTTAGCTACGGGAGGGAGAGTCAAGCAGAGGCCTAGCCATTCCATTTCTAGGTTGGGCATTGGCTAGCGAGCGGAAGGCAATCTGCTACAAGTCAAAACTCTCTCGACGGGAGAGGGTCGAGGGCGGAGACTCAGGTTTACTGCGCGGAAGGCGACAGTGGCAAACCACTTCCAGATTTATACCAAGAGAACTCCGTGGATCCAGGGACTGTCTCTATCCGTTACCGATTTGTACGTTCCAAGCACTTGATACAGTGCTCTGCACCTAGTAAGCGCTCAATAAATACTACTGAATGAATGAATGAATCCACCACCGGAACGACTGCGGATCGTAGTAGTTGGGCGCAGAAGAAAGGGCAGATATCAGTAATGTCGCGAAGGTATAATCGACAGGATTTGGTGACAGACAATGTATGGCTTGAATGAAAGGTATGAGTGGCGGGACATGCCCAAATTTCTGGCTCGTGAGACGGGGAGGATGGCAGCGTAATCTACGGTGATTGGAAAGTCATGGGGAGGACAAGGTTTGGGTGGGAAGCTTAGGAGTTCTATTTTAGACACGGATCTCGCCTGTCTCGCCGCGTAACTCCCAGCCAGGTCCCGCCTCTGGCCTGGAATGCCTTCCCTCTTCATATCCAACAGACAATGACTCTCCCCGCTTTGAAAGCCTTGTTGAAGGCGCATCTCTTCCAAGAGGCCTTCTCTGACTAAACCCACCTTTCCTCTTCTCCCTTCCCCTCCTGCGTTATCCTGACTTGCTCCCTTTATTCAACCCCCCTCCCAGCCCCACAGCACCTACGTATCTATCTGTAATTATATTTATTTATATTAACGTCTGTCTCCCCTCCTAGACTGTAAACTCACTGTGGACAGGGACCGTGTCTGTCATATTGTGCTCTCCCAAGCGCTTAGTACAGTGCTCTGCACACGGTACGTGCCCAATAAATATGACTGACATTTTAAATTTAAGGTGCACGTTGAAATTCCAGATTTTGCTCTCTCTAGCTCTTCTGGTATTTTGTCTTATGCTAATTTCAATGAACGGCATTAGTCGGCACACACCGTAAGTCAGGGCTAAGCAGCTACCTTCCGAACTCTCTGCTTCCTTATTATTTATCCAAAAAACCGCCAGAGATTTCTCCCTTAATAAATGATGTATCCCATATATGACTGAGCTCTATCATGGATTTATCTTTTCGAAGGAGAATGTAGGTTTTGACTTTAACTCTGGTTGGATAAGAGTTTGGAAGATTAAAAATGAACCGTGTCCAAGTTCTCACCTGCGTTCCAACTTTAAAAGAAGTATTACCGCTTTCCATCGTTGATAGGCATCAGGATGAATCCTTATTCTTTGGCAGTCCATAGCTACGTAACTGGTCCTGAGTCGGCGATATGGACGACAGTAAAATTTATCCAGATTTCAAGTTTGTGTTGACAAGTTTCTTGAACTCCTACACGTCAAAGTATTGGATGTTGAGTGTTTTGAGGATTAAGTGAGCATTTGGGTCTAGCCGACGCCTCACCGACCAAATCTGGCTTCGATCATTCCGACTTATTTTTTCACAGTATTTCTTAGCATCGGTCGGAAGCGCTATTTATTACTGCAAGGCATTGGACTAATAATAATGTTGGTGTTTGTTAAGCGCTTACTATGTGCCGAGCACCGTTCTAAGCGCTGGGGGAGATACGGGGTAATCAGCTTGTCCCACGTGAGGCTCCCAGTTAATCCCCATTTTACAGATGAGGTCACTGAGGCACAGAGAAGTGAAGTGACTCGCCCACAGTCACACAGCTGACAAGTGGCAGAGCCGGGAGTCGGACCCATGACCTCTGACTCCGAAGCCCAGGCTCTTTCCACTGAGCCACGCGGCGGGTGATTGATGAAAGGAAGGATATGGTCCGTACCTTAAAGGAAGTTAAATTCGGGATTCAAGAGCACTGAGACAAAGCAAAATAACCTAACTAGTAGAGGATATAATAGGAGAGTGAGACGGCTATGTTGGAGTTAGTGGAATTCCAGGATTCGGGAATGATCCTTGGAATAAATGATCTCATTCACTCGAGCTGTGCCGTTACCCTCGTGGTTAATATCGTATTTCGTATCTTGTCATAACGCCGCATAGGTGTCGCTTCAGTTATTTCAGAAGTTATTTATTGATGGCTTCCTCAATCAAAATCAGTGATATCTACTCAGCACCGAGCACTGTACTGAGTGTTTGGGAAAGTACAGGACAGTAGCTAATGATAATAATAATGTTGGTATTTGTTGAGCGCTTACTATGCGCAAAGCACTGTTCTAAGCGCCGACACAAGGTGATCAGGTTGTCCCTCGTGGGGCTCACAGTTTTAATCCCCATTTTACAGATGAGGTAACTGAGGCACAGCGAAGTGAAGTGACTTGCCCAAAGTCACCCAGCTGGGAAGCGGCGGAGCTGGGATTAGAACCCATGACCTCTGACTCCCAAGCCCGGGCTCTTTCCACTGATCCACGCTGCTTCTCGTGTCACCCCCCCCCCCCTCCCCCCCCCCCCAAGGGACTTACAGTCTGTTGCTTAAGATAGATTTCAAAATAATTAGATTTAAAATGACTGTGAGGCGATGAATCCTTCAATTCTACATATGGGGCTAGAGTTTTGATAAATCCTGATTCAGATGATCGTTTCTAAGTCACCCTGATGGAAATAGTTTGTTGAAGAGACTGGTGACTTTAAAGGAGGAAGATTTCACTGGTTAGAGAAATAAAGATATATCATTTCCCACTTGAACAATGGACCAGAGGTGTTCATAATAACAATTAATAACAATAATTACGGTACTGGTTAAGCGCTTACTGTGTGCCAAGCACTGTTCTCAGCACTGGCGTACGTGCAAGTCCCCGTCCCACATGGGACTCCCAGTCTATGTAGAAAGAAGACAAGTATTGAATCACTGTTTTATAGTTGAGGAAACTGATAAAGCTTATCTTTTTCCTTGCCGAGAACATTCCTTCATGAGAGGCAGCACCTAAGTCAATTCTGTGTTTTGCACAAAGCAGAAGCTCAGTAGATGCTAGTAAGATGGATGTTAGCGCCGCAAAACTACGGTCTGCGCAGGAATCCATGCCTACACGGGGTAAATGCACAGTACAGCTGGTTACGGGGAAGTCAGTCAGTCCATCACGTTTATTGAGCACTTACTGGGTGCAGAACACTGTACTAAGCGCTTGGGAGAGTACAGTATAACAGACAGGACCTCTGGGTATACAGAACGCTGGACGCATATAAACCGGGGAGGGGCGTGGCTCAGTGGAAAGAGCCCGGGCTTGGGAGTCAGAGATGGTGGGTTCGAATGCCGGCTCCGCCACTTGTCAGCCGTGTGACTGTGGGCAAGTCACCTCACTTCTCTGTGCCTCAGTTCCCTCCTCTGGAAAATGGGGATTAAGACCGTGAGCCTCACGTGGGACAAACTGATTACCCCGTATCTACCCCAGCGCTGAGAACAGTGCTCTGCACCTAGATTTTAATTTATTTTAAGAAGCAGCGTGGCTCAGTGGAAAGAGCCTGGGCTTGGGAGTCAAAGGCCGTGGGTTCTAATCCCGGCTCCGCCACTTGTCTGCTGTGTGACCTCGGGCAAGTCACTTAACTTCCCTGTGCCTCAGTTACCTCATCTGTGAAAATGGGGAATAAAAAATGTGAGCCCCACATGGGACAATCTGATGACCCTGTATCTACCCCAGCGCTTAGAAAAGTGCTCTGCACGTAGTAAGCACTTAACAAATACCATAATTATTATTATTATTATATAAAGACTCTTAGTTTGCATCTTAGACATAGCTTGAAGGTCATGTTAACGTTCACTCTTCTGCCTCTTTCTCCTGGAAGCTGACCTGAGCCTTATCCGGAAACAAATCCTCCCTTCCCTGCCGTAGACTCTACCACTCGGGGTTCCGTTCTCAGCTTCCCTTATTTCACAGCCATTCCTCAGCATTTGCAGTCGTGCTTCAGTGTGTCATTATGCCATCTGACTCAAGCTTTGTTATTTGGGTAAAAAGAAATGAAAGGGAAATGGAGAAGAAAAGACATGAAAAGAAAGGGGGGGGGGGAAAAAGAGGCACTTCACATGTGATAATATCCAGTCTTTTTAGAATTATCCATTATATCTCCCCTCTCGCTCCTATTGATAGAAGTAACTGGGTTATTAGAAAAAAACAACACCTGGCTCATTTTAATTATGAATTAATCCTGAATACGTTCATTAAGTTGATTATTTTGGCTTTTTATTGAAACTACTTGCAGCAAAGCAAGACAAGTTTCGCCAAAATCTCAGAGTTCTTCACGGTGCTAACAAAAGGAAAACTGATAATGAAAAATGCAGTTAAAGCTGCAGAACATGAGTGACCACAGAGGGATTCAGAGACTGACGTATTCGGAGAAGACTTCTACTTATCACTAAAGAAACTCTGTAGGTCTGAGAATGTCTGCATCTATGTATCATGTGTCTATATATATATATATTCACATATGTATTTGTATATATATATATATATATATATATACACATATATATATATAAATAAGTACACACAAACATAGGTCTTTTCTATTCTAAGATAATGCTATTGACTGTGAGATCCTAGCCATGTGTGAATCGTATTATTATTATTATTGTATTTGTTAAATGCTTACGCCATGTCAGTGCAGGAGACTGTAAATCTCTCATTCGTTTCTTCAGCCATATTCATGGCGTAAACAAATTGAGAAGCAGCGTGGCCTAGTGGATAGAGCACAGGCTTAGGAGTCATAAGGACCTGGGTTCTAATCCCGGTTTAGCCATTTGTCTGCTGTGTGACCTTGGGCAAGTCACTTAACTTCTCTGTACCTCTGTTACCTATTCTGGAAAATAGGGATTAAGGTTGGGAATCCAGTGTAAGACAGGGACTGCGTCCAACCTGATTAAATTGTATCTATCCCGAGGCTTAGTACAGCGCCTGGTACCTGGCAAGCGCTTAACAGATACCACTTAAAAAAAAAAAAGAACAATTCTAAGTGCCGAGGTAATTAATCATACCAGACACAGTCCCTGTCTTACATAGGGTTTAGAGTCTAATTAGGAGAGAGAACAGGCACTGAATCCCCATTATACAGATGAAACTGAGGCCCAGAGAAGTGTAGTGATTTGCCCAAGGTCACACAGCAAACAAGTTGCAGATCTGGGATTAGAAGCCAGGTCCTCTGCCTCCCGGGCTGGAACTCTTTTGACTAGGCCACGCTGCTTCCCAGTTGGTTCATATCATGAACGCGGCTGACGAGACTAATGTGGGATTTATACAACCTCCTGCTTTGCGGATAGATCGGAATTGACCGTGGTCGCCTTAGGAGGCCACGGATCTCGTGTCAATACCTGTCATGTAGTTATTCCTAGTGTTTAGCACAGTACTTTAAACACGGTAAATGCCTAATCAATCAATCAATCAATCATATTTGTGGATTCAAGTAACACTGAATAAGCAGATGCCTGTGCTAGTGGGTTTTTCAATCACATCATGCCTGTCTACAAATTCAACTGTTCCTCCTTATTTCTTATTCTTCGTGAAATCGTTGTTCTAAGACTCCGAGCTCCCCCAACACACAAACCCACACAGATAGGCACACAATCACATGCTCACACAGACACCGCACACCGCCATCAAGCATATTCGTTCATTCAGTCGTATTCATTGAGCACTTTGTGCAGAGCGCTGTTCTAAGCGCTTGGGAGAGTACAATATAGTAATAAACGGGCACATTCCCTGCCTAAAAAGATCTTAAATACTGACAGATATATATGCGATCACGCATTCACGAACATCTCTCCTGATTTCTTCAAGCCGGGCTTGCCTGAGTACCGCCGTGCCCTCCTAAAAGACCTCTGCCGCGTCACACTGTTTGAAGCAGTGTTTTACTCATTTTAAAAATAATAATAATTAATACTTAAGGTGTACGTTAAGCGCTTACTCTGTGCCAGACACTGTATATTTCTACCCGCAGGGATTGCCTGCTTCCCTTTGAATTCCCTACAGAACAAGCGGGCGCTTGGGGGACCCACTAGAATTCTCCCAGGAGGTCTCCTCCAATATAATAACTGTGGTACTTGTTAAGCTCTGACTATGTGCCAAGCACTGTTCTAAGAGCTTGTCCCACCTAGAGGAGTTGTGTGGCGCTGAAAACAGTGCGTCAGTGCTGATGAGCTGATGTCACTTTGGGTTCGCGTCGCTGGTAATCTTATTCTGCAGTTTGCTGAGCAATCTGTGTGCCTCTTGCCTCAACATAAGAGACACTTAAGGAAAGGTCACGGATCTTCAAAAACTGTATCAGAATCATCCGCTTCTCATCCAACCTAGATTTCGCGCATAGGTTATATGCCCAGCATTCTGATACTGATATATGATAATCATACTAATATATCATAATACCATACATCTCTGTAGGGCTTTAGGATCAGAATCCCACAGTCGGTGGTATTTATTGTCTACAGTAAAAAGTGTCTGGGCGAGTACAGTGCGACAGAGTTGGTAGACACATTCCCTGCCCGCAACAAGCTTAGAGGCTAGAGACACATTTACAGCCTAGAAATGAGTCTTCACACACTCACATACGTACCCTCTGCCACGATAATAAAAATAATAATCCATGACTATGGCATTTGTTAAGTGCTTACTATGTGCCAGGCACCGTACTAAACATTTGGGTGGATCCAACCAAATCGGGTTGGACACAGTCCCTGTCCCAAGTGGGGCTCACGGTCTCAATCCCCGTTTTGCAGATGAGGTAACTGAGGCCCAGAGAAGTAAAGTGACTTGTCCAAGGTCACAGGGCGTGCAAGTGGCAGAGCCGGGATTAGACCCACGCCCTTCGGAATCCCAGGCCCGTGCTCTATCCACCATGCCGTGCTCAAGGGTATCCAAGGTTGGGATAGTATCCTGGACTCCCAAGACACAGCACATGACCGGCTACGTGTAGCCAGCAGAATACATTTCATATTTGAGGCCCAGAATCCTCTGTGTATTTTCGCTAACTTAAGAGCAAACAGATAATGGTTCTCTGCTTTTCTTTCAGTGAAAACGTCCCTTGTTGAAGAGTATATCCCAACTGAAAAAGGCACCCCCCAAATGTCTTTAGGTATACATACATTCTTCAAAAACACACCAAAATAACACCTGCCTTACGAAGCCTCTAGCTGAAACAGAGACTAAGGGGAGTGACTTATTTGAAAGAATGAGACCAGGTTTCATGTGAATTATGTAATTTTGGCTCCTGATCTACCTGTGAACCCATTAGAGAATGGGGGCAGAAAGATCGCGTACGTTCCTTGCAGTTCCTTTATACAATCTCTTCGACCCCGTCGCTTTCCTGGCAGCTCTCTCCTCCTTGTCTAGAGGGACTGCATGATGGGAGAATTAAATAAATAATTAGTCACTGGCCTGAACGCCCCCCGAGGAAACTCGCACATTAAAATTGACTCAACCTCAAAAAAAAAAATCTTTCAACGGCATTTTAGAACCACAGATCAGGGATACGGACAAAAGGGATAGTTGACAAGAGCGTTGATTCAGTACATTTTCATGCTCTTAAGACTATACAGAAAGTCTGATGAAAAGGACAACCAAATGTCAAACTAGAATAACTAGTAACCATGTCAATGCTGTCCCTAGAGTACAAATTGTTCTTTTGCTCACTGCCTCAGAATATTGACACGAATCTTGAAAGACGACCCTCAAAGAGAGGGCCAGATGAACTTCCAAGAGAAGGTATCGGCACATTGAGAAGAGAGGCACATGCAGATTTCCACTATCCTCATTTACCCAACACGATGCAAAACCGCGGTCGGTCACGAGAACTGATTTTCGCCCACGTATTTCCGGGACTCTTGAGCCACTTCCATAATTCACAGAACGGTCCAGAAAGAAGCGCTTGGACACCGGAGCTTCCCAGAGCAGAATAACCCATCTGCAGAATAAACCGTGGACTCGGTTTTTTGATCGATCTGCAATCAGTTTGAAAAGGTGCAATAAATTGCAACAATTTTTCTGGCGGGAGGACTAGTCTATCACCTGGCACCTGTAGCCCAAATCGAGCTCTGTGTTAAGTCAGACAGATAGCACAGATAACAAAAAAGGCAGTTAAGATGATAGCGGCCAGGCGTGTCATTTATCTCCTCCAGAAGGACAGAGGGTAAGATCCTTCACCAGAAGGTGATGTGTATTATCAGTGAAAGATGAAGGAAGAGCTCTTTGGTGGGATGAAGAGTCCGTTTTCTGCTCTCACACTGCAGTGACAGTGGCGATCAGAGTGATGGGCCTTCGCGAAATGGAATTTTAGAGCTCCTATTCTTGTCGGGACAGTCGGTTTCATTTCCAATCGATGTGGTGCCCGGATGCGCCGTCCCGAGTCACGGGAAAATCTGCAGCTTGGTCTCTGGTCCCGGGGACACTGGCTTAATTCTCTTTGACTTTCAGGAATTTCCTGGAGGCGATCATACGCAGGGATTTGCCTCAGGGCATTCGCGGTATACCTTTGTGTGTGCCTGCGTGTAGGAGAGAGAGACAGAGAGTGAGAGAGAGAAAAAACGCACACGCTGTCCTTCACTACCGATGACAAGGTCCTCTTTTTGAGGTCCTACTCAGATGTGGCCGACAACATCGACAGGCCACATCAGCGGCCATCCATTTCCCACCGTCTGCATACAATGATGTTGGTATTTGTTAAGCGCTTACTATGTGCGGAGCACTGTTCTAAGCGCTGAGGTAGATCCAGGGTAGTCAGGTTGTCCCACATGAGGCTCACCCTCTTAATCTCCATTTTCCAGTTGAGGTAACTGAGGCACAGAGAAGTTGATAATAACGTTGGTATCTGTTAAGCGCTTACTGTGTGCCGAGCACTGTTCTAAGCGCTAGGGTAGACCCAGGGGAATCAGGTTGTCCCACGTGGGGCTCACGGTCTTAATCCCCATTTTACAGTTGGGGGAACTGAGGCACCGAGAAGTGACTTGCCCAGAGTCACACGGCTGACAAGTGGCAGAGTCGGGAACCGAACCCACGACCTCTGACTCCCAAGCCCGTGCTCTTTCCACTGAGCCACGCTGCTTCTCTATAAAGATGGCCCCTTGGTACACTGATGTGATAGTTTATTTCAGGGGGTCAGTGGCCAGGAAAAAAGAGCCTGGCCCCAGGAGTCAGAGGACCCGGATTCTAACTGTGAATCCGCCACCTACCTGCCGTGACATCTTGGGCAAGTCATTTGACTTCTCTGCCGCGGTTTCCTCATCTGTACGGTGGGAATTAAATACGCGCTATCCTTCCCACTTAGGCTGTGAGCCCCTTCTATACCAGGGACCTGATCGATCTTGTTCCTACCCCATCGCTCAGTGGAATGCCTGCCACATATTAAGGGTTTAACGGGAACCGTTATTATTACCAGTAGAAGAAAAAATCGCTGGTTAATAAGCGCAACCTTTGGGGAATGGATAGGCCTGGAAGTCAGTAGGTGATAGATTCTAATCCAGGCTCTGCCCGTTGGGTAAGTCACTTCACTTCTCTGGGCCTCAGTTACCTCACCTTTAAAATGGGGATTGAGACAGTGAGCCCTACGTGGGACAGGGACTGGGTCCAACCCTGTAGACTCGTATCCACCCCGGTAGTTAGTACCATGCCCGGAACCTAGTAAGCGCTTAACAAATACCATAATTATTATTATTATTATTGATGGTCCAAGTCTGCCTATTGCTGCTCCCAAGTGGTTGCTCACTCTGTACTAAGACTCTACCGGATTATGTCTTCGACATGTTGGGTGTGGCCCGTCCATTCATTCATTCAGTCGTATTCAGCGAGCGCTTACTAGGTGACGAGCACTGTACGAGCGCTGGAATGTAGAATTCGGCAACAGATAGAGACGATTCCTGCCCAACAATGGGCTCACAGTCTAAACGGGAGAGACAGACAACGAAACAAAACAGAACAGAACCAAAGTGACCGCTTGGTTTGTTCACGCATCCACGTCTCGTTCATTTAATCGTATTTACTGAGCGCTTAGTGTGTGCAGAACACTGTACTAAGGACTCTGGAGAGTACAGAAGAACGATAAACAGACACCCCGTTACGGCCTGCCGCGCAGCAGTTGCTTGGACGTCCTCTTATTCTATCCATTCTCCTCATATATTCCACCCAAAGAGACTGTGCTGGATGATCATTGCGTCAATATTGGTGACCCGCCTGTACTCTGCGATTGTGACGCGGGAGACCGTCTCGCTTTCTGATCGTACGTATAGCCGTACGTGGCACTTATCAAACTGCTAAAGGGGCAAAATCCCATCTCCGGAAAGTTTGCGATCTCCCTTTCGGCAGAGTCGCCTTCAAACCGAAGGGCAGGTGTCACACGAAGCCCGACGCTTCCACGTTACGACAGCTTTGCAGACCTTTTCATTTAAAAGGAAGCCGACGACTGGTCAGAGCGATCAAATCCTTAAAGGTCACGATAGACGTCTTGATTCAATTTTCTAAGGCTTTACCAATCCACACCTCATTGCGCGGCGAAAACTACAGGATCATTTGAAGATATAAGTTATCTGGCGTCTGAGAGAGACGCACTGGTGCTAGAATCAGTTTCCTTGGTACGTAACCGCAATCCGCTTCACATTTATAGTCGGTCCACTGGGGTAGGCTGACTGCGAAGTAGTTCTGAACCCTATTCGTGTGGTCTCGTATCTGTGCACGGGAGTGCAGTCATCAGCACGCAACAGCTCTTGATGACTCTCTCGAAGACTTTTGATGCGTGGGGAATCCAACACACTGAAAGAGTATTTAAAACCCATCTTTGGTATAGCTAGGACTGGTCGAACAGGATCTTGCTTTACTCTGCTGGTGAAAGGGAAAGTGTCAAAAAGGGACCTTTTATCTCCGAAGGAACTGGGCATTCCACTGTGCCTCAGGATCTGGGTGGACTTCATACGATAACGGTAATTTTTAAGCCCTTACTCGGAGCCTAATATTAAACGCTTACTATAATTTTATTATTGTTACCATTATTTTTATTGCCGTTGCATCTAAGCGCTTACCAGGTGTCAAGCACCGGGGTAGATACAAGTTAATGGGCTAAGACACAGTCCCCGCTCCTCATGGGGCTCACAGTGTAAGTAGGAGCAAAAAATAAAAAAAGGTATCGAATCCCCATCTTACAGATCAGGAAACTGCGGCCCATGGAAGTTAGGGGATGTGTTCGAGGTCGCAGAGACAGCAAGTGGCGAAGCTGGGATTAAAACCCAGGTCTTCTGACTCCCAGGCCCATGTTCTTCCCACCAGGATACACTGCTCCTATTGAATTGTAGTCACTGAAATGAATTTATATTGTATTCATTCACAATCACATCAGACCCAATTCCAGTCCCAGATGGGGCTCCCGGTCTAAGGGCTAGAGAAAACAGATACGTGAACCTCGTTTTACAGTTGAGGTAGCTGAGGAACCGAGAGTGAAGCGAGTTTCCCAAGGTCACACAGCAGATGAGTGGCCGAGCCAATATAATAATAATAATAATGTTGGTATCTGTTAAGCGCTTACTATGTGCAGGGCACTGTTCTAAGCACTGGGGAAGATGCAGGGTAATCGGGTCGTCCCACGTGAGGCTCACAGTTAATCCCCATTTTACGGATGAGGTAACTGAGGCACCGAGAAGTGAAGTGACTCGCCCACAGTCACACGGCTGCCAAGTGGCAGAGCCGGGAGTCGAACCCATGCCCCCTGACTCGGAAGCCCAGGCTCTTCTCGGGACTGGACTCTTTCCACTAGGCCACACTTTCAACTTCAGAGTAGCCCAGTGGGATTGTTACTGGCTGGGACCCAGGTCCGTTAATGGGGTTTAAAGCTTCTGTACGGTCTATGACTACAGTTTAGAGCGATTGCTCCCTTGACCTTCTCTATCAGTTTTCCTGCACAGATCACGGCTGTCATGCTGGATTTTGGTCTGAATGATATCCGAGGATTGGATCATCTTCAGGGTAATCCTCGATAACCGGTCCAGACAGCGGTTTGCCGGAAATGGAGAGCAGCGAAGTACCCTGGTGATTTTTACAGTCCGCTCTTACGTTCTTTCTGGAAGATAATGATTACGGAGTGGCAACTCTGAAGTCGTTAAAGCCTTGTCGGTGATTTTTATTTACTTATTTCCCTAGACTGTGAGTTCTAAGTAGGCGGGGGTTATCTTCAATTCCATTCTCCCTTGAATGTAATAATGATAATGTTGGTATTTGTTAAGCGCTTACTACGTGCAGGGCACTGCTCTAAGCCCTGGGGTAGATACAGGGTGATCAGGTCGTCCCACGTGAGGCTCACACTTAATCCCCATTTTCCAGATGAGGGAACTGAGGCCCAGAGAAGTGAAGTGACTCGCCCACAGTGACACAGCTGACAAGTAGCAGAGGCGGGATATGCATCAGCTACTTAATTAAGGCTGGGTTAAATGAAGATTCTCTCTAGAAATCACTGATGAAGACGGTGATATAGCGATGCGAATATCTGGGACCGTACACTATGCTTCCTGCCATTAATGTCTCACTCCCATTCATGCTGTCCCACTTACCCTCCCTCGGACCCCTGGTCAAGCCAAGACAATCTCGGGTTCACCCATTCAACACCTTCCCCCACCCCCCCGTGCCCAGTGCCTGGACTTTCTGTGCTCTGTCACTTGTCTGCTGTGTGACCTCGTGCAAGTCACTAACTTCTCTGTGCCTCAGTTCCCCCCTCTGTAAAACGGGGATCAAGACTGTGAGCCCCATGTGGGACCCGATCTCTCTCATTACTGATTAACTTGTATCTACCCCAGCACGTCGTACGGTGCCTGGCACATAGCGAGTGCTTAATAAATACCACGTAGAAGAAGAAGAGGTATAAGATCTGTCATTGATATTGCTTCCCCATATTTCACCTAATCAATCAATCGTGGGCAGGGAATGTATCTGTTTATCATTATACTGTGCTCTCCCAAGCACTTAGTACAGTGCTCTGCGCAGAGTAAATGCTCAATAAATATGATTGAATGAATGGTATTTATTGAGTACTTAACTCTGTACAGAGCACTGTCCTAAATGTTTACGAGAGTTCGATAAAACGCGGATGGTCGACAAGTTCCCTGACCAGAGAGAATTTAGATTCTAGCAGGGGAGACAGACATTAATATAAATTAAGGGCATGTATTGCATTACCTAAGCATTGAATAATTACAACCCCCATTAGCAATTATATACATATTTTAAGGTATACCTTATTGCTCAAGCACTAACTCATGTCTACCTCCC
This sequence comes from Ornithorhynchus anatinus, assembly GCF_004115215.2. Lineage (NCBI taxonomy): Eukaryota > Metazoa > Chordata > Mammalia > Monotremata > Ornithorhynchidae > Ornithorhynchus > Ornithorhynchus anatinus. Next base: position 32,991,263 of record NC_041736.1, read on the forward strand.
CCTTTTCCCTTTTACTCCTATCTCTAATTTATTTTATTGTCAACTCCCTGTGGGCAGGGATCATGTCTGCTAACAATAGCGTACTTTCCCAAGCAAGCAGTACAGTGTCCTGAACGTAGTATAAGAAGGAACATAACCGGGTGGGTAGAGCATGGACCTGGCTCCTCCGCTTCTCCGCCGTGTGACCTTGGGCACCTCCCTTCACTGCTCCGGGCCTCGGTTACCTCATCTGGAAAATAGGGATTAAGATTATGAGTCCCATGTGGGACATGGATTGTGTCCAACCTGATTAGCCTGTATCTACTCCAGCGCTTAGTACAGTGCCCGGCACAAAGTAAGCAATTAACTATTAAAAAAGCTAAATAAATAGCACTGATTGGATGATTGACTTATTGACTACTTTGCCTCCAACTCTGGCTTCAGCACACTGGAGGGGTCCCGGAGGAAAGGACGAGGAGGAGAAGGGAAGGAAGAGGAGGAAGAGAAGGGAATTAGAAGGAAGAGGTAAAACTCCACAAACCTGCTGGTTTTTATCTCTATCTTTTATCTCTTTCCTCCTATTTTCCTTCTTCTCTCCTCATGATCCCTTTCACCTCTCTCTCTCTCAAGTCCCACTCCTTGAACATCTCATCTCATCCTGATTTCATGAGTATGTTCTCCAGCCCCTTATTAACTATCAAAAGGAGGATCTGTAAATATCACATCTTTACCCGTGAAAAATTTGACTGTATTAAAAGTTCTGGGCCAGAAATACACACTCTCTCCTCCACCTTTACGGTTCAATTTTTTAAAAGTTTGTTTTGCTTTTATGTGCCTTTTGGATGCTTTTGTACTTCTTGGTTTTAGCTGGGACCAGAAGCTGAAATGTGAAGCATTGTTATATAGTTTTTCTTTTTCCCTTTTTTTTTTTTCAGGGCCAAAAGGGTTGGATCAGCTTTGAACACTGAAACCTTTTGATGCTTGTCTTAAGTGAGTTGGCCCTCACCTTTGGAGATTTGCTCGTCACTCTTCATCGAGAGGTTGCTTGTTTCCCAATGCCCCGGGAAAGACAGCTTGCAGCAGTGTCACCTTAAAGGTTAACGTGGTAAAGTGAGAGGGAAAATAAGCCCAGAAAGATGGTTGCACTGGCTCAGTTAAATGGGACCAAGAATTACATCATCTTAATTGATAACAGCTGGATGGCACTCATCCTTGATGAGAAAAATCTTGATACATGCTATATGTTTGTAGAGTATCCAGAAAAATAAATTCCACAATTTGGCAATTTCACTACCGTCATGTTGCAGGAGAGGAAATGAAGCTTTAGCCCCATAGGTGTATGTCCTCACGGGTTATTTCTTACATATGACAATGCTCTGCCATCTAAAAAAAAGTCGTTAAAAAACTGGTACATTGGAGCACTTGAGAGTGGAATAGCAGTTATGGAGGAAGAGTCTAAATCCAAAAATTCATTTTCCAATTCGCGGGTTAATGGGCTGTTGATTTTCACTAAATAATGGAGCAACGGTATTTATCGAGCAATTACCGTGTGCAGAAAATGTTACTAGGCACTTTGGAGGGTACAGTACAATTGAGTTGTAGATGCCATCCCTGTCCAGAAGGAGTTGAGAGTCTAGTCTATTTCTAGTCTATTATATAGAGACTATATATATGTATGCAATCTCTATATATAGTCTATTTATATAGCATTTATAGTCTAGAGAGGAATGTCTTTTGGAAAAATGAACTCCACTCATATCGATAGCAGCATCCAAAACCATGTTATTCCTTAACATATTAAGGAATATAATAATATGATAACGATATAATAATATTCTTAAATAATATTCCTTATCATATCATTAAAATGATACAATGATGGTCTCCTGACTCTCTTTTTAAGGACGTAAGAGAGTCGGGAGAATTCATCCCCCTCAGTTTGAAATGTGATGCCAACTCAATCAACACATTCCTTTCTTTAACGCAGTCGTTCCTATTAATAGGAGAAATATGTTGCCACACTCCCCTACATCTCTAATGGTTACCTATTGCTCTTTAGATGAAGCAGCAACTCCATCTTATGAACTCCTTCCAACTGGGAATGTGAGACCCTTCGGGGAATGTATCCGACCTGATATTCTCGGTTCTACCGCAGGGGACTTAGTACGGTGCTCGGCCCGTAATAAGCGCATAAGTAGAACCGGAAAAAACAAAGCAAAAATTCCTGACTACTGACCTGAACGCGCTCAATCAGGACTTTGCCTCCTAGTGATGATGATGACTGTGGGAGTGGAAAGAACCCGGGCTTGGGAGTCAGAGGTCATGGGTTCTAATCCCGGCTCCGCCACTTGTCAGCTGTGTGACTTTAGGCAAGTCACTTCACTTCTCTGGGCCTCGGCGACCTCATCTGGAAAATGGGGATGAAGACCGTGAGCCCCAAGAGGGACAACCTGATCACCTTGTATCCCTCCAGTGCTTAGAACGGTGCTTTGCACCTAGTAAGCGCGGAACAAATACCAACGTTATTATCCCACGCGCCGGGCGCTGAACTATGCACTGGGGTGAGTACAAGCAAATCGGGTTGGACACAGTCCCCGTCCCGTGCGGGGCTCACAGCGAAGTAACTGAGGCCCACAAAAGCGAAGTGGCTTGCCCAAGATCACACAGCAGACAAGTGGCAGAGCCGAGATTAGAGCCCATGACCTTCTGACTCCCGGGCCCGTGCTCTGTCCACAACGCCACGCCGCTTCTCTAGGTATCCATTCTTTCTTCTCACTACAGCCCAACTCACGCCCCTTGGCCCTCTTAAGCAGAGGCGCCAACTTTTTATTTTCAGGGCAGGGGTGAAAAGAGGGTATAGATTCTAGGGGATGTGGAGAAAGGAGAAGACAGGCTTCTAACTGGTCAGAAAGCTACCATCTTGAATCTTTTCAGTTATGACCGAAAGGATTAACGGCTCAGCGGAGAGCTGGAATGAACAAGTCTAAAAGTCCAGCCCAGAAAAGCGTGGAGGGGGACGTCCCTGTTTCTCCCGAGGGGAGGAGCACCTAGGCTCTCAAACTAACCTCTCTCCTCTGCCTCGTTTTCCTCTGTCCTGCTAATCCCTTGCTCATTTCCACCCCCTTGCTGGAACTCCATCCAGCTGCAGATTTGACAGACGGCAGCTCTTCCCATCTTCAGCATCTTTTTCCTTCTCCAGTAGGACTTCCCCAGTTAATTTCAAATCTCTCCACCGTGTACCCTGTCCACGCCCATCCGGTGCTTTCGCACTCCCTAAGCGGCTAGGTACTCACGTAGCCCCCTAAGATGTACTTTTCGCCTGAACACCAACTCGGGTACCTATCACCTTTTTCTTTTACTTCCGCTGTCATCTATTCTTCCGTGTCTCCCCGAGGAGTTTGGAAGCTCCTTGAGGGTGGGGGTCTTGTCTACTAATTCTATCGTATCTTCCCATTTGCTTATCACGGCAAACTCTGTTCAGCAAGCGGTCAAGAAATACTTTTAATGAGGACTTCCACCTCCTGCCCACACGGTTAGAGGATGGCATTAAGAACAGCACGGAGATCCGTGTGCCAAGGGACGAAGTGGGCCAGTGAAGGATTATGGTTTCTTGGCATCTCTTTTCCTGTCGTTTCCCTCATTTCCTCCCTTCCGCGTTGCCCTGATTTGCTCCCGATATTCTCCCTTCCCTCGGCACTTCCCTCAGTAGGGAAGCAGCATGGCGCGGTGGATAGGGCACGGGCCTGGGAACCAAAAGGTCATGAGTTCGAATCCTGCCTCTGCCACTTGCCTGCTCTGTGACCTTGGGCAAATCACTTCGCTTCTCTGGGCCTCAACTGTAAAATGGGGATTAAGGCTGTGAGGCCCACATGGGAAAAGGACTGCGTCTGAATCGATTTGCTTGGATAATAATAATGATAATAACGGTGGTATTTGTTAGGCGCTATGTGCAAAACACTGTTCTAAGCACTGGGGGGATACAAGCCGATCAGGATGTCCCACGTGGGGCTCAGGGTTTTATCCCCCATTTTACAGAGCAAGGGAACTGAGGCACAGAGAAGTAAAGTGACTTGCCCAAAGTCACACAGCCGGCAACTCGGCGGAGCCGGGATAAGAACCCACGACTGCTGACTCCCAAGCCCGGGCTCTTTCCACTGAGCCACGCTGCTTCTCTTGTATCTACCCTAATGCTTAATACAGTGGCTGGCACATAATAAGCACTGAACAAATACCATCATTATTATATCCATAATTTATGTATTTATATTAATGTCTGTCCCCCCCTCTAGACCGAAGCTCACTGTGGACAGGGACCATGTCTACTAACTGTTATATTGTTATAGTGTACTTTTTCAAGTGCTTATTATGTTTTTCTCATGTTATCTTATATTTATTATGTTTGAAAGAATCAGTGTGGCTTAGTGGAAAGAGCACGGGCTTGGGAGTCAGAGGACGTGGGTTCTGTTCCCGTCTCTGCCCCTTGTCTGCCGTGTGACCTTGGGCAAGTCGCTTTACTTCTCTGTGCCTCAGTTACCTCATCTGGAAAATGGGGATTAAAAGCGTGAGCCCCACGTGGGACAACCTGATTACCCTGTATATACCCCAGTGCTTAGAACAGTGCTTGGCACATGGAAAGTGCTTAGCAAATACCATGATTAATATTATCATTGTTTTCTTCGTATAGTAAGCGTCAATAAATATGATCGATTGCCATTGCTAATGGTACTATATGCTTGGACTCTGCAGAATTTCATGTAGCTACCCTCTAAATTCAAGCTTCCAGGGAAAATTAGGTGAATTCCACTCCAGAGAGAGAGCCTCTAAAGCATACTAATACACTGTATTTCAGCATATAGATGTATATGATTTGCATAGCTATACGTATATCATATGAAAACACAGCCTGAATGAATAATTTCGATTGGACCGGTACCTTTTAACTCCTTTTTAAAAATAAATTAGAAGAACCTTCAGAAAAGTTAATCCCGGAAAGTTCATCTAGTCAGGGGACTATGAATGAAAGGAATTTGATGTGGGTTTCTTTGCTTTCAAAGATTCTCCAGGTAGGTAAAGGTGCAGCAACATTAGCAATTTCTGCCCGAATCTACTTGAGAGGAATTTCAATAGTCAGTGCCGTGGCCCTGTTTCCAAAGGGTTCGGTCAGAGACTATAGTCAGTGGATGCACAGTCATTTCTAGCTGTTTCAAAGCGTATTTTAGACTCCGTTAGAGCGGTGCGTCCTCGGAGGATGTCCAGATTTCCCAGGGAACCACCAACAAATCAGGGAAATCTAGGAGGGCATTTTGTGACTCCATGTCGCTTCTGGACATGGTTGGCAGCTTGGTGAGGCTCGACTGGGTAGTCCCTGGGCTTGTCTTAATTCCAGCGGCTGAGGAAAGCAAAATTAAAATCTCTCCCTTTGTAGGCTGTCATTTGTTTTTGCTTCCATATTGTATAGGTGCCCCAAATAGCCTTTCACCTAGGAACCAACATTTCTTTGTGAGAGCTGGTGGGAAAGGAGACTAGATTTTGGGGGAGATGGGGGATTTGGAGGGACAGGTTTTAAAAAGTCCACACGCCAGAAAGACACCAATTTGGAAACAGGTCTCGTAGAAGACCAACTATGAGTCAGTCAATCGATCAGATTTATTCAATGCTTACAGTAAGCAGAGCACTCTACTAAGCACTCGGAAGAGCTCCGTACAAGAATATAACGGACACATTCCCTACCCCCAACAGGCTTGAGTGAGGCCTTGGGTTCAGTTCAATGAGCTGTTCGGAGCCTCATCCCCAAATTGCTCGGGGACTTGTCCTCTATGGCCTCAAAAGCCATTTATGCCCTCAATTCTTGGTCTGGTTCAATTTTGGAAAAAATGCTTTGCATTTCTCCAAATTGCAAATCATTGACACATGTCATATAGGGTAAGCTTGATTAAGATTCATTAGGAGAAGGTGTCAGGTCTCTATCGCTGAGGGGTTGTAATAGTAATGATCGTAAGTGCTCAGTACGTGCATAACTCCGGGCTAGGGGGAAATTAAGCAGGTTGGACACAGTTTCTGTCCCCCATTCTAAGTAGGAGCCAGAGTCATTATCCAATCCCCATTTTAAAGATGAGGAGAGGGAGACAGAGACAAGTTCAGTCACTTGCCCAATATTATACAGCAGGGTGGGGAGCTGGGGTCCAAGTTGGCAGAACTAGGATTAGAACCCAGGTCTTCCGTCTCCCGGTCTGTGCTCTTTACACTAGGCCAGGCTGTTTCTCTTTGTGCTGCTTCTCTTCACGCTGCTTCTCTTCACACTATTTCTGGGTCGTGTGTCCTTTCAATAAAAGTGTGGAGTATTTCAGATTCTTTTTTTTTGCCTTGCGCATTGTGACGTCTTTCAAATAGACATAAATGTAGCCTGTGGACTTTCAAAACGATTGATTCCCAATTGACTGACTGCATCTTAAGTCAAAGCATTGTAGATCAGTCAACGTACTCGTCAGAACAGCGATAAAAACAGTGGATTGGCTTCTAAAGCGAATATGGTTATCTTATTTTAGTTTTTTAAGGTATTGGTTAAGTGCTTACATTAGGTGCTGGGATAGATACAAGCTAATGAGTTTGGGCACTATCCCTCTTGGGACTCACAGTCTTAATCTCCATTTTACAGAAGAGCCCAGAGAAGTAGATTTACCCAAGGTCACACAGCAGACCGGTGGTGAAAGTAGGTTTAGAACCCAGGTCCTTCTGACTTCCAGGTTTTATCCACCAGGCCACGCCGTTCTCTAGGGGTTTTTTTAACCCAAACTATCCAGAATTGTGTGCTTCAAGAATTGTGGAGGAGTAAACAACTACACTGCTGTATTTACAGTCTACTTACAGTCTAAAAGAAGAAGCAGCGTGGCTCAGTGGAAAGAGCACGGGCTTTGGAGTCAGGGCTCATGAGTTCGAATCCCAGCTTTGCCACTCGTCGGCTGTGTGACTGTGGGCGAGTCACTTCACTTCTCTGTGCCTCAGTTCCCTCATCTGTAAAATGGGGATGAAGACTGTGAGCCCCACGTGGGACAACCTGATTCCCCTGTGTCTACCCCAGCGCTTAGAACAGAGCTCGGCACATAGTAAGCGCTTAACAGATACCAAAATATAAAAGCTTACAGTCTGTGATGGGAACAAATGGATTCTAAATTAGCAAACTGGCTTTCGCTATTTTCATAGAGGGATCCTCTTTTTCCCAAAATACTCAATTTAATGAATCAATTAATCAGAGGTATTTACCGAGGACTTTCTTCAGAGCGCTCTACTAAGTGTCTGGGTGAGTACGGTAAAATAGAACTGGTAGATAAGGGCGGGGGAGAGCGATGTCTGTTGGATATGGAGGAGGAAGGAGTTCCAGGCCAGAGGCAGGATGTGGGTGAGGAGTCGGCAGCAAGATAGATGAGATCGAGGTACAGTGAACGGTTTGGTATTAAATGAGAGAATTGCGCAGGCTGAATTGTAGTAGAAAATCAGAGAGCTAAGGCAGAGGGGCAAAGTGAATGATGCTTTCAAGCCATTGGTAGGGAATTTCTGTTTTTTGCAGCGGTAGAAAGATTGATTCTCATGCAGTAATAATAATAATGGTATTTGTTAAGCACTTGCTATGTGCCAAGCACTGTTCTAAGCACTGGGCGGGGGTGATACAAGGTAATCAAGTTGTCCCACGTGGGGCTTACAGTGTTAATCCCCATTTTACAGATGAGGTAACTGAGTCACAGAGTGAGGCACAGAGAGGTTCAGTGACTTGCCCAAAGTCACACAGCTGACAAGTGGAGGAGCCGGGATTAGAACCCACGACCTCTGACTCCTAAGCCCGTGCTCTTTCCACTGAGCCACGCTGCTTCTCGTAATAATAATAATAACGTTGGTATTTGTTAAGCGCTGACTCTGTGCAGAGCACCGTTCTAAGCGGTGGGGGAGATACAGGGTAATCGGGTTGTCCCACGTGAGGCTCCCAGTTAATCCCCATTTTCCAGATGAGGGAACTGAGGCCCAGAGAAGTGAAGTGACTTGCCCACAGTCACACAGCTGACAAGTGGCAGAGCCGGGGTTCGAACTCATGACCTCGGACTCCCGAGCCCGTGCTCTTTCCACTGAGCCGCGCTGCTTCTCGTATTAATGATTTCTCTGCAAATACTGCCATTACGTATGTAGGATTTCAGGCATTTCCTAGATTTGTTCATCCCAAGCGCTTAGTACAGTGCTCTGCACATAGTAAGCGCTCAATAAATACTATTGAATGAATGAATGAATGATTAAGGCTATTCGTGTCGCAAAACAAATACAGTCATTTCTCCTATAATGTCACGGTTGCTTTTGCAGATGAGGGAACTGAGGCCCAGAGAAATTACTTGCCCGAGGTCAGACAGCAGGCCAGTGGCAGAGCCAGGCTTAGAACCCATAGCCAGTGACTTCCAGTAGACCACCCTGCTTCTGGGGGTGGACCTCTTTAAATAGGAATTTAAAAACCCACCCGACAATAGCATTAACTTTAGGATTCGAGTACACGGTCGCCCCGCTGCAGCCCGGCCCTCGGGACGGGGCTCGGCAGAGAGGGGGCGTCCAACGGATGGGCCCCGCTCATCTGCCTTCTTGACTCCGGGGAGCCGACCTTCTTCTTTTCAATAGTATTTATTTATTTATTCAATAGTATTAGACCGTAAGCCCGTCAAACGGCAGGGACCGTCTCTATCTGTTGCCGACTTGTTCATCCCAAGCGCTTAGTACAGTGCTCTGCACATAGTAAGCGCTCAATAAATACTATTGAATTCTTCTTCTCAATGGCTCCCCGAGGAACCATTCTTTCGTCGTTATTATTATCATTATTATCATCATCATTAGCTGCCAACGCTCTTATCATTATCATTAGCTCCACACGTGTTGATACTATTAGCATTGTTTTGGTCCGTCCGTCTCCCCCGATGAGACCGTAAGCCCGTCGGTGGGCGGGGACCGTCTCTATCTGTTGCCGATTCGTCCATTCCAAGCGCTTAGTACAGTGCTCTGCGCGTAGTAAGCGCTCAATAAATACTCTTGAATGAATGAATCTCTCCCTTCAACACTGCCTAAAAGCCACTTGCTGAGTTGCAATAACAGCAATTTTAAATAGCCATTCTGATAAGAACAATAGTTCTTATCACCCCTGATATTTACATAGCCTTAAATGGACCGGCACCGCTTTTCATGCACCCTTCAGTTAAAATGTGATTATTCCTCCCCTGTTGACCTTATATTTAAAATTTCATCTCATCTATCCATTCTAACCACCAACTGTAATAACTGCCCACGTTCCAAAATCTGTATGGCACAGAAGGAGTTTATATCAAGATTTATTTAACGTAAAGGAAAATGACAATTACTCAGTGAATTAGATGAATGCAGGCAGTCAGCCCGATTAATCATTTGGGTTAAACGAAATCCAATTCGAATCTGGACTATACTATCTATCTGATCGATTAGAATGGAAAGCTGCCCAGCGTTGACGACGCAGCCGTGGAGTCGGAGGAAGCGGGAGTGGAGAGGAAAACTAAGGTTTAGAGACGTGTTTGAGGTAAGGGCCGACTTACTCAAGTCGACTAAGAGCTGTTTATGGGGTGGGTGGGAGTTGTGTCTATAGGCACGTGTGTGTGTGTGTGTGTGTGTGTGGAATTTATCTCTCCTTCCAACCCGTGCACAGAGAAGTGTGATATTACATCCTTGTACACTCCAGCTTGCACAGTTCTAATGTAGAAATGCCTGGAGGAAAGCCATGCAAACGACTCTGGATAAATAATGATGATAATGGTATTTGTTAAGCGCTTCCTATGTGCCAAGCACCGTTGTAAGCGCTGGGGGACATACAAGGTGATCAGGTTGGCCCACATGGGGCTCACAGTCTTTTAATCCCCATTTTACAGATGAGGGAACTGAGGCCCAGAGAAGTTAAATGACTCACCCAGAGTCACACAGCCGACAAGGGGCAGAGCCGGGATTAGAACCCATGACCTCTGATGCCCAAGCCCGTGTTCTTTCCACTGAGCCACGAAATGCAACCAGAGCTTGGGGCTGTGAGCGTGGCCACTGTAGGTTTTTCTCTTTGAAAAGGCCACGTGCCCACTTCCAATGGGCAGTCCTGGGCGGGCACGTCCCTCCTCCCTGCGATTCTTTACAGCGTGACTCGGCGTCCTTGGGACTCAGTCGACTACTCCTGACGGACCGTAGGCGGCCCCGCCATCCTTCCCGTCTCCCAAGCCCATAATAACCTCGGCTCCTCTCTCTTACTCGACCCGCACATTCAATCCACCGCTTAATCCTGTCGGTCGCTAAAATCACCCTTTCCTCTCCGCCCAAACCGCTACCATGGAAATACGATCGCTCCTCCTATGGCGCCTGGATCACCGCGTCGGCCTCTCTGCTGACCTCCCAGCCTTCCGTCTCTCCCAACCCCGGTTCCTATTTTACTCTGCTGCCCAGATCGTTTTTCTACAAAAACGTTCAGGACATGCCTCCCCACTCCTCAAAAAACTCCAGTGGCTGCGTCTCCAGCCTCCGTACCAAACGAAAACTCCCCTGCCTTGTCTTTAAAGCAGTCAATCACCACGCAACCTCCTACCTCACCTCGCTACTCTCCTACTCCAAGCCAGCCAGCACACTTGGCTCCTCTAATGCGAACCCCCTCACTCTGCCTCCATCTCATCTACCTCACTCATCCCTCACCAAGTCCTCCCGCTGGTCTGGAACGCCCTCTCTCCTCAAATCCGACAGACGATTATTCTCCCCGCTTTAAAGCTTTACCGAAGGCACATCTCCTCCAAGAGCGCCTTCCCTCACCCGGCCCTCCTCTTCTCGTCTCCCTCCCCCTTCTGCTTCACCCCGACTTCCTCCGTTTCTTTTTCTATCCTCCCAGCCCGCGGCACTTATTTACGCATCTGTAATTTATTTATTTAGATTGATACCTGTCTCCCCCCGTCTAGATCGTGAGCTCACTGTGGACAAGGAATGTGTCTGTTTACCGTTGTATCGTACTCTCCCTAGCTGCCTGAGGTAAGCGCTCAGTGAATATGATTGAATGAATGATCGTGAGGGAAAGGCTACCGTGATCACTGACATTACCGTTCGGTAATATATGGTCCCAGTTGTCTTTCTCGGTTAGGATGTTGAAAAGAAGGGATCGGGTCCGAATGTTCTATTGTACTGTACGCTCCGAAGTGCTTGCGCAGTGCTCTGCACATAGTAAGTGCTCAATAAATACCATTGATTGATAGTTAACTGGATAATGGCTGCCCTTCTTGACATCTATCCTCCTGTTTAGTCAAGAACCATCTAACATTCCTAAAAGGTTCTCTCTCAACTCATTCATTCATTCAATTATATTTATTGAGCACTTACTGTGTGCAGAGCACTGTAACTAAGCGCTTGGAAAGTACAATTCAGCAATAAAGAGAGACACCCCTGCCCACACTGGGCCTGCTGCCTAGAAGCTCCTAACATCCCCCCTAGTAACTCATTCTTGACCCCTTATCCAAATCCCTCTTGAATTTACTGCTGTTTTCTGTCCACGGAACTTCCCGTAGTATTGATTTCCTTGCGTTTACCACCTTTTTCCTTGGGACAAAGGTTTGGTTTGGTTTGTGGGTGCCACCCTCAGATGTCAAAGGGTATGCCCTAGTCCTAGGGTTGTGGGCTTTGGTAATGTTCCACATGCTTTTGAGGACGTTCCATCACTTCCTTACTCAGCTGTGTGGTTTCAGAATGAATAATCCTAATCCTCAAGAGGAGACTTTGCCGATCCCCAGACCGTCTCGGTTTTGTCGCTGTTCAAACTTGAACTTCAGGAAGCCCTTCCTAAGATGTGGTGGCCAGATTCAGGTTAATCATGTCAGCATTTTGCTACCATTTACTTTCTTCCTGCCCTCTTCTTCAAAATGTCCAGCATTTGGGTAGCCTCACTGGTTACCGGTACATATTGGACGAATGATTTAAACGAACATCCCCTAGTGCACTGAGATCTTGCTTCGTGATGGATAATTCCAAGTCCCTCATTCTGTAGTTTAGAAAGTGAGCTCACCGTCGGCAGAGAATGCGTCGGTTATATTGCTCAGTCATTCATTTAATGGTATTTATTAAGCATTTAGCATGTGCAGAACATTCACTAAGCACTTTGGAGAGCAACTGGGGGAGTACAGCGATCTACTGTACTCTCCCAAACACATGCTGCAGTGCTTTGCATAAGGGAAGCACTCAATGATGGATTGATATTTGATTTTTTTCTCAGAATGTGTTGTTGTGCAATCTTGGGCTCATCAGAGGGCACCAGGATGCTATACCATCAATCTACTTCCAGTTCTTAGCAGCCCAAAGTGCCATTCTAAATTTAGTTATCTCAGAAACACCAAAACTCCAGTTAACAAACCCCCGTTTAGTGAAATTGCATTTTGCCTGTATAGAAATGCTCTGTTTTAGAGCTCAGACTGAAGAAAACACATACAGCATTTGATTTCATTCATTCATTCATTCAATAGTATTTATTGAGCGCTTGCTATGTGCAGAGCACTGTACTAAGCGCTTGGGATGAACAAGTCGGCAACAGATAGAGACACTCCCTGCCGTTTGACGGGCTCACGGTCTGATCGGGGGAGACGGACGGACGAGAACGATGGCGATAAATAGAGTCGAGGGGAAGAACGTCTCGTAAAAACGATGGCGACTAAATAGAATCGAGGCGATGCACGATTCATTAACAAAATAGATAGGGTAACGGAAATATATACAGTCGAGCGGACGAGTACAGTGCTGTGGGGATGGGAAGGGAGAGGTGGAGGAGCAGAGGGAAAGGGGGAAAAGAGGGTTTAGCTGCGGAGAGGTGAAGAGGGGGTGGCAGAGGGAGTAGAGGGAGAAGAGGAGCTCAGTCTGGGAAGGCCTCTCGGAGGAGGTGAGTTTTAAGTAGGGTTTTGAAGAGGGGAAGAGAATCAGTTTGGCGGAGGTGAGGAGGGAGGGCGTTCCGGGACCGCGGGAGGACGCGGCCCGGGGGTCGACGGCGGGACGGGCGAGACCGAGGGACGGCGAGGAGGTGGGCGGCGGAGGAGCGGAGCGTGCGGGGTGGGCGGTAGAAAGAGAGAAGGGAGGAGAGGTAGGAAGGGGCGAGGTGACGGAGAGCCTCGAAGCCTAGAGTGAGGAGTTTCTGTTTGGAGCGGAGGTCGATGGGCAACCACTGGAGGTGTTTAAGAAGGGGAGTGACACGCCCAGATCGTTTCTGCGGGAAGATGAGCCGGGCGGCGGAGTGAAGAATAGACCGGAGCGGGGCGAGAGAGGAGGAAGGGAGGTCGGAGAGAAGGCCGACACGGTAGTCTAGCCGGGATATAACGAGAGCCCGTAGCGGTAAGGTAGCCGTCTGGGTGGAGAGGAAAGGGCGGATCTCGGCGATATCGTAGCGGTGAAACCGGCAGGTCTCGGTAACGGATAGGACGCGTGGGGTGAACGAGAGAGACGAGTCGAGGATGACACCGAGATCGTGGGCCCGAGAGACGGGAAGGACGGTCGTGCCATCCACGGTGATAGGGAAGTCTGGGAGAGGACCGGGTTCGGGAGGGAAGATGAGGAGCTCAGTCTCGCTCACGTTGAGTTTTAGGCGGCGGGCCGACATCCGGGTGGAGACGTCCCGGAGGCGGGAGGAGATGCGAGCCCGAAGGGAGGGGGAGAGGACGGGGGCGGAGATGTAGATCTGCGTGTCGTCTGCGTAGAGACGGTAGTCGAAGCCGTGAGAGCGGACGAGTTCACCGAGGGAGTGAGTGTAAATGGAGAACGGAAGAGGGCCAAGAACTGACCCTTGAGGAACTCCGACAGTTAAAGGATGGGAGGCGCCAGCGAAGGAGACCGAGAACGACCGGCCAGAGAGGTGAGAGGAGAACCGGGAGAGGACGGAGTCCGTGAAGCCGAGGTGAGATAAGGTATGAGGAGGAGGGGATGGTCGACGGTGTCAAAGGCAGCAGAGAGGTCGAGGAGGATCAGAATGGAGTAGGAGCCATCGGATTCGGCAAGAAGGAGGTCACGGGTGACCTTAGAGAGAGCAGTCTCGGTAGAGCGGAGGGGACGGAAGCCAGATCGGAGGGGGTCTAGGAGAGGATGGGAGTTAAGGAATTCTAAGCATCGATCGTAGACGACCCGTTCTAGGATTTTGGAAAGGAAGGGTAGTAGGGAGATAGGGCGGTAACTGGAGGGGGAAGTGGGGTCGAGAGCGGGGTTTTTTAGGATGGGGGAGACGTGGGCATGTTTGAAGGCAGCGGGGAAGGAGCCATTGGAGATTGAGTGGTTAAAGATAGAAGTTAAGGAAGGGAGGAGGGCAGGGGCGATGGTTTTAAGAAGGTGAGAGGGAATGGGGTCCGAGGCGCAGGTGGAGGGGGTGGCGCTTGCGAGGAGGGAGGAGATCTCCTCTGAGGATACTGCAGGGAAGGGATTTCATGCCTCTCTGTTCCTTTGAGACCTGGGGATTTGGGAATGGAGGCTATTAAATAATAATAATAGTAATTAACAATTATCGTATTTGTTAAGCACTTATTAAGTGTCCAGCACTGTTCCAAGCGCTGGGGTAGATACAAGGTAATCAGGTTGAACCCAGTCCCCGTCCCACATGGGGCTTACAGTCTCATTTCCCATTTTACAGATGCGGTATCCGAGGCACAGAGAAGTGAAGCGACTCACCCAATATTACACAGCAGACAAGCGCCAGAGCAGGATTAGAACACACATCCTCTGAAACCCAAATCTGGGCTCTTTCCACTAGGCCATGAGTATTCAGTATAAGATTCTGGATATGCAAAAAGAGGCACATCCTTCAAAGATCCACTATAAAGCTGTACTTTTTCAGTCAAGTATGAGAATTACTTCACGAAAATAAAGACCTTTCAGAAGAATATTAGCTTATCCAATCTGTCAGATGCTTTCAATCACAGTATCAAAATTTTCTCTTAAAAGAATCCTGACAAAAGGCTAGGGTTGATTTGCTTTATGGTATATTGGCGATATACATTACTTGTCAGTATTAAGTAGTTTCCAGAATCCTTGGCTCCCCTCCAAAAACCACTAAGCAATATATGTACCTTTCTTACCGAAGGGAAACGTTTCTAATCCGACACGGCATCATTTTTTTTCAGATTCAGAATAAAATCCAAAGTCTCCAAATATAAAAAAAAGTCTGAAAAGCATTGGTTTTTAAAATTATTCCGGATTCTGTGGCCGTCTGTATTGAGAGGAAGAGGTGAAAAGAAAACAACTGAAAAGCAAGACGAATTTCATGGACATCATCTTATCGCTTCGCTGTGCTTATTCAGAGTCTTTCCATATGGGTGTCTGATATCAGCTGGAACCTTATGAGCGGTTCTGCTTTTTAGAATTTCTATTGAGGATGCATCATTTGAGACAAAATGTGTGTTGAAACCGTGCTATGTCCCTGCGGTGTAAACAGGTTGGGGGATGTAAACATATGTAAATGTGTCATTGAGACCTGCCTTCCTTGGATTTATATAGAGGACAGCCTCCTATAAAGCAGTTTATTCTCTGGTGAAGCCCATGTCCGCTGAAGCTATTGAATACATCGCAGAGTGAACGAGAAATGGAGAATGAAGCTTTCTAATTTGTCATCTTTTTTTGTTTTTAAACGAGAGACTTAGACGTTCTCTGGATCGGAAAACTGATGACGTTTCCGTATAATGATGTTGGTGTTTGTTAAGCGCTTACTATGTGCGGAGCACTGTTCTAAGCGCTGGGGTAGATACGGGGTAATGAGGTTGTCCCACGTGAGGCTCACAGTTAATCCCCATTTTCCAGATGAGGTCACTGAGGCACAGAGCAGTGAAGTGACTCGCCCACAGTCACCCAGCTGACAAGTGGCAGAGCGGGCATTCGAACCCATGACCTCCGACTCCCAAGCCCGGGCTCTTTCCACTGAGCCACGCTGCTTCTCGTGTATCTCTCTGTCTCTCTTTGTTGCCCTTTCTCTGCCCTTTCTCTAGCTTTAGTAATATTAATAATGGCATCTGTTAAGCGCTTACTATGTGCCAAGAACTGTTCTAAGCGCTGGGGTGGATACAAGGTAATCAGGTTGTCTCACGTGGGGCTCACAGTTTTAATGCCTATTTTGCAGATACGGTCAATGAGACGCAGAGAATAATAATGATAATAATGATGTCGGTATCTGTTAAGCGCTTACTATGTGCAGAGCGCTGTTCTAAGCGCTGGGGTAGATACCGGGTCATCAGGTCGTCCCACGTGAGGCCTCACAGTTAATCCCCGTCTTCCAGATGAGGTAACCGAGGCCCAGAGAAGTGACGTGACTCGCCCACAGTCACACAGCTGCCAGGTGGCAGAGCCGGGATTCGAACCCATGACCTCCGACTCCCAAGCCCGGGCTCTTTCCACTGAGCCACGCTGCTTCTCTAAGTGAAATGACTTGCCCGGGGTCACCCGGCAGACAAGCCACGGGGTTGGGATTCGAACCCACGTTCTCTGACTCCCAAGCCCAACTCTACTAAACCGTGCTGTTTTCCCTACTACTAGGCGTAGTAGAAAGAGGAGTGCTGACTGTGTGCAGAGCACTGTACTAAGCACTGGGAGAGAATACACTAGTGGGAATTAGACATGGTCACTGTCTCTCGGGGGGCTCTCAATCTAAGAGTGTGCAAGCTCCTCGTAGGCAGGGAGTGTGTCTGTTTACTGTTGTACTGTACTCTCCCCCAGCGCTTAGTACGGTGCTCTGCACGTAGTAAGCGCTCAATAAATAATCCGATTGAATGAATGCACGGGACTATAAGTGGGCAGAAGGGATGGTCTGTCTCCCTCTTCATAGATATGAAGAGCTATACGTCGCACCGCAGCAGAGGAGCAGCATGGTGTAGTGGGTAGAGCACGGGTCTGGGAGTCAGAGGGTCATGGGTTCTAGTCCCGCCGCCGCCACTCGTCTGCCGTGCGGTCTTGGGCAAGTCACGTCACTTCTCTGGGCCTCGGGTACCTCATCTGGAAAAGGGGGATTAAGACTGGGAGCCCCATGTGGGACAGGGACTTGTTTCCAACCTGATTACCTTGTATCCATCCCAGCGATTAGAACAGCGCTTGACAGATAATAAGCGCTGAAATACCGTGATTATCCCAGCTCTGCCACTCGTCAGCCGTGTGACTGTGGGCAAGTCACTTCACTTCTCTGTGCCTCAGTTACCTCATCTGGAAAAGGGGGATGAACTGTGAGCCTCACGTGGGACTTGATTCCCCTGTGTCTACCCCAGCGCTTAGAACGGCGCTCTGCACATAGTAAGCGCTTAACGAATACCAACATTATTGAGCCCGTCACTGGGCAGGGATTGTCTCTATCTGTTGTCGAATTGTACATTCCAAGCGCTTAGTACGGTGCTCTGCACATAGTAAGCGCTCCATAAATACCATTGAATGAATATTATTATCAATTACTCTTTTTATTAGAAGGGGGTGGTCGAGGAGGATTAGGATGGAGTAGAGGCCAGAAAGAAGGTCGCTGGCAATCTTGAAGAGAGCCGTTTCCATGAAGTGAAGAGGGCAGAAGTCAGGTGGCAGAGGATGAGAGACAGAGTTGGAAAAGAGGAAATGGAGGGAGCAAGCGTAGATAATTCGCTCAGGGAATTTGGAGAGGAATGGTAGGAGGGAGATGGGGCGGTAACTGGTGGGAGCAGTAAGGTCAAGGGAGGTTTTTTTAGAACAGGGTACACATGGGCATCCTTGAAAGCGGTGGGGAAGAAGCCACTGGGAAGTGAGCAGCTGAAGATGGTAGTCGGGAAAGGAAGTGAAAAGGAGGCAGCTGCCCTGATAAGCTGAGAAACAAACAAAAAAAAAAATGGGTCAGAAGCACAGGTGAAGTGTGTGGAGTTTGAGAGGGGCTCGGCGGTCTCTTGAGATACCGCTGGGAAGGAAGAGGGAGCTGAAGGAGGAAGGGGCTGCGGAAGAATTGGGGATATTTTAGGTGACCCTTCTGATGGGTTCAATTTGATCAGTGAGGTAGTACGCGGCCAGGTCATCATGGGCAAGAGATAGGGAGGCACTGGAGTTGGAAGAGGGCGTGAATTTAGGTAAGTCACTTAACTTCTTACTGATCTGGGAGGGGAATGAAATGGCTCTGATGAAAACAGTGCATTCATAAGTTTGTGTAAAATTTACAGAGTGATGTTATGCCATCTGCCTGGAGTACATCTATAATGTCTTGAGAATCTCCTTGTCTGAGGAATAGCTACACCCTTTTCTAGTAGTGATAGTAAAAGTAGTATTGTAATGGTTTTCACCCAGGAAGAGCTCAGTCAATTTCACTGATGGAGTGTCTGATGAATGGGTGGAAATAGGGTGGTTAGAATGTGTGCTGAGTAATATATAAGGACATACAACCCCTGATCAAGCGACATATATCAATATATCACGAATCAAGGGTAAGACAAAGAAACCAGGCTATCAAAGACCCCTGGAAAGAGTTTTGACATTCCCGATGTCGCACTTTTGGCTCCTTTACAACTCCTTTCCGGACATCTCGTCCTACGGTTTTCAACATTTCCCTGTGTTTTCTTTTTTTAAAAAATGTAACTGTCTACTTTACCCAGATGAAAATGAGTACTTTAAAAGTGACACTGTAGTTATGAAAACTCACAGAAAGAAATGGTGCCTCACCTTTCTGAAAGGGCAAAAGTAGAAATATTGGAAAAGTTATTCTGGCAAAGGCCAAGTAGTAGCAGAAAAAAGGGAACAGAGAAAAGGATGTTGTCTTTAAGAGAGTAGGAGGGATGAATCTTTCATATAGACTGTGTTCAATTGTAATCTCTTAGAGGGCGGCGGTTGCAACTATTTTAACCTACTTTATCAGGAATCTAGGGCACATATTAAATTCTGTACAGTTTTTGATGATGAATAGGCTGTCAACTTCAGAAAACTTGAGTTAGGTGTACAAAGAAATATGCGGGAATTCAGGTTCATAAAAGTATTTTTTCCTCCAGAGCTCATTATATAAAGTCAGTTCTGCTATAGCACATGCTTTCATTAAACAATTTGGGTATAGCATGATTGAAGACTTAGGAAAAACAGTTCTTCCTAAAATACAAGCGTCCTCCTTAAGTTGGTGCAAGTGGATTCAGTTAAGAGACGGTCGTATGCATCGTATATATATGGCATCGATCGAGTGTAAACTGCCTAAATCTCCTAGCTTCTGACTCAGTCTTACTGTAACATATTAGACTATACTATAATCTTTTTTGATTCTACCATATCCAAAAAGAAATGACACCATGGGATTTACATTTCTTTCTGGATTTGTATCTTTACAGTGTGAAAAACAGTAAACCACAATAAGTCACGGGGATGATAATAATGTTGGTATTCGTTAAGTGCTTACTATGTGCAGAGCACTGTTGTAAGCGCTGGGGGAGACACAGGGGAATCAGGTTGTCCCACATGGGGTTCACAGTAGTCTTCATCCCCATTTTGCAGATGAGGTTACTGAGGCACAGAGAAGTGAAGTGACTTGCCCACGGTCTCACAGCTGACGAGTGGCCGAGCCGGGATTCGAACCCATGACCTCTGACTCCAAAGCCCGTGCTCTTTCCACTGAGCCACAGCAATCTTCTGGTAGTGGACATAATGATATTGGAGTTTATATTTAAAATATATTTCATGGCGGGTGCTTATGAACCAAAATAATGATGATATTTCTATCCTCCAAGTAATACCTCCCTTAAAGCGATTTTTACTATAAAATGGTGTTCCCATAATACAAGATGCAAGTCTCACATTAGAGGAGAACCAAAGGTTTTGGTTTGACAGTTTGAAAGTCCTCAGTCTAGCTGTGCACGCAGACTTCTCTTTTTAGAAGGCACAGTTTTTCTGTTTTAACTGACATCTAGAAGGGGTCCAGAATAAGCATGTCCTGCTTGAAAATATTATAATGACTCTTGGTTGACAACTCGTAGCTATTAATTAAGAAGCCATCATTTGTACTCTGTAATTATATTTATTAAACCTCAACTCATATCTTAATATAATTAGTTCTTGCTAATTAAATTTATCAAATCCCCCTGGATTCATATCTTGGGTAAATATTGAGTAGCCTTTCACTAATTATTTTAATCAACATGGGGTATATTTCAAATGGCTATAAATAGTTATAGCTAATTAAATGTAGAATAAAATGTTGCGCTATGTAATAAATTTCCTGATGATGAAATGGGAAGGAAAGAAACAAGGACTAATGTCCTAGAGACATTAACAAGCTATCTTGAAGTTTAGAGCATTTCTGTGATATACTCAAAAAGCTTTTGAGATTCCCCCCCCCTCGGTAAATAACAATGGCTGCTGTCTAGATCCAAATTCCATTTTCATTTTCATAGAGAAGCAGCGTGGCTCAGTGGAAAGAGCAGGGGCTTTGGAGTCAGAGGGCATGTGTTCGAATGTCGGCTCTGCCACTTGTCAGCCGGGTGACCGTGGGCAGGTGGCTTAACTTCTCTGTGCCTCAGTTCCCTCATCTGTAAAATGGGGATGAAGACTGTGCGCCCACGTGGGACAACCTGATTCCCCCCTGTCTACCCCGGCGCTTAGAACGGCGCTCTGCGCATAGTAAGCGCTTAACAAATACCAACATTATTATAGCACAGGGCTCTGTGGGCCACAGAGTAACCAGGATTACCATTTCAAATTTGATTCATCGGGAGAAAGTTAACCATTGAAAGATCTTCAAGCAAACTGTGTAAATATAGATGGTACAAAATTCTCAGCTCCGCAAGGAAAAATCACCAAGAAATAGCTTTCATTTGCCAGGAGTCAAAAGCAGTGGTTTTCCTATGTCCAAAAGACCTACCCCGTTTAAGCCCTATTTCCCCGACTACCTCTCGCGTCTACGTCGTCTATGCACCTGGAGCTTTACCCTGTGGGCATTTATTAACCTCCTCTCTCAGCCCCACAGTACATAGGTACGTAATCAGTGAATGACGGATTTACATTCGTGTCCGTCTCCCCCTCTAGACTGACAGCTTGTTTTGGGCAGGGAACATAATAATGCTGGTATTTGTTAAGCGCTTGCTATGTGCAGAGCACTGTTCTAAGCGCTGGGGGAGATACAGGTTGAATCAGGTCGTCCCACGTGAGGCTCACGGTCTTAACCCCCATTTAACAGATGAGGTAACTGAGGCACAGAGAAGTGAAGTGACTTGCCCACAGTCCCACAGCTAAGTGGCAGAGTTGGGCTACGAACCCCATGACCTCTGACTCGCAAGCCCGGGCTCTTTCCACTGAGCCACGCTGCTTCCTAACATGTCTTCCTAACATGTCTTCCAACTCTATGGTATTACACTCTCCCAAGTGCTTAGTACAGTGGTCTACACACAGTAAGC
The DNA here is from genome assembly GCF_004115215.2 of Ornithorhynchus anatinus. Taxonomy (NCBI): domain Eukaryota; kingdom Metazoa; phylum Chordata; class Mammalia; order Monotremata; family Ornithorhynchidae; genus Ornithorhynchus; species Ornithorhynchus anatinus. Next base: position 33,012,622 of record NC_041736.1, read on the forward strand.
ACTCAGAAAATACTAGTGATGGGTAGAGTCTCTTGACCCCTGAAATCTGGAACCACTGGAGGTGATGGAGATCATGTAACTGTCCCTCAGGCAGTGGGACCTCAAGGATACGCCCACGGTTCTTCCTTAGGTGAATAGATTCTGGTCATCCTTAAACATTTTTAACCACTGCTTGTCTTTACATTGTAACATTATCCCTCTCTGTTGTCTTAACGAGGGTGAAATGTGGAAGTTGCAAAGGGGGAAGCTTTTCTGCCAGCAGGGAAAGGAATACTTAAGTGATGAAGGAAAGTTACAAGAATGATCTTCCAACAAGAAAAGTAGCATTCCACCATTTTCTACTCTCGTAACAAATATTTTAAATTCGAACCCGGCAACCCTCCGAAGCTCTACACTACATTTAGGCGCGTGCTAACCGTGTGTCACATGCAATAACAAGAAGTTAGATGGGCAACCGATGGTCAAGGTACTAAGATCGAATACCCATCGCGTGGTTTCCGATTTCCCCATTCTTTGCAGACTGCCGTTTGTGTGGAGTTGGCTCTTCACATCCGATTCTGTTTTCTTTCCGGCTCTGAAGTAAGCATGCAGTCCCCACAAGTGTGGCATGAGACTTTGCGTCTCTATTGCTAATGGGCATTTGTTCCGATGAGTGCAGATTAATAACCTGATTGCCCCCAAGAGAGTTAAGGACAGTGGATCATTAGGCAATATCCAGAACTGTCTTTCTCACCACCTGCTTATGCACTTGTAATCCAAGTTCAACTGCCATGCGATTTTCTTTTTACAATCTCTGAAACTTCTGCAGCCTCAGTTACTTAGTCCAAATCCAGGATCTGTGACATCACCCTGCTATTTTTGTTATCGCGCAGTCAATTGTTCCCTGGCAGGAGGAGGAGCATGGCCCAGTGGAAAGAGCATTGGCCTGGGAGTCAGAAGGACCCGGGTTCTGATCTTGACTCCGCCACTTGTCTGGGGTGTGACCTTGGGAAAGTCACTTCACTTCTTTGTGCCTCAGTTCTCTCCTCTCTAAAATGAGGATTAAGACTCTGAGCCCCATGCGGTACAGGGACTGTGTCCATCCCAATTTATATGTATTCACACGGGCGGTAAGTACAGTGTCTTGCACATAGTAAGCAATTAACGAATACCATAATTATTATTATCAGAAATAGCAGCATGAAGGAAATATATTATGTTTCCCCAGCACAATTAACCAGTGAGCATAAATCCCATCCTACCCAATCGTTTCTATGGTATCTAATTAAATCTGGCGACACAGCGAGGTCTAATGGAAGGAGCATGTGCCTGGGAGGCAGAAGAGCTAGGTTCTAATCCTGCCTCTGCCACTTGTGTGCCATGTGACCTTGGACAAGTCACTTAACTTTTTGGTGCCTCGGTCTTCTTATCTGTAAGAGAGGGATTAAAATGCCTGTTCTCTTCCTTCTTAGACTGCGAGCCCCATGTGGATCTGGTACTGTGACTGACCTTCCTATCATGTATCTACTCCAGTGCTTAGTATAGTGCTTGGCACCAAGTAAAGGTTTGATAAATATCATGACGATATTCCAGTGGAGATTCCAGTGGAGGAATGGCCACTGGCCTAGGAGCCCGGCACAGCTGTTCCTATGTGGATGTACAAACACTGTTCATGTTCTCTGATTACAGTAGAGCAATGCTTTTCTGTATTTCCCAACTGGAGAGCAAAATAGATGGATCAACATGTGGTTAATCATCTTAGTCAATGGAAACAATTCCTTTTCTTTGTTTTTGAGAGGAGCTGCAAACATTAAACCCTTAAAGAGAATATAAGAAATGATGGGCAACTCAGATATCCTTGGTCTGTTACTTTAGATTCCTGGTGGTCAGATTTCCTCTCTTTCATATAATTCCTCTGGCCTGGAACTCCGTCCCACTTCATATCTAACGCAGCACCACTCTCCCTACCTTCAAAGCCTCATTAAGGTCACATCTCCAAGAGACCATCCCCAATTAAGCCTTCTTTTCCCAAACTCCCTCTCCTCATATCTTCATCTGTATCTGTACCCTTTGGGCACTTGGAATTTACCCCACCCTCAACCCCACAGCACCTACGTACGCATCACGATAATTAAAAATGAATATGCGATGCTTAGATGAGAAATCTCTGGGCACCTCCACAGAATGCAAATACAACAACAAATTAAAACAATTAGATAAAGCCAACTCTCCCTCCAAAAAAAATGATCCGGAGTGGCCATTAAATAGGTTGTCCTTCGATAACCGAATCTGCCGATTATGACTTTGAAACTGGGAGGGGAAGATTCTTCAGAGGGGGGTGACAGCGGGGAGGGAAGGCCTGCAAGGTTTATGCTACAGGTGATTCAAGTTATAGCAGACGTAGGAACACAGTGCTGTGAACCACCTTGTTGCCGAAAGAATTGGAAATTTTCAATACGAAACAACTTATCTCATGCCTCCATTTGCCCTTTCCACCTGCATGAAAAGATTCCGTCCCTGTGAAGAACTTTTCAATTCAGTGTAAATTTCCCTGGCCGGCTTGAACGGTGGAAAAAGGTAATCGGTGCTTTCTTTCTAATTGCTCAGAGATGTTCCTTCAAAAGGAAGTTGTGACAAATGATGGGTAATGTCCATTGTGCCAGTCTCATCTGCTTCTATCCCACTACCAACATTCCTCTTTAAGCTAAAGCCTCAGTGTAACACGGAAAAGGAATCAGAGCAATCCTGCTACTTAATAGGTCTGTCTGATCTACCCCGTCTTACTGCGTCCCTCCCATCCCGCTCCTTTCCCTCATTTTCCACGTCTGATCTGCTGAGTTCCGCACAGATGTTGCTATCGTGCAGTCACCCAGATTTTTTTTCAAAATGTTTCTCCGAGCAGATGTCCCCATATGTGCAACCTCCTCTCTCTGCTGACACATTCTCTGCATAAACACCAGATTGCACTGCTCTAGTCCTTCTGTCCGGAGAGAAAACACAATCAATACCAGTGATGATATTTTTGTTTTTCAGTCTGTTTGGTTCTGAGGCATGTGGGTATGGGCTGTGTTCACCCAAGTGTTGCTTCTGGAGAGGGTATTTGGGGATGCTTTCTTTCATCTGTGGATTACCTTGATGATCCCAGGTCCATTTTCCCCAAATCTCTGGCTTTTCTACTCATTTATCCATCTCTGTCACCGCATCATTATTCTCCTTGTTAAAGGGGTTGGTTATCAATAATGATGTTGGTATTTGTTAAGCGCTTACTATGTGCCGAGCACTGTTCTAAGCGCTGGGGGAGATACAGGGTAATCAGATTGTCCCACGTGAGGCTCACAGTCTTAATCCCCATTTTACAGGTGAGGGCACTGAGGCACAGAGAAGTGAAGTGACTTGCCCACAGTCACACAGCTGCCAAGCGGCAGAGCCGGGATTCTATCACTCTTACTAATAACTGTTATTGTTCTTATTACGGGGATGATGTCCAACCCGATTACCTTGGCTCTCCCCCAGTGCTTAGTACAGTGTTTGGCACATAGTAGGCATTTAACAAATGCCACAATGACCACTATTAATCTCCAGAGTAAAGTACATTTTCCTCTTGGGAAATATTTTTGTGATCATTGGTAGCCACTGTTCGTTCATTTAATAAAATGATAAACATTTCAATTATATCCAATGAGTGCTTAATATGTGCAGGGCACTGTACTGAGCGCTGGGAGAGTACAATAGAGCCAAGTTGGTAGACGCCGTCCCTGCCCATAGGAGCTTACGCTGTGGTATTTGCTAAGCACGTACTCCGTGACGAACACTGGGGTAGGTTCAGCGTATGCAATTGAGAACAGTCTCTCTTCTACCCAGAGGAATCACCCTCTAAGTCGGAGGGAGAAGAGGTATTTAATCCCCATTTTACAGATGTGGAAACCGAGGCACAAAAATATTAAGTGACTTGCCCAGTCACCCGGCAGACAGGTGCCAGATCTAGGATCAGAAACCCGGGCCCGTGGTCTTTCCACCACGTCATGCTGATTCTCGGGTGTGATAACGAGTAAATAGAGGCTAAATGATGTAAGCCCGTCGATGAGACCGTAAGCCCGTCAGCGGGCAGGGACTGTCTCTATCTGTCGCCGATTTGTACGTTCCAAGCGCTTAGTACAGCGCTCAGTAAATACTATTGAATAATCTGATTAACATATTTCAGTTTTTCTGGATATTTTAGGGAATTGTGTCCACAATAAGGAACACGTTAAACAGGTTGCTATCGAACCTTAGGCTGGGTGAATTAGATGAAGCTGAGTGTAGGATGTTGAGATGTTGTTTTCCTGAGTAAAGGCTTGGATGTTTCTAATGCCGCTCGTTGGATTCTGACAGTTCTCGGCCGATACTTCAGCGGTTTCCAGATTGTATAGCATTTCTCCCAGCATTCCCACACCACTGCAACTTTCTTTTCGGCAATAGAAAAAGCCCCCATGACACCGGAATCTTAGTTCCTATTAAACATTTGCTTCTGTTGTACAACTCAGACCTTTCTAAGGCCAAATACGAGGAAATTTCAAAATTGCTGCCAAGGCACACTGGAGACGAGATTACATTCTCAGAAGACAACTGAAAGTCTAGTTTCAACTCCGGGTGGGAAGATCACCCCCTCCCATCTCCTTTGGTCCTAATTGAAATTAGATAGCTTCTAGATATTCCTCTGGTATTTTAATGGTGATGCCGGTGGGAATTTATTTTCGGCATATCCAAAATAATTAACATGGTGAACCCTGATAAGTATGTTGCTGATTGCCTAAGAGATTTCAGAAGGGGAAAAAAAATTGATTTAATACAGGCAGGTAAGGGAAAACGACCCCAGGGCAGGTAATGGAAGCAAGAGGCAATTTGGGTTCATCCTGACTCCATCAACGGGCAATTAATTTAGCAATATACAAAGAATTAAATATTAACGCATTTGGATTTCCCAGAAACACTCACTTCTCTCTACACGATAGCAAAAGCGTGGTGTCTGAAATAGAGGGAGCTGAGGCTGGAAACTATCCATTTTTTTCCAAAGGGCCTTAAAACAGCTTTTGCTTGTTCCGAGGGTCAGAACTTCCTTATTTTTCCCACTTAAAGCCGTAGCCAAGCAAAGGTCGATTGACAAATAATGGAGGATTAACTCCTGCATTTATTGCCTTCTGGGTGGACAATATCGCAAGATATTCTGCCAAGGCTGTTGCTGTTGGATCCTGCTCAAATGAGAACAGACAGGGAATTGAGAGTAGGAACGGTCTAGCACGAGTCACTAGCACAATAAATAATAATAATGACATTTGTTAAGCGCTTACTATGTGTGAAGCACTATTCTAAGCACTGAGGAGGATACCATTCATTCAAATAGTATTTATTGAGCGCTTACTATGTGCAGAGCACTGTACTAAGCGCTTGGAATGTACAGATCGGTAACAGGTAGAGACAGTCCCTGCCCTTTGACGGGCTTACGGTCTAATCGGGGGAGACGGACAGACGAGACCGATAGCGATAAATAGAATCGAGGGGATGAACGTCTCATTAAAACAATAGCAAATAAATAGAATCAAGGCGATACCAAGTGATCAGGTTATCCCACTTGCGCTCACGGTCTTAATCCCCATTTTACAGATGAGGTCCCTGAGTCACAGAGAAGTTAAGTGACTTGCCCAAAGTCATACAGCTGACAAGCGGTGGAGCTGGGATTAGAACCCATGACCTTTGACTCCCAAGGCCATGCTCTTTCCACTGAGCCATGCTGCTTCTCTTAACAGTAGCACACCTCTAGAGTGGAAGCTCGTTCGGGGCAGGGAATGTGTCTGGTAATTGTTTTAGTGTATGCTCCTAAGCGCTTAGTACACAGTAGGTGCTCAATAAATATACTTGACTGACTGATAATCAGTTTCTCTCCACAGATTCCCGGCCTGAGCCTTATCTATGACTCCTGTGGAGAGATTCCACGTTGCCTTGCTTATCTTCACAGCTACCTTGCTTTCACTTTCTATTTTTAATTTCTGCTCGCCCCCTATTAGTCATTCATTCATTCAATCGTATTTATTGAGCGCTTACTGGGTGCAGAACAGTGTACTAAGTGCTTGGAGAGTACAATTCGGCAACAGATACCTCTAAAAGAAGTAAATGGAAGTGGAGGGGGTGAGGAGAAAGAGGTGGGCATGGGCTACCTGAAAAAGTTGTGTGACTGTGGGCAAGTCACTTAACTTCTCGGTGCCTCAGTTCCCTCATCTGTAAAATGGGGATGAAGGACTGTGAGCCCCACGTGGGACAACCTGATTCCCCCTGTGTCTACCCCAGCGCTTAGAACAGTGCTCTGCACATAGTAAGTGCTTAACAAATACCAACATTATTATTATTATTATTATTATTAAAAGAGGATCCAGTTGCAAGAACCTTGATCTTCTTGGTAGTGGAGGAAATCGTGGTTCTATCTTTGTCCAGATTCTTAGATCATGCAATTTTGGGCAAGTTGGGCCATGTATCTTTGCATCAGTTTCTATATATTCGAAATGGGTGAAAGGCCTACAGGCTGGGTTTGCGTTATTTGAATGAAGGGTAGAATTGACTAATCATATCAAAAATGGTGATGATAATTGTAAAGCACCTACTAAGTACCAGGCACTATACTAAGTTCTTGGATAGATACAGGGCAGTCATATTAGTCATAACTTCCTGCCCAAAATTGGAGCTAACAGTATGAGAGAGAGGAAGAAGAGGACATTTTACAAAGGAGCAAACTGAGGCACAGAGAGACTTGCCCAAAGTCACACAGCAGGCAAGTAGTGGAACTGGAAAGCGGCGTGGCCCAGTGGAAAGAGCATGGGCCTGGAAGCCAGAGGACCTGGTTTTAATACCAACTATACCACTTTTCTGCTGTGTGATCTTGGGCAAATCACTTCACTTCTCTGTGCTTCATTTCCCACATCTGTCCAACAGGGATTAAGATTGTGAGCCCCATGTGGGACAGGGACTGTGTCCAACCCAAATATTTTATATCTTCCCCAGCGCTTAGTACAATGACTGACATATTGTAAGCAAGGAACCAAATATCACCGTTATTACTATTATCACTTTAATGCCTAGTACAGTGGTTGATTAAGAAAATGTCTTACCTAAGTGTGCAGAATTTGTGTAGGAAACTGTGATTTTCTTATCCCACTCCCTCAAGTAAACATTGTTCAAAGACCCTAAACTGATTAGACCTTAAGCCCGTCATTGGGCAGGGATTGTCTCTATCTGTTGCGAATTGTCCATCCCGAGCGCTTAGTACAGTGCTCTGCACATAGTAAGCGTTCAATAAATACTATTGAATGAATGAATGAATGGACCTAAGACGCTTTGGGATTAGCCGAAAGATTTTAAATTTGACTCTGAGCCCTTTAACTCAATGGTTGAAATCCATGATTTTCTCTCTAAGCAAAGACAGCTCACCAGAATGCTCAGAGCCTCTATTATATGTCTGAATTTTTCTTCTAATATTGTCCCTCATTTTTAAAAACATTTAAGTGCTCACTGTGTGTCGGTCACTGTACTTAAGTGTTGGGGTAGATACAGAATAATTGGCTTGAGCACAGTTCCTGTCCCACATGGGGCTCACAGTCTTAACCCCCAATTTACAGATGAGGTAACCGAGGCTCAGAAAAGTGACGTGACTCGATCAAGGTCTCAGAGAAGACAAGTGGCAGAGCCAGGATTAGAACCCATCCTCTGACTGCCCGGGCCTGTGTTCTAACCACTAGGCGAGACTGCTTCTCTTTTGAATGTTTATTGAACAACTCAATAAACAGAAGCTCAAGAAGAAGATGGGGAACAGATCTTGGGCTTCTTGAATCTTAGAACTTTGGCTTTGGCTGGAATATCCACTTCTTTACCTGCCAAATGGGGACGTCAGTAAAAACCCGGGTCGACCGATCGATTGTATTTATTGAGGGTTTATTGTGTGCGGGGCACTATACTAAATGCTTGGGAGAGTGTAATTCAACTGAGTTGATAGATCTGTTCCCTGCCCACAACGAGCTTACAGTCTTGATGGGGAGAGGGACGTAAATATGAATAAATAAGTTACAGTTACGTGCGTGAGTGCTGTGGGGCAGAGGGTTGGGTGGCTATCAAGTGTCCAAAGATCCGAGTCTGAGAGGTCCTCCGGACTATGGAAGAAGTAGTGACGCTGATGAAAACATCCAAAGGTAACCTTGACCGCACACTTCCAGTAAGGAAACCACGGTCCCGCTCTCGATCGTGCTGATCGTTGCTACTCATTAATATTGCGATTTAGTTGTGACTTAGGAACGCCGTGTGGGACAGGGATTGTGTGCCCACCTGTTTCTATCGCATCTAAACCAGTTGCTTAGTACAGTACCTGGCCCATAGTAAGTCTTAATAAACGGGACAATTATTTTCATTCTTACGTCATCTTGATTCTGTTTTGCCATCAGAATTTGGAACCACAAACTTCGATAAACATCCATTGAAGGGTGTGGCCTTTGAAAAATTACTGGGTACCCCAGTTCTTTTAATCCCCCCATGTTTTATATTTAGGGTAAACCAATTTGCCCGTTAATTAGAGACGGAAGCCTCTAGGCTGCAGTTCTATTCCCACCTTGGCTTTCATTTCCACCTCTGAGCTGTAAGTTCATTTTCTGGATGATGAACTCGGAAGACTAATTTGGTCCTAAAAATCCGGCCAATTAAATGACTGGTTTTAAAAAAGAAAAATGTGGTGTGTAAGCTCTAAAACTATCTTGCTTATAGATGCATATGGAAATGCTTTTCCTATCTAGGGCCTCCAATTATACCCTTTAGAGAATGATGCATTGGTTATTGAGTAGTCTTTCTCTAATGGAGCTCTGGGTGTTTGCATTTGGGGGAGGGTCAGGCTATCCTGGAGAAAATCCCAACTGTCTATCCTAACATCCTGCACCCCGGAAATCTGGTGACATTCCTGGCAAGAAGCGGACACATAATTAAATGAGTTGGGGCTTCTTTCTTTACTGGAACTCCCGAGATCCCAAATGGATGAACTGCAATATGATGAATTGAGGGATTTATAAATGGCAGTCTTTCCCTGTGAATTCATTTTGAATGCTCGTTTAATTTGTTGCCACCATAAACCATATGAATTTATTTTATTCCAAAGCATTCATTTTCCTCTCTTTAGTGGGTAAAATATTTATGGGCTGTTATTAAAGTTTTCATAAATATATAAGGCAGAGATGGGAGGGAAAGAGCACTAAATTATTAGACACACCGCCGTGGCAGACGAATAGACTCCGGAAAGGAGTTTTGAAGGTCTCTGCTGCAGCAGAATTCCAATGGAAATTATGTTTTCTTCTTCAAATTCTCGTATGGTGCTATGGGAAAGTAGCGTGAATCAAAGGATACCTTTCACAAAACTTGAAACAGATTTGCATGTGGCTATAAGAGGACTTACTAAAATGTACCTTTTACCTTTCTCAAAAAAGTTCTTATTAATTTTTTTTTTTTCCATTTTCCCCTGAAGATTACTTGGGGCACCCTGATAGACTGTTCACTACATTAACCCTGGCATCTCTCCCAAGACTATCCTGGATCTTTGATTATCATTATTACTCAAGTAGCAGTTGGGAGACTACAGTAGAGTTAGTAATTATGACTTTTACCCTCAAAGAGATCGCAGTCTAGTTGGTAAGGAATTTTTAGTGGTAGCCTAGTGCCCGGATTTTCTCTCCCAGGTGCTTAGTGCAATGCTTCTGGCACACAGTGACCCCTCAGTAAATACGATGATTGCTTTCGGGTATATTAGGTTACTGCAGGAGCAGAGGAAGCTGACTTTGGAGGAAATCCAGAGGTTTGAAATCGGTGGCATGAGAGTGAAATAAGATCAGATGCCGAGGGGGGAGTAGAGATTGGGGATTTACTAAATTCTGCCTCGGTAGTGGACGGAATAGAAATCTTATATGGTCATCTTGCTCGAGCTCTGCAGTTAGTGTCTGCAGTTGGGGAATTGTGGTCATTTTTTCTCTGGCTAGGCATTA